>NW_020665187.1:1727461-1761530 GCF_002925995.2 Terrapene triunguis | reverse complement strand
GGGGGGGGGGGGGGGGGGGGGGGCGAGGTGGTGGGCGGGAGGCGCCCGGAGGGGGAAGGGCTTTGGGGGATCGAGTCTGCCTGGTTGGCGGACAGGGCGGGAGGCCTCCCCCCTCTCTCTGTGTGCGCGCGGCAGGCCACGGGGCCCCGCTTCCTCGAGGCGGCGGCTCCGGATCTGAACCCCCTGCTGCGCTATGAGCTGATCTGGGTATGGCGTATTATGGCGGGGGGGACGGGAGTCGAGAGAGGGAGTGGAATAAACACCCTCCTCTGTGGGGGGGGGCAAGTAATGGAGCTGGGGGGGTAAGTGAGAGCGAATTGAGTAAATACCCCTCGATCGCCATTTGGGGCAAATATTGCGGTGCGGGGAAGGGGGAATCATCCATAGGGCGGAGTAGAGAGATTGAGGCGCAATATCTAGAGGGAGTAGGAGATGGCTTTTTGCCCCTTTACTGCCCCCCCCCCCGCCCAATCCTAAAGTAGGGAGACTCCGATGACGCAATAAGGAGCTTAAAAGCTCCTGAAATCGGACGGGCTCAGCTGGCTGTTCAGACTAAGGATTTATTTCGCGTGTTTACTAATTAAAAGAACCCCCCAGCATATCTCAGATGTAGTGTGCAGGGAAAGATAAGCCAACTTGTAATGCCCTCCCCCAAGGAGCAGGGGTAAAGTACCGTTTTAGATAACTTCTCTGGGGGGGGGGGGCGGGGAATGTTTACATTCTAGTTTGTGGGGTGGTGGGGCTAATGGTACTGAGATGTTCTGGGGGAAGTCTCAAAGCTTCTGAGTGTGAGGAAATGTGCCCCCCCCCCCCCCCCGATAACTAAAATCAGGCTTTACGCACTGGATCTTGCTCCTCTGTGCACCAGTAATGGTTGGAGACATCACTACTGACTGACTGCAGTCTCATTAGCAGCTCCTAGTAGCTAGCAAACCTAGAGTCATTACATGAGAACTCAGAAGTGTCTCTTAAAAAAAAAAATCTGTTTTGATCAGATGTTTAGTGCTGGATAATCTAAATTTCATGAACACAAAAAAAATACTTTTTCGCTTAGAAACCATTGTGGTGGGGGAGAAAAGGTTAATAAATTGCAAAAACCCCTTGGTGAAAAGCATGTTAATGTTAATTTGTGTGAATTGGGTAGAAATGTACTAATTTAGTTGGTAGAAAAATGGTTTAAATTCCTAATGGTGGTAACAAGGCCAGATGAGTCTTGTACTACCTCCAGTAAACTGGGAAGAAGTGTAATCATCTGGACTCAGCAAGGGATTGAGAATAGGAACTCGGTTCTGTTCTTGTCTCTGCCACAGACTTGAAGACCATCCTGTTCTTTGGAATTTTCCCCCAAACTAGACCATAGGGATCCTTCCCTACTTTAGAAGGATGTAATGAGATTTATATATTGATTGTGTCTTGAAAATATGGGCCAAGAAACACTTGTATTGGGGTCATGACAGAGAGTGAACACAACCTCCTTTTTCCTAGTTGTCTGTTTTCTTCATATAGCATTAGCCTGGAAACAAGGCTGTGCTGCTGGAGAGCCCAGTTGGCAAGTCCTGATTTGGGACTGTAGGTCACAACTCTGCCAGTTGAGCTCAGGTTAGCTCTTCCCAACTTGGAAGTTAAACTTTAGCACCTCACTGCTTTGCCACACTAAAGGCTCGTCTGCATGCAGCTTGCATCAATTAACTAAAATTAGTTCTAAAGTTAAGCCAACAACTAAATTAACTGGTGCAAAGCCCTATGTGGGCACCCTTTAAATTGGCTTTCAACTGGGTTATATCTCACTAGTATGTAAACTAGCTTATCAATGTTTGATTTTTTTTAAGTTGATTTAGTTAACCTCAGAGCTTGTTTGCCCATGACATTACTCTAGAATAGCTATTTATAAGAATAAGAGTGTTTGTTTTTGCTCCTGCCTAGCTTAATCCATTAAACTAAACAGGAATAACATGTTCTTAATCTGGAACTAAAATGTCCACACATGGATTTATTCTAAAGTAGCTGTTGCACTTTAAATTCATACCCTACCCTCATCCAAATTCCTTTTTCAAGTGTAGAGAAGCCCTTAAACTGGGGCAAACTGTATACAAAGACTTCTGCAGGCTGAAGGGCGGGGAAGCAGGGAGGAGAATGGACACAGACCTCATCCACTGAAGCTATTAGCGGGCACTGTGGGAGGGAGCTGGAGAATGGAAAGTGACAACTGATCTCTTTACAACCTTTGGTTCTGGCATCCAGGGGGTGGGGAGTTTAGGTTAGTTGCTCAATACCCTTGATTCAGCAGATCTGCTCAAGCAAATGTCTCATGTAAGAATTAACACACTGGGAAAAATCTAAGCTTACTAAACACTCATCTCTACCATACAAATAAATGCATGCAAGTTGAGTGCCAAATGATTAACAATTGTAAATACACTCAAATCTGTTCTGACAGCTTGTCCATGCTACTCAGTTAAGAGACTATCCACTCCTCTTGTCAGATTGAGCTAACCCTCTAGAGGAATAATAGTGCGGAGTGGGCTCACTATACTTGGGATAGATTGTAAGCCATGTAGAAAAGGGTGTGTCCTTAAAATGTTTGTGGTCTGCTGTAAATAATAAAAACCAAGGATGAACTGGGTGTTCTCAGAGCATGTCATGAGACATCCTCTCTTCTGTTATAGTTTCTATCCCCCAGCGACCAAAGATTTGACCACTGACAAAGCCTGACTCGTCAGAACACAGCTCAAGATGGACACCGGTGTTATTGAAGGTGGTTTAAATGTCACACTTACCATTCGACTACTTATGCATGGAAAGGTACCTGCCATATCATCTCTTTATTCCTCCGGTGAAACTGGGTCGTAAGCAAATGTCTTGGAAACCCTTTTTGTCTGATCAGAAGATCAATTCTTTATAGGAATGGGTCTTTTTGTTGTAACCCAATGGGAGTCTAGTAATTTAAATAATGCTAAATAAACCCAGCCTAATGTTTCTTTGAAACGGCTCATCATTAGAGCCATTAGCTTCTTGATGCTGGGAACTTCTTGGCATGTGGTCTGTTCCTGGTAAAAGGATATTTTTGTGACCGTTGGGGCAGAGTTTTTGAAATCTCAATATATCAGTAAAGAAACTAGCATAACTTCAGAGTGTGGGGGGCATCTGTTCTATTAAAAACTCACAGGTTACACGATATTAACACTTTGTATTGGGGAGGGATGAACTTCAAGCACCCTATAGAATGTTTATTATAAATGTATTTCCACTTTATACTGAGATTCATAGATTCCAAAACCATATAAGGGACCATCGTGTTCATTTAGTCTGACCTCTTGTATAACATAGCCCATAGAGCTTCCCCAAAATAATTCCCAGAACAGCTCAGTCTCCACTTAAAAATTGCTGGTGATGAGAATACCTCATGACCCTTGGCAAACTGTTCTAATGACTATTACCCTTACTGTTCAGGCATAATTTTTATGTCCAGTTTGAATTTGTCTAGCTTCTATTTCCAACCAGGGAGCATTTTTAATCACTGCAGAGACGCAAGTCGCTATAGACACATAAGTGAGTTGGCTAGGAGAACAATGAGACTTACCAGACTTACTAAAACCATCTCCTGTTGAAAGAAATTGCTGAGCTTCACACTGATCTTGATCAGTAAGGGAAAACTTATGCCATTAGCTTGCACCCAAGTTGTCTCTGAACCCATGTCCTGTAATCTTTAAGAACTAACTAGTGCCTTTGTCCCCTTTGCAGGAGGTTGGGAGCATCATTGGGAAGGTAAATTACTAAATTTAGTCCTTATTTTACTTTATTCTTAGCCATTCAGTTCAGTAACTAACAGTCTCTCTCTTCCTTTTCTCTTCTCATCCCCTACAGAAAGGAGAATCTGTAAAGAAGATGCGCGAAGAGGTAGGTTCTGGGAGCAGGTGGCCACAAATTGGTCTTTAAATCAGTTGAGAGAAACTTGGGTGGAATAGTACCAGATCTTGGGGCCCTTGTACAAAGTCTTATGCAGGGATTCAACAGTTGCAGTTGTACTGGCAGCAAATAAGCTCATTGTGGGCTGAAAGGCTTCTGGGAAATGTAGTTCTTCTGACCAATCTCAGCACTGATCTAGCAGATAGAAACTAAGATGGCTGCCCAAAAAAGCAGAGAAGAACGAAGTGAGGGGTGGATTTCATGGTATGAAATAGAAATTTGTGTTGTAGTAGCACTTAGGGGTCTCATTGTGCTAGGCACTGCACACAGGTAATGGAGTTATTGACTGTTGTAACATTATCCACTGCCCTGCCAGTCCAAGTGGGACTGCTGCATGGTATCAGTCCCATTAGCGTAGCATCTCTGCTCTTTGCATTCACTTTGTTCCTCCAGAGTGGTGCCCGCATTAACATCTCGGAAGGGAACTGCCCAGAACGGATCATCACTCTTGCTGGACCGACCAATGCCATCTTCAAAGCATTTGCTATGATCATTGACAAACTGGAAGAGGTGCGTGTCTCTTCTCCTTACTGGTCTCTAGCCCTAGAGTGGGTCCTGGGAATGATCAGAAAAGTACCTAATTGCTTTTATGCTAGCTAGAGTCAAGACTTTGACTCTACCCTTTTTAGGTAGAGATGCACTGTTGTGGCTAGCTAGAATTGCTGCAGTCACTCAACATTTTGAATCTGGAACACTTGAGAAAACTCTGCTTGACTCAAATGCAGTGTAGCTAAGGCTTGGTTGACGGGACTGTCAACACAGGGAATGATGGATCCCTGCTGTGATGCAGCACATGAAGAGAAAGGGGGGCGCTGATCTGTGGGTTACCTGTTCGGCCCCTGGTACAGGCTGCCCTAACTGGCAGCCTTGATGCATTGGGTCACTTTTATGGGTGCAGAATTACAAGGGTGTAAAAACAGGCCCCATCTGCTTCAAAATCACCTGTATATGTGAGCTGATGCAGTTGCAGAACAGAAGCCTGCTGTGGAGGTGAGGCAGTTTCCACTGCACCTAGTATGGATCTGTGCTGTACCAGGGAGGAATGGT
Organism: Terrapene triunguis; assembly: GCF_002925995.2. Classification (NCBI taxonomy): domain Eukaryota; kingdom Metazoa; phylum Chordata; order Testudines; family Emydidae; genus Terrapene; species Terrapene triunguis. Next base: position 1,756,517 of record NW_020665187.1, on the reverse strand, counting down.
GAGCCCCTTTGTGCCAGCATCCCTGAAACAGTAGCCACAGAGCAACATGAATTGGGCCCACAGGTTTAGGCGTGGGTTATAGACTTCAGCAGTGCATCTTCAGTCCTATGTATGAGTTGCCATGCTGGCCCTTGCACTGGCACTCCCCTTCTGTACCAGGGCTCAGCCCAAGAACTGTATCAGAATCTGGCTAGCTAACATTCATTGCAGGGGGGATTCACAGCTGTTAAGCCAGCATTCTTACATCCAAGTATCCAGCATTGTCAGAACAACTTTGTCCTGGGATTGCTGAGCATATTTGTAATTTGGTATTGTGATGACCATCAAGTCTGGTGGGCTGCCTGGTCAATCAGCCATTTCAGAGGGTGTAACGCTCCTCCCTTCCGGTAGACTGAGTGAAGTACTGTCCCATAAGGCAGCAAGGTCTCTTCCTGACACCAGTGACAGCTATGCCCTGAAGCAAAAGGCTTTGATGGCTCATGTGACTTTAGCCTAGTCGGTGGAACAAATGTCCTTCAGCAGGATGGGAGGCTGCCAGCTCGGAGGCTGCTGCTTAAAAAAGCCAAATGTCAATGCTTAGCGGTTTCTCCACAGCCTGATAGGCTCTTCTCATCTGTTTGTGGAGTACTGTCCTTTCCTGGGCTCTGCACTTGATGTGACTTTCACTTTGAGATCCAGTGCCCAAGCCAAACCATGAGCCTGCAGCCAGTAGCTGCGTGTCAGTAACCTGAGAACACTGGCCCCATGCCTGGGATAAGGCTCGCTTTGCAAAGCCTGAGCTGCTGCCCTTGAGCAGTGGAAACGTCCCACTGTCACCAGGATGGGAACATGCATCTCTGACATGGTGGCTGCTATTAAGCATAATTTGACAATCCTAGGAGCCAATTGTGTGCAGCTGCAGGGGTCAGATTAATAGAGAAGGGAGCAGATGACTGGATTGCAGGGCTAGAACGCCACTGCAACGTTTCTGGTAATGCAAACTGAGAACTGAACTTCATAGCTTTTTAATTTCAGACCCCTGAGAGAGGTGAGCTCTGGGTAAAGCTGTGGCCTCCTTACTGCTGCTTTCCTTGCTGGCTCCTCTTTGCCTCCTATCCACAAACAGCAGCTATTCTATATAATTGCTGGTGGGTTAGCTATTCTTCAGAGGCTGTGTTGGGACTAGCCAGTGATCTGATCCCATATCATACTCCTGTAGCTTCATACTGAACTAGAATCCTTATTTGCAGGGTTCACAACACAATAGCAGCCAAGATCATCTATCCCCTGCAGCTTTTAAGCTGTAAACCTCTTGATTGTAACCATCTGAATAGCTAGGTGCCTCCATATACATGTATGGAGTCCTCTTGACGTTCCTCTAAGGAACATTGGGGTCTGCATGAGCAGCTGATCTCCAGCTAATACAAGAGTGCTTTAGGGCTGACTCAGAAACTTCCTGGCAGCTGGTATAAAGGCACATGAGTTTATTCTTTTTCCTTGTTATTCCTGTTGTCTGATGCCCTTATGCAGAGCAGGAGAATGGGGTTCCCAGTTAGGTGGAGTATGTGATGTAATAGTTTTTAGCCACTACTTAGTGGCTATACTGTTAGTGACTAAGCAGGATGTCATGGACTTCAAGGCCAGAAGCGACCAGCGTGATCATTTAGTGTGACCTAGGTCACCCACCCATTCCTGTAGTAGGCCCATAACTTTTTGCTGAGTTACTGAAATCTTCATCTTTTGATGTAAAGACTTCAAGTTGGCATCCACCATTTACTCTAGTTGAAACCAGCAAGTGACCCATACTGCAGAGGAAAACCCCCAGATCTCTGCCAATCTGACCGGGGGGACAGTTCCCCAAATATGGCAATCGGTTACGCCCTGAGCATGTGGGCCAGCCTCACTAGCTGGACACCTGGTCAAGAATTCTCTGTAGTAGCTCAGAGCCCTCCTTACCTAATGTCCCATCTCCAGCCACTGGAGATGGGCCATGTGTCAGTGTAGGCAATTTCCTCATACAATTGCTCTCCATGAACACATCAGGTTCAGTCTTAAAAGCAAGTTTGGTGTTTTTGTTTTTTTCCCCCCAACTACTCCCTTTCCAGAACGTCACTCCTCCGATGGCTAAAAACCTTTGTTTAATTTCAACCTAAACTTTCTGATGGCCAGTTTATACCTATTTGTTCTTGTGCCAACATTGGCTCTGGACTTAAATAATTCCTCTCCCTCCCTGGTGTTCATCCCTCTGATACATTAATGGAACAATCCGGTCTCCCTCAGCCTGCGTTTTGTTAGGCTAAACAATTCAAGTTCCTTAATCTCCAGGTCTACTCTGATCAGTATTGGATGGGAGACCTCAAAGGAAAACCTGGGATGCTGTCTGGAGTGTTTGCAGAGGGCCAGTGCCCCAACATGGTGCCTCACATGGGTAACTAAAGATCCCATGGTGCTCCTTGCAAGGGCAGGTGTCTAGGCTAAACTCCAGTTAGGATTAATTACACTGTCTCCCTACACATCTCCCAGCAGTTTCAATAGGGTGTTAGTTTCTTCACCTGTACCATTGCTGTGAAATGGCTCCCCGGCTGCACCTCAGGCGTGGTTTTTAGTACAGGGATCCTGCTCCTCTGAGTGCAGGGCACTACACTGGGTAACTAGCAAACTTGCTAAACGCTGCAGTCCCAAGGCATCCCTCTGAGTAACTCCTTATCCTTTCAGGACATCAGCAGCTCGATGACCAACAGCACAGCTGCCAGCAGGCCTCCTGTCACCCTGAGGCTTGTGGTACCTGCCAGCCAGTGTGGCTCCCTCATTGGAAAAGGAGGCTGCAAGATCAAGGAGATAAGAGAGGTTTGCACCTTCTGACTCTGACTAGTCTTTTGTGGGTTGGGTGTTGCTTTGAAGAGGAGTTTTCAACTCCAGTGGTAGCTGCAGTTCAACAGCAGGAGTGTTCTCTGTAGAGGCATCTTTTCGCTCCACCCTCCCCATGCCATAAGTGCCGGGTTGAATACTACATAGTAGAGACTTGGCATCATCCTGCCTTGAAAAGCACCTTGTATTTTTAGTGCGTGTGAAACTGAGACCAATACAGTGGCTGGAGCCAGACATAGTGGAGTCAGGTGCTGTTGAAGATCCCCCCCCCTCCTCCCCCAGCTCTGCTTGTGCACCCCAGTCCCAGCCTGATTACTTGAACCTCCTTTCTAAAGCAGGGGGAGTTGGCCTAGTTGGTGCAGGGGAATGGGATGCATGACTCCCGGGTTTCAGTTCTGAGATCTGCCACTTGCTTGATGAATGACTCTAGTTAACTAATTTAACCTCTCTGTGCTTCCACTTCCCCACCTGCAAAATGGGGGTGAGGGAATGTGAGGATTAAGGTTGTCAAGCATTCATGTGCCACCTAATGCTGTGAACCGGCAGGACACCAAAGAATTAATTCAGTTCAGCTTCACTGCTCATAGACACAGCGTCAACTTGCACATCAAGGCAAAGTTTAGCTTTAGTTTGTCTTGGCCCTGGGGTTCTGATGACTGAAGAATTCCAGCCACGACTAAACCACTTTATTGAGGCTGTGCAGGGGGAGGGTAGAACTGAAAGCATGGGGTTCGTTGCTGCTACTGGATACCATGAGATCAGAGTGGCGTGCCTGACTTTCTATTTTTAATCTTAAACTTTAAGAGTACAGGGGCGCAGGTCCAGGTGGCAGGAGACATGCTGCCCAACTCGACTGAGAGAGCTATCACCATTGCTGGGATACCACAGTCCATCATCGAGTGCGTCAAACAGATCTGTGTGGTCATGCTGGAGGTGAGCCCCAGGGATGAGCTGCTAGCTTCCTTTGAGGTGGGGAGGCAGACACGTTGGCAAAGGGGCGTCTGAAATGCCTATTCCGTGTTCGTTCCTAGAAGTGTAATGAGGGGCAAAGGGCAAGCTAGATGCCATTAGCCTTGTATTCGGACTCTGGCCGACAACCTTATTAAACAGAAACTGACTTGGACTCTCCCCCCTGACTGCAGAGAAACTGGTCCCACTTGAAATGGCGTCTGGGGCCTTGTAGGGGCAAGAGAAGAATCGCATATTGATCTAGGGTCAGTCTGTGGCTTTCAAGGTGAAACACAGAAGCATTCAGTTAGGACAGACTTGCCCATACCAAGGTTAAGATGAGCTTGTCAAGAAGCTTTTCATTCAGGAGTCTTTTTGGCTTTGCCTGACTCGGCCAGTCAGACAGGTGGCACCACGTAGCAATAATCATGGCTTCACCGCATCAACCAGAACTTTCTACTCACCAGGCTAGTGCCTAAGACCATGGCTGGCTCTGACATGGGGATATTCCTATTGTAGCTTCTCTTCTACGCTGGCCGGGGGTCGTGACATAGGCACCAGGGCAGTAAGGAGGGAGAAGTGAATTGTCGTTTGATGTAACTAGTAGCTCTGAGCCACTGGAATGGTCTAAAAATCCTGTTAACTCGTAGCAGGCTGGTCTCTCAAACTCCTGATCGTGGCATTTGCTTTCTTGAAGTGTAGGGGTATAAAGTAGAGGCTTCATGTCTAAGGACTTTCCCAAATGCTTAGCTGTGAGTACCAGTGAGTTTCTCTGGAGTCTAATCTCTTTCCTCTCCGACTCTCCTGTAACCCAGTCTCCCCCGAAGGGTGTTACCATCCCATACCGACCCAAGCCATCCAGCTCTCCGGTCATCTTTGCAGGCGGTCAGGTAAGGCCCTTCCTCTACTTGCCGGGCATAGGGTGCGGGAGAGAAGGTGACCTACCAAGTTGCAACATTGCCAGCACATATCAGCCCACTCTGTGCATGCTTGTCAGCCACGCTGCCTACCTGGCCAGTATAGAGCTACCTCTGCTGCTTTGGTTGGATTCTTCTGGAGGCTGCTCTGAACATTCAGCAGCCTCTTAACTTCCAGTAGGAGTTGGACACTGAGGAGCAGAAGGGGTTATTGTAGAAGGGGCAACGAGGTTGAGGGGAAACAGCTTTTAAGCTTGGTGCCTGAGTAGCCAGTCCAAATCCTGTATGTGGCATTCAGACAGACCACCACAGCTTGAACGTCTAAATACAAGATTTCCCTGTTCTGTTGGGGCACTGTTTGAAATTTGGTGTTAGCTGGGTGGCAAGCCTTGATATGCAGCAGGGGTTAATGTTTCCAACAGACATTGGGGAATGAGGGATAAGTCAGACTCTAATAGAACCAGGAGGAGGAAGGATCTTCCCAAGTCCATGAGATTATGCAGGTGTCAGATTCTGAAACAAGCAAGACCACCGGGGTCTTAGCCATTTCTGAAACAAGTTGACCCAGGAGGGCACATGACCAGCTTTAGCACCATGCCTCCAGGGACTCATGTGGATGGTAGTTAAAACATGCCATGTATTGGGCATACTGTGCCATGGCATGTGACTGTATAGTTGAGTGCTCACTGTGGCTATGAAGCAAGGCATTTTTGTGGCTGTTGCCAATAGCACAGGCCTTCTAACAAGACAGGACGGTGTGAAGCCTCTTCTCTCTAACATCAGACATTTCAAAACCGTGCTTGGAAGAATCCCTTTCAGGCAGATTCTGTGACTTCAGTCATTTTGATGTTTCAAACTTGTCCTGCAGATAATTACATTTGAGTAGCTTGGCCACCAGTTCAGGCAGACAATTGTGTGAGTGGTCAGGGTGGATGTGGCCTTGGGAAGCCCCAGAATCCCACTTCCTGAGAAGACACCTGAGGTTGCTGGGACTGTAATACTTGGAGGATTGCACTTTAACACAGCCAGTGCCTCCATGCTGGAAAGGGTTGTATAAAGCAAATACAATACCAGAGCCTGTAGCAGTTACATAGTTTAAAAAACCCTTCCAAAGCCCGGGGCTTTCTTGCATGGAGTGGAGGCTTATACAGATAGGAAATAGTGGTGCCTGTGGGTAAATACAGCAAAGTAACAGGTAGCAGCTACATAGTAAGACAGGAGCACTTCCCTAGAACCAGAGCTACGTGAGAATATGCCATGTGTTGGGATAGCCTGCTGCTCCCCCAACAGTCTGAGTTTGGGAGCAATTCTGTCATGTTCTTGTTCCTTGCCTTGGTCCCTTCCCTTTCCGCTCCATCCCCCATTCAGTTTCCCACTCTCCAAAGGCTTTGGCAGCTGGTTAGGCAGCTATCTGCCAGTGGAATGGCCCATGGGAGGTGATTGGAAGGTATTGTGGCCCAATTCTTTGGCTCTTGCAAACAGAGGACTGTACTTGCGGTTAGCCTTGCGGCATGCGAGTGCCCTGCCACTAGAGCAGTGAGGAGCAGGCTCGTTTGTGGCTGCATTCTTCCCCTGGCTCCACCATGCGCACCCAGCGCCAGACTAACATTCGGACTGGCTCCCTGGCAAGCTCGTGGTGGCGTTTGTGCTTTTCGGTGGCAGTGATGCTTAACTTGCAGCTCAGAGTGAACCGTGAGTTTGTCTAGCGCAGGGTCAGCCCTCTAAACCAGAGTAATTTCTGTGTGAATTTCGTATTAGCGGAAGGTTTTGGATTGACAGCCCTGGAGACTGAAGTCCTCTAATTTATCCACAGGACAGGTACAGCAGCGGCAGTGCAAGCTACCCCCACACCGCCCCATCAATGTGCCTCAACTCTGACCTGGAGGGACCACCTCAAGAGGTGAGAGGGGAGTTCAGTCTCCATGGCCCATTCAATCCTTGGCCTCTCTGAGACTGCCAACAAGGGTGGCAAAAATTGCAGTGGCTTTTTTTGTGCTGTGGACTCCTGTCCACTGGGACCTGGATTAAGGCCACCAGCCTCTCCACACAGGCCACCCAGCAGCCGGTGCATGGTAACAGCTTGGTCAATTCCAGCCTGGGCTGCATTTCTTGCAGTGACGTGGAAGTGAGAAGTCCTCCCTTTAGCCAACCAGTCCCTGCTCAGTGACTGACCCTCTGTGGGTAGCTTCAGTAGGAATCTGAACTCTGGTTTTCTTCCCCCTTAATCTAAAAATACATGGAACCAGCAGGTCAGCCTCTTGCCTCATTCTCCTGAATGCCTTTTGCATCAGTTAGTATTAGCGTTACCTTCAGCTGTAGTGTGTCCAGTGCCGTTTTTAGGTGTGTGGAGTAGTGAGAATTTAAAGCGGGGTGAATGGAGTTTTTTCCCCAAAAATCCCTTCAAAGTCATGGCTATTGAAGGGAATAAAGCTCTTTCCCTTCTTTGGGGGTGGGTGGGGGGTGTATGTGCAGGGCAGGAGGGTTAGAAGCACTGTCTGACTCTCCTCTACACACACTACATCTTCACCAAGAAACCAGCCCTTATTCTTGTCTGACTCTTCTTGGGGTGGGGGGGCAACACACCAGATCATCTCCCCCTCCTTATTCCACATATGGCCAATTCAAGTAACATCCCTTGCCTGTTGCAGCATTATGTCCCCTTTATCCTCCCCCCCAAGAATTCTCCACTTTGGCTCTCTGGCTTCCTGGCTAGTTGAAATCTGTCTGTCACTGGGTGGCTGTCCGATGGTTTTTAATAGGACTGTTTTCCTCCTTTTGTAGGCCTATACCATTCAAGGACAGTATGCCATTCCACAGCCAGATGTAAGTTTTGTTTACACTTCTTGTCTTGAAATCCACCCCTTCTCCCTTCCAAAATTTTTCCGTGCTTTCTCAATGCTAGCAGTCAGCTCGGTCTGAAATCAAATCTGATCTTTAAACCAAAAAACCCTCAAATTATTTGCACGTCCTTCAGTCCGTTTCAAACTAATCTAAGATCTGTCCCCCTTTCCTCCCGGCGTGTGACACATACACACAGACACCCTGAGCTTGGCGCTTCACACAAGCTCCGGCTCTCCCCTTCTCCAATTTGGCACAGAGCAAAGCCCGTAAAGAGAAAGCGAAACAAAACAAACAGCATGGTATACTGTCATTGTGGTTCTCAGGGCAGGGCATGGGACACCTGGTATAGCAAGCTGGCGAGGGGGAGTGGCAACTGTCTCCACATGATGCTAAATGCATCAAGTTATCAATCCTTTCTGCTGGGGTGGCTGCAGGGCAGGGGCAATGACTCTCCAGGTGGAAGACTGGCTAATGCTGGGCCTGAAGTAAAACACTCCCATTTTTAGCAGAGCAATGAAGCTGTTATTCCCTAGCTGTCCTGGTGTCCTGACTGGCTGTGTGAGCATCTCCCTTCTACCTGTCATCCTTCCTTATCACTTAGGTGCAGAGCTAGGTGGATGTGCTCCTGACTTTCTAGAGGCAGGGTTAATGAGAGGCTGATCTCTGCTCATGGCATATTTTAGAGCAGGGAGGGGCTAGGGCAGGGAAGAGGTGGCTAGAAACAGCTGGACTACTAGGAATTAGTGATCAGGGGATGGGGAGGATATGGAGGCTAAACACTGACTCTATCCTGGTCTCCCTTCATAACATACCTCTACCTTCCAAATGCTTGACAGACCCCTGCATGGTGTGTTAAGCACCACTGCAATCCTGTCTGTTTATCTCACCTGTTTGTGCTTGTCTCTGGAGCATTCCTGTTGTAATTACTGCAGCTGTCCTCAATTAACCAGGGCACTTGAGACTAGGTGTTGGCTTTTGCACCTGCAGTGCTTTCTTCCTCCCTTCCGCACCCATCTCTGCACAGGGAAAGCATTGCTTACCTAGCTGTCTTCTCTGCCCCCAAGGGGTTGGGCCTCTTGGGTGACTCCATGTCTGTTTTCTGTTTCATGTGTACTGACTCCTGGACAGATTGAACCCGTGAAATGCCTGACACCTGCCTCTTCTCTCTCTCCCTCTAGCTGACCAAGCTGCACCAGTTGGCAATGCAACAGTCACACTTTCCAATGTCTCATGGCAACACTGGATTCAGTGGTATGGAAATTCACTATTTCTTCTGTACGCTAGCACAGGCCCAAGCACAGCCCATGAGTCACCGCTTGGCCTCGCTGTAATGCAACCTCATGGTTTAATCTTCACTAGTGTCTTAATGTGTGTCCAAACCAGGTAACCATTCTGCCAAACCTCTCGGGTTGACCCTACGATTGAGTGGGGCAGCTTGAGTGCTAGATGGGCATAAAACAGGCAGGGCCTTCATGCTGCTTCCTTCACCCCATCCTCTGCAGCTCTGCCAGTGCACCTCACTTCTGACCTGCTGCAACACCCTCTCCCCTCCGGCTATTCCAGTCCTGAGCAGTCAACTGCTGATTGTACCGAACATGTGTCGTTTGTAATATGGCTAAGATGTCCATTAAGGCTTTAGGCTGAGATCACCAAACTCATTGTCACTTGTATCTTAACAGGCATTGAATCCAGCTCTCCAGAGGTGAAAGGCTATTGGGGTAATGATTAAAAAACAAAATCTGTAGTATTCTATTGTGTATTAATACTGGTCAGTCTCGTTTGCCTTTGGAAAAAAGTTGCCAGCAACATACACAGGGGGCTAAAGGAGTTTGGAAGGGACGTAGGTACTGACTGGCTCGATCGCACTTTGTTCTTCCCCTCCCCACCCAGAAGAAGGCCAGCTGGAATCTCTCCAACAGAGAGCAGAACTTCCTGGAATGATCACTCAGTGTCTGGCTAACCCACCCCTCTAGAAAGCTGTGGGCTTGTGGTGGCTCCTAACCTTTTCCTCCTTCTCCTGGGGAGGAGAATTTCCATAGTTGTTGCTAGACTGGATCAGGTCACTAGTCTTCACCCCCTATCTCTGGTGGCAGATCCTGACGCTTCAAACCACTCCTGGTGGTGCACCTCACCTTCATGCTATAGGGGCCGTGGGGAAAGGAGGGGCAGGGTTTGCTTTTCTGGCTGTTGCCATGATCCCTTACATCTGGAGGCCTCAAGCCCTTATTTCAACACAGGATATAAAAGCAAGACCCTAATGGGGAGAAGAGCTTGAAGGGTGTTAGTGATAGCCACAGCTGGCAGTCAACTGGTTTGGACTCCTCCTTTAGCCTTATTGGAAATGGGGGCGTGTAGGGAGGGGCCTGTTGAGGGTGAGATTTGGCAAGAGTGGGCTTTGCCGCATCTGTCACCAGACTGACTCCACATCAAGCACTCAGCTAACTGGAGTAGTGTCACCCTGCTGTGCTGTCCTGGGGGAGGGGTTGCACTGCACTTCCAAAGCTGGCAATTGAGGGTGGTCTGGTTCCAGCGGGCATGGGAGCCACATGACTGAATGGTGCCCATGCGGCTAGTGTGCTGCTCTGTGACTGTCCTGACCGGAAGGAAGATCTGTGGTGGTACATCTCGGGGACTGTGTTTGGGGGGGTGGGGTTGGAGTAACTTCTTACAGCTTGCTCTTCCCTTCCTGTTAAACCATCTTCAAGGTAGCAATGATTCCAGCAGCAAATGCTGGCTTGACTGGTCAGGTGTCTGTTCTGCACCAGGACACCCCACTGCCTTGTATTAACCGTGTCCTGGTCTCTTCCTGTCTTTTAGCAGGTTTGGATGCATCTGCTCAAACTACTTCTCACGAACTCACCATTCCAAATGATGTAAGTATCCCACAGGCTGCATCTTGGGGATCTCTAGCTGGCAGAGCAGGCCGGGATCCATGCTGGGACCTGAAAGCAAATGGCTTCCATTCCCCAGAGCTGTCTTGCAGAATCCTCCATTAGAAGTGGAGTGTGCATGGCTGTGCATTTCCTAGCACTTATCCTGGCCAGCTGTACAAAACCACAAACAAAATGAACAGGCCTCTGACATCAGTGCTTCTTACATTCTCTTGGTACAGGTTGTTCTACAACCCTCAGGTTAGTAGGAAGGAGGTATCATGTCTAAAGACACAGATATCTCTGCTCCAGCTGCCCCTGCACCCCAGGGGTCTCCTGGCGTCTAACCTATATCCCTTGAGGTATCTAGCACCCATTCTCTAAGGTAACACAAGAATGGGTGATCTCTGCAGGGGATTGCATACAGCATAACTGCTGTGTATGCAGGGAACAGCTAGTTGAAACCGCTACTAATTGGAGTCCACTACACGCTGCTCTTGCAGAGTATAATCTTCTCTCCGGAGCTGTTGTAATTCCTTATTCTAGCCCCAAAGCAGGGGTGCTATTAAATGGCCTTCATGGCTGCAAGACTCAAATAGCACTTTGGACAGCTTCACAATTAACACAAAGGACAGGAGTGGTTGGCAAAACAGATAAATGTCACTCTCATGTGACTAGTAGCTAAAGCAGAAGCCTGGGAATTGGGATTTGTGGTTCAGTGGGGGACTTCACCTCGCTGCCAGTTTTCTCACCCTGTAGGATGGTGCGAGTTGTGCCCGGTGGAGGAGGGGAAGGAGGGTGTGTTCTCAGGCTTAGTACTGAAGAAATAAGGATGTTAAACCTTATTCTCGGCTGACCTAATTTGTAACTGAAACACTTTTTCCCTTAGTTGATTGGCTGCATCATCGGGCGTCAAGGCGCCAAAATCAATGAGATCCGCCAGATGTCTGGGGCGCAGATCAAAATTGCCAATCCAGTGGAAGGATCTACTGACAGGCAGGTTACCATAACTGGATCTGCAGCCAGCATTAGCCTGGCCCAGTATCTAATTAATGTCAGGTAAGTCTCTGAACGGCAGGTTGTCTAAGTGCATGTGGGGGTGGAGCAGCATGACTAACGTAGTCTGCATTCTAAACTAGGGCGATGTCAGTATCTCGTCCGCTCACCTGGCTGGATTGTAGCTCTCGGGAGCAGTACCCCTCCTTGTATTGCAGAGGGTGTAAGTGATACAAGCACTTACATCACTGACTTTTCTGGTGCACTATTCCTTCCTCCCCCATAACTGCTGGAGAATCCAGCTCTCCTGCTTCCCATGATGAAATTTCCTTCTAGAATGTGGAAGGTTTAGGACAACATTAGCCAAGCTGGATTAATCTGAGATTTCCCTGAAGCTGTTGGAGCCCCAACAGGCCCAGTTATTCCTTCCCAGTAAGCCAGGCTGGGCTATACTTAAAGAAGGACCAGGTAGCTGGAGATGCAGGAAGATTCCTCCTGTGTCTTGCAGCAAGGATAGAACGGATTAGTCTGATGGTACATTTTAGTGTGCCAATGTACTAGGTTTGTTAACATGGGGTCAGCTTGGTAATGTGCTGGTCAAGGAAATCTGTTGTGGGGCGCTGTCCTGCTCAGCAGCTGTTCTTGGCTACTCGTTAGCAGCAGTTCTTGGCTAGCAGCTTTGAAAAGGAAGAATGAAGGAACCAGTGGTTTTGCTTCAGTTCGAGATCACTGCGCAGCTCCTTATTGCACTGATGGCTACTGGGAGAGGCCTGTGCGTTAGGAACTTTCCTGCCAACGCTTCCCTCCCTGAGCTGCCATCTGTAACCACACTAGCTTCAAGCTGCTGCTGAGGTCTGCAGTTGTCAGGTGGCAGCACTCACTGCAGCATACGACTGCTGCAGGTTTCCACAGGCTTCGTCAAAGAGCTGAGCTGGCACTTGGCCCTCTGCAGCTCTCTAAAGTAAAGCATTAGCTTAATGGAGAACTCCGACTTCCCTGATTAAAAACCTAGGGCAGAGCAGCTGGGCATGCATGTCCTAGATTCACTCCCGCCCATGCAGCCTGCTGCAGCTGTATTATGCTGCAAACGAAGAGCCAGGCTCAAGCCTAGGATCTGTAGCTGCATAGGTCTAGGGCCTAGCTCCTACTTACAGGGTGAAACAGTGAGCTCTGGCAAGGCTAAATTCAGCCACTAGTCCCTGCCAGGCGTCCATAGACTATCTTCTTTTGGGGGCTCTTCTTTTAGTCAATTACAGTAACACATGGCACAGCTTTCTCTCTGGCCCCAGCTTGTACTTGCTAGAACTCTCCCATGGAATAGGATCCCCTCCCATAGGATCTAGGCATTCAGACCCTGTTTGTTTGAAATGGTTCCCTGCCCCACCAAACCTTTCCTTTTGGTGGAGATTTAGCAGCTGCTTCTTGACATTGATTGGTGGCTCGTGTGGCTTTTTTGCTTGAGAACAAAGGTCCAGGACCTAAATACCCCAGTGCCAACCCCTACCTGTAGTGTGAAATCCCAGCTCTATTGAAATCAATGGGAGTCTTGCCACTGACTTCAGTAGGGACCATATTTTGCTCTGTGTCCAGGCTGACTTAAATCGCCAGGCTGCACAAGAGCTAGGGGCATTCAAGTTCCTCAGGGAAGCCGCACTGGTTGCCGTGAGCTGTGAAACAGTTGCAGCTGCCCCAGGGAACATTAGTGTGTTTAATTGATGCCACTCTGGTTGGGCCAGGGATGGATTTGACCTGCGGTCTGGGCATCAGTAAAAGCCACTCTTTGGTAATGTAGCACTCAAGTTAGTCAATTGGCAACACAGGATTCCAGAGGATCTTAAAGCAAGATGTTCTAAGGCTGTGTTTTTAATGGTGGTTAGACTTCAGTTGTCAGGACTCGAATCTTTAGCTAGTTAGTGGGTAGCCAGTGAGTGGCCTATAGGTGTCTTTTGTTTTCAGGCATACTCTGGTTATCTATGGCAAAGTGCTTTCTTTGCATCTTGAACTGAGAAATTCTAATGAGCCAAAAACAAGCGGCGTTTGTCTGTCTGCCATGGGAGCACGTCTCGGCTGGGAAGCCTGCTCGGTTGCAGTGCTTCAGAAAACCTTGCAGTGTCAACTGTCTCAGATGAGAACTCACCAAATCCAAAAACAAACATGAATCCAATACAGCAAAACTGGCTTTGCTGGAGCATACTAGCAAATGCAGACGGAATTCCTTTCCTTTAGCTGTTTCTGTAGGTCACATTTAAATTGAACGTTGGGTTTTAAAGGTGGTCAGTACAGAATGCTGTGCTTAATGTTGATGCCAGACCATTTAGAGGTGGGATTGATTTCCACTGGTTTTCTGTGAAAAGAAAAAACCTGACTTGATTTTCTTGCTAGCTTTTCTGTTGCCCAGTCAATCAAAAAATGCCTTTAGGCCTATTCTGTTGATTCCCAATTTTCTTAAAATGATGGTGCCTTCTGAACAGTGCGTTGTATTTCGAACCTAAGCTGTAAATCCTTGATGGTAGACTTAATTGCAGGTTTTCAAAATACTTCTGAGGAGGCCTTACTAGAAAAGGACTCAACATGATCCCAGCTCCTAGAAGCTACATCTGTCCAGATGTTAAAGCAATTGAAATACTAGAATCTTACTAGCTCTTAAGGCTGAAAGGGACCACTGGGATCAGCTAATCTCATTGCCTGCCTAGAATGGGCCATAGAATTTTGCCCAGGGATACCTGCATCAAGCCAATAACTGGCTGAACCAGAGAATATTTTTAGTTCTCATGGGAAGTGGCTTAGTGTACAAGGCTTGCTCTGCATCTTTCAGTTTTAATCCAGTTGACTTTTCTCCTGCCTTTGAGTACAGTACAAGATGGGGAGACCAGTTTGCATATCAGTCACTTAGACTCTCACTTGCGTTTTAGACGTAACTTTTCGCCGGGCGCTAGCCGTGCTGGATGCTCCAAGGCTGTAGAGGAGACCGAGCTGCTTTAGCTAGAACCCTGAGTGGGTGTGCTTTGCGTTTCCAGGCTAGGCTCATGCTATTTAAGCTGTTTGTCTCCTGTGCTTTTTTTGTGGTGTTCCCATCCACCCACCCTTTTTTTTGTTCCTTTTTCCTCTGTTACAGTTTAGAAAGCGCTAAACCCTCCTCCCAGACAGCCTCCGTCACGATCCCCGATCACCTCAGCATCAACCTCTCTCAACCCTCCACCCCTTCTTCTTCTTCCTCCTCCACCACCACCCCCTCGCTTGCGACAGCAGGGGTCTCCGACGCACCCTCCAGCCTCCCCAACCCTCTTCCGACCGCCCCTTGTGTCTCCAGTCTGCTTGGCATGAAACCCGTCCCTCTCCTGGCTCTAAATGTTGTGTCTGCTGCTAAGGGTGCCTCCACCACCTCAGCTATGCCATGTGTTACTAACAAACTGAAAACGGAAAAACAGAGATTCTCTCCTTATTGAGTGTCTGCTTGTGACCGTAAAGGAACAGCAGATTGGTGTCAGCCTGGGGATCCCGTAGAGGAGCCTTGGAAGAATTTTTTTACTTCAAAAAAAAAAAAAAAGTGAGCTTGTGATTTCTTAGAATGGAGTTTTTTTTTTTTTTTTTTTTTTTTTTTTTTTTTTTTTTTTTTTGCTGGTGACCTTCAGTAGGTCGAGAGACAATTTAACAAGTATTCTAACAAGTCCTGGAGTCTAGTGATCTGTTTAATTCCTTGATTTTTATGTAGTTGTAGCTGTTGCTTTTAGTAGCTTGTTTGCATTGCTACATGAAGAAAATGTGATAGGAGGGTCTGTTTAATGAATAAAAGATTCTCAATTAACTGCATTTTGGTTAAGTTGCTAAAGAGGCTGATCAGCCAAACCTGTCTCTTTGATGTCTGTACTTGCAATAAAGTTGCCACAGAGTATCTGCTCGGATAGCTGATGTGTGCTAGAATGGAGAGGGGGACCAGGAATTACACCTCCCCATGTGATAGGGACAAATCAGCTGTGCACCTGACAATTGTCAGCATGCCCCTCTAAATGCCCTGTGCCCCTTGACCTCTGGCCAGACTCTAACCATGCTCAGAGTTGAGCAATGAGATCAAATGTGAATCCCTGCCCCTATGCTGGATGAACACGGCCATGGAGGGATTCCTAGACTGCCTTTAGAGGCGGGTGTTGGGAGCTCACACTTCTCCTAATCAGTACCATGAGGAAGATATGCTCCTATTCAAGGGCAGGGAGCTAAAACTCCTGGATCCTCGGTAGCTCTTTGTGGGGTCAGCAGGTAAGCACCCCAGCATAGTTTGAATTGCCATTGGTCATTGGAACAATTTGTTCTAGAGCAGTGGTCTTGAACCACTTCATTTTCAGACTCCTAAAATTTTGAATGGAAGTGCAGACTTCTTTGGGAATATTAGACTATCTGCAGACCCCCAGATTGAAAACCACTGTTCTAGAGGAATCCTACCCTAAATTCCCCCAGCAGCTCTGCTCACACCCCCATAGAGCACAGAATGGCTCTGGGAGGCCTGGAGGTTCAAGCCACAGGACTCCCCCCACCCCAGACAGAACAGAAACCAAACAAAACTGTACTAGTGCTAAAACGAATGGTACAGCTGGAGCCATTCGAAGTGCTGCTCAGGTAGGGCCAACTCCACCAGTACTGGGTTCTAGAAGTTAGGCAAAACACAGCTGCTTCATTCCCCGTGCTGTGGTGGGACTACAAATGGCCTAAAGCAAGTAGTCACTTCTCAGGGCCAGTTACCTGCCTTTCTAGTCAAATACCAGATACTACAGTACCACAACCAGCTGTGGGTTAAAGGCCTTGAGACCCTAAAGGCACCAACTGCCTCTGATTCATTGTCCCAGAGGCATTTCATACCTGTGTGCACTGGGCGATCCAGTCTGGAAACAGCTGTTGCATACCTCTGGTGTCTTTGAAATAGAGATCTGACGTGGGACACTCCTTCCCCACAGGTGCATACCACCTGCCTCCCCTGGAGTCGGAAATGACCCATTAGCATTCCTCCTGTTCTATAGGCTATTGGTTATCCCAGGGCAGAGCGGGACCAAAGTGGCTGTCTTTCTGCTCCTTCTTGAGGGGCTACTAGCCGGTGCTGACCCAGTGGCCCCCGGCCTTCTGTTACAGTAGTTCAGTGAGTCTTGCTCCTGTCAAGTGAAAAGTACAGAATTCCTCTCCCCTCTCCTGGGCCCAGGACACCTGCTCGTTAGCCTGGGTCTGCCACACTTCAGAGGCTGGCTTTCAGTGGGTTGTCTGGCACTTTTGAAACTAAACCCTGAGGCAACATGGGACTCTGACCAGTGCTGCTTGGAACTTGCTAGATTGTCATGTGACTAAAAATGGAACTGTTAGCATAGGACTGGGGGTGGGTGGGTGTGGGAAGGATTAGGGCACAGTCTGGAGTCCAGTGTGCAGCTGCCTATGAGACAGGTGGGATTGGCTCGATCCCATTGGTGGGAACAGTTAATGGGCTCCCTGGATCTCCGAGCTGGCCTGCTGAGCCCTTCATTCCAGACTAGCGCGAATCCTCGGGCGGTTTTCATTTCTGCGGTAGTTTAACTCAGCTGTAACTTGCACTGTTCTGTGATGTAGTGTAACCACGTTAAGTAAAGATGATCTACTCTTTACCCAGCTTCAGGCCTGTAGAGTCTGTTTTATAGGGTGTGCTGGAAAGAATCTTAGTTGTTAATCTGGCTGCTCCCACCGCCCTTCCGCTGCCCTGTCCCAGGCTGGGTGTCAAGCTTCTGCAATGCAGGCTAGGCCACGAAACAGAGGCAGGGTAGCAGACTAGGGGAGGGGAGGTGACTTCTGTTTGCTGCTGTTGAATTGCTCTGACCTTGGGCAAGTTACTTATTCTCCTTGCCCTCACCTCCCCCCTCTGTAAAACTGCTAATGCTGCCTTTGAGTTGCAGGTGAGAAGCTCTGAGTAAGTGTGAGAGGCTCAGCAGCCGTGTGGGCAGTGGGAGGGCTGGTGAAGAGCAGACCTGCTCTGATCAGGACTGAATTCTGGGAGGTTCTATCCCACATGAGCAAGAGCTTGGTCTGACTGCTGAGGGTTTGTCAGCCAGATGTGCTGGGTTCTGAAATTTGGCCTTTAAGGGGTCCCCTCTGGGCGGGGGTATCATACACCTGGGGTGAAAGGGCCAGCTTTGGAGCCCTCAGTCTTGGCTTCTGTCTGAGCCCACTGTGGTCCAGGGAGCTGCTTCCTCTTAACACAGCTTTCCCAGGGAGCTGGCAATCCCCAGCTGCCTTTTCCAGGTACTTGACGTGCCTTGAATTCTCCTGTCAGCAGAGACCAGGTTCCCATGTCCTGCTGGCTTGAAGGCAGCCTCCAGTTAAGTTTCTAGCAGTCAGACTACAGGACTCCTTCACACGTTTGTGGAGACCCTGCTGATCCCATTGAAGTTTGAGGCCAGAATCTCATGGGGGATCCCTTTGTTCCATTCCAGATGTCATGCAGCATAGGGAGACGAGTAGCTTGTCCAAAGGGCCCCAAGGAAATGCCCTAGCCTGTAGGTGCCCAGCCATCCTTAGAATTGCCTGCCAAAAACTGGGTGGGTCTCCCTGCAGAGCAGCCTAGCAAGGCCCTGCCACTGTTCAGGGTCTGGGTCCTCTCCCCCTACATTAGGGGCCTGTCCCTGGAGACTAGCAACCTGTCTGTGAAATACACTTGTATTGAGCATTTGGAACAACACCTGTGAACTTCCCTTCCCTCAAGACCCAATGCTGAAGTGACTGGACAGGGCAGCTCCGCTTTGCCTGCTTCATAGTTAGATTTCTCTTCAGCTGATGTGGGAAAAAGTACCACCTCTATTGTACACCCCCTGAAGTACAAATGTCTGTCACGGTAGCATGCAAGGCCTGGGCTGAAGCACTGAATAGCCTGGCTGCCCCTTTATTGAAAGGGAAACTAATCTAGTCCCTGAGGTGGGACTAAGCAGTGGCTGTCCAATCTTCTCTCTGAATGAAGCCATCTGCATCCTTTGATCAGGCCAGGCCACTCCACTAACTAGTACTAGCATTGGAGACTGGCACATGTCAGACCAAGGTAAGTTGCCTGACTTGGGTTATAACTCGACTGGCTAAAACCATGCTGCAATACTGCCTCCCTCTCTGGCCCTTCACAACCAAGCCCCTCACAGGATGGGGTGGGGATGTGAGGAGTTAGCTGGTTCCACTGCAGCCTAGCTCAAAGTGGTAATTCCTGGTGGTGGTTTTTACTCCATGGCCACATTTTGTGCCTCCATGGACTTGACTTGAAAAAGATGGCAAACCAGTGACTAAAGCCCTGCCCTGACCAAAGGTGGTAGGAGAGGGTCTGCCCCTTTTCCCCATGGAGCTTGGCTCAGACTTGGCAGGAATAAACTGCTGCTGCGATGACTCAGTGATAGACCAAGGCCAAAATATTAAACCCTGGTGCCTGGCTGGCACCTAAATTAAAAGTATCCTGATGGTTCAGAGATGCTGAGTTCCTGTCACTGACAAATGCCTCCTGACATCAAAGTCCTCTGTAAACAGCAAAATGTGCCAACTGCTCAGCTCCTCCAGCTGCTAGGCTGGAAAATGTGGTGTCTCAGACCTGGTGGTAGAATCTGCAGTGGGGGAAGGTGGTCTGTCTTTGCGGGGTGGGGAATAGGGAGGTGTCATTGTAGACTTACTGTTTGGCTATAGGGATAGAGGCAGGCAGATGCACTAGGCACAGAGGTGATGTCTAGCAGAGACCTACATCCAAGATCACTTCTAGATTGGACTTCCAGCTACTGGAAGAGTTTCCCCACTTTAGTCTTCCAGGACCCAACATGGGACAACTCTCCTGTGCTGTTAAGGACCCACTTCTAGGGAGCCCATAGTCACCCTGTTGCTGCTAATCAGCTTAGCTGGAAAGTGCTCACCAGTGGCCCAGGGATGCAGCTGGCTAATGCCTCCTCAAGCACTTCTATGGGGGAG
Source organism: Terrapene triunguis (assembly GCF_002925995.2). Taxonomy (NCBI): domain Eukaryota; kingdom Metazoa; phylum Chordata; order Testudines; family Emydidae; genus Terrapene; species Terrapene triunguis. The sequence goes on along the minus strand of NW_020665187.1, from coordinate 1,737,160 downwards.
GGGCTTAATCCAGCTGTGCTAATCTCCCTCCAGATGTTCCTTTCTTGATCCCTCTAATGCAAACCAAATCCACATGCAGGTTCAAGTCTGATGGGGGTCAGGGGCTAGTGATGCACAATGCTCTTGACTCCTGGTGACCCTAGCAGGTGCCCAGAGTTCAATCCTGCAAGCTAGCCTGCTCTTGGGGAAGGCTGTCAGGGACCCTCGGCTGTCACCAGGGAGTCTGGAATCCAGTGCCATCTCTGCTCTTTCAGAGGAAGGAGCTGCTGCTGGAGTGTGGCCCAGTCTCTTGTCATTCTGTAACTGGCCACTTGATGCAGTGATGGCCTGACAAAGCACCAAAACTGCCTCAACCACAAGGTCTCCATGCATCTCCAGGCAGTCCTGGAGAACAAACCTCAACACGCCTGGTCATGCAGCACCTAGAACAGGACCTTGGGCTTCTGGGGGCTGATAGTGCTCAAGTAACAGGTTCTTGGGAGCCTGACACCAGCACCCAGCACCCACCGCTTGGGCTGGACTCCCAAACTGCTCTAGCAGGTCCCAACATGTTATGCTCTTGAAGATGCCCAAGTAGAACCCAGCTTTAACCCTCTAGAGTTGACCTGGTGTAGGTTGGAGCTGTTGGATGTAGCTGGGTGGGAGATGTCACATCCTTCTCCAAGCTCATGCAGTATCCTAGGCAAAGTCTGTATTAAATGTCCCACCTCTGCTTTTTTTTCCAGGCTTTCTTCGGAGACTGGTGGAATGGGAAGCAGCTAGGACAATGCAAATGCCTCACTCATTACCCCTTCTGCTGTTCATCCCCATGATCCATCTGTGTAGTTTCTAAGCAGTCAGATTCCAGGTTTTAACTAGTTTGTAAATTTCAGTTTCTACACGCTTTACCCATCCACTCATGATTTTTTTTTTAATTACAGCATTTTAATTCCTTTCTCTGTTCAGCTGTTAAAATGCTGAGATTCATATCTTAGTTTTATAAGCTTTCCCTTTTTTGGCTCATGAAGTTTTCTGTTTGTCTTGAAATGTAAGAGTGGAATATTAATACATTTCAGTTTAGTTCTGTAATGTCAGGAAATTTTTCAAAAAAAATAAAAAGATGGACTGGAGCTTTTTTCCTTGTGAATAGAAACTGGATGATTTTTGTTAATTGATCTTCCTTGTCTGACTGTCTTTTGTTGGGCCATTTGACTGCAAATGATTCATTCCCACAGCAGAGTCCTGTGCTGTCATGTCAGAAGCTAGAAGGAGTTATGCACTCCCACTGACATTCACTCCTTTCAGCTTACCTGGCAGATCTCTGCCTCAGGGGGTAGGAGGACTGGATCTGATAGCACCAGTCCCAGAGGTAGGAGTGAACCCCACATTCAGCGCTCATTTAATCCATAGCTAGATGGCTGGGGGTGAGACCCAAAGGCAAGGCCCAGCTAAACCAATTGCTAAAGAATCCCATCCAGGGCTAGACCGTACACTGCATGCTCACTCCCTTCCCCTTGAGGGCAAGGCTTCCTGACAGGTTTACTCTCCCAAACAGCATTGGTTTTAAATGGTGGGGTGTGGCCTGGGCTCAGCTCCAGTTAGAACAGCCTTGTGCTGTCAGTTTCTGGGAGGGAATCTGTCCTTTTTGGTGGTAAGGCCTGTGCCCTTAGCCCCCGCCCCTTCACCCCAAGAACAGTGCTAGACTGGCCTGCCCCAGCAAAGCACAGGGCTAAAATGCCAAAGCTCTGGGACTTCTGTCTTCAGCCTTACTGAAAAGAGCTTGGTAGCCTCTGATTCCCAGGTTGCTAGCCCCTACTTCAACTGCCCACTGTGGCACAAGGAGATTTGTGGGCCGGTGGGGTACCATCCTTCCCAGCCCTGCTGCATCAATAACACACCTGCCAGCACTTTCCATACAAAATGGTCTTTAATTGAAATCGGCGGTGTCATTACTCATCTAGCAGTGGTAGAACCGTACAGACAGACTACATCCAGGAGCTATCTTACACTGATGTATGTCACAGAGGTGTAGAGAACAGGTATCCCAACTGGTCAAGGTATGGCTTCGCCTGAGGGAGTGAGAACTTGCCTTCCACAGGAAGAATGACAAAAGTGGGGTAGGATGGGAGCTCCCTATGGCTCTACCTTCTCCCCCTTCTGGGAAATAGGGAGGGGGGGGGGGGAAGAGATTTGTGTTAAGGACAGTGGGCTGGAGGGAAGAACATAGCTCTCTGGAAAGCAGTTGCCAATGGGGAGTTGTGGAGCAAAGTCTGGGTGAGGGCTGTGTCTGACAACTGCAGGCAAGAGGCTAAAGACTAAAATGTCCAGCTGGTTTCCTGCTCATCAGATCTTCCTCGTGCAGTGTTCCGTGTTCTGATGCACCAGGACTAGCTGGGTGCAGCTTTAAACACCAACTCAAATGGAGCTGAGCTCTCTCAAAATCCACTAAGTGGTGTCCCCCACTGGAGCTGCACTATGTACCCCCCCCCCCCAAGTGCTAGAAAACTGCCCTTGCAAAGAAAGCTGCTGTACAGAGAGCTTAGTGCACAGCCAGCAGGCTACAGGGCAACTGGGTTACAGGTCTGGCTGCCTGTCCCCCAGTGGCCTACAGGAATTCCTCCTGGCTGCAGCTGTTGGAGGCAATGACTGGACCAGCCTGGGTGCAGTTCTTGCCACCTGCCCTGTCCTCCAGGTGCTGCTGTCACCTGGCAAAGCTTAGCTGTAGCCTGGTGGAGCTTTCTGAGCAGCCAGGCTACCTGGAGAGCCTAGGGTAGGGCTGTGCACCTGCTGTTCAATCCTTTCCCACTGCTGGAAGGAAGGGGGCTTTCCCTCTTCTCCCCCCACCCCATGGTCCATGCTGCCTGGGGCTGGACCATGTGGTGCTCCATCCTCTGCACATGAACAGGCACATGCCTGCAGGAGTGGAGGCAAGGGGGGATGGCAGATCAAGTCTGTCTCCAGCCTTTTCCTTCCCAGCTCCCTCTGCTGGCAGGGCAGAGCCATTGCACAGATGACCATCTTTAGGCCAGGTCCAGCAGGTGCTCTCAGCCCTGCCCCCCAGCTGCTGCCCTGGAGCATTTTGCATGGCCAGGAGGCAGAAGCAGATGTTTGGGGGAGGGGGGAGCAGGCCAGTGAGGAGAACCACAGGGACAAGCACCACCCTGGGGCTGGGCAGAGGGGGGTGGGATGTGGGACCAAAAAGTCATTTTGAAACAAAAAAAAGTTTCATGTTAATTTTTTTCTGGATTTTTTTTTTTTTGGGGGGGGGGGGCAAATTTGGTGACACCAACCCAAATTGGCAAACCTTGTGGGTGTCCCTAAATCTGCATTTTTCAGCCCCATGCCCCCAAAAAAGTTTGGGTTAAAAAATGGCACTCAGTGCTACCTCTTGGCCATGGTCTGTTTCTCCCCTGGCCCCTCAGGCTGCTGGGGGCCTTGGTTGCTGGTGCACATGGGCTGCAGCTGGCTCTTGAGTCTGCCACTTGACCTGTTGGGTGACCTTTTTAGGGCAAGGCCCCTCGCTGGGCGGCTGTTTCCCTTCCTGCCCCCTTGTTGCTTTAATAATACCCAGCTATTGTCTTTGCAAAGCAGGGTCCTATCATGAGCCTCATTGTACAGATGGGGAAACTGAGGCCAGTGGAAGGGAAACAATTTGCTTGGGGTTGCCCAGCAGGCCAGTGGCAGAGCTAGAGAAGGGCCCCAGGGTCCCAGGCAAGGGTTCTAGCCACAGGGACTAACTGCCTTTCTATTAGCGGGTGAGCTCGCTGGGGCAGGTGCATGACCAGCACAAAACATGCTCCTTTCCCCCACAAGGAGCAGATGAGAGGCACCTGGCCTGCCCTATGTTGTGGGGGGCCAGGTGTGGATTTTTTGGGGGAGGGGGAGCTTCCCCGTGGCCAGAAAGCAACATGCAGCTGCAAAGCTCCATGCGTTTGCCAGCTGGGCCTGCCTGTGGGGAGAAGCCACGGCTGATTGCCCACTGGCTGCCACCGCCCTAGCCACGAACCTGACAGGCTGGGGAACTCGGCCCTGCAGCACCCTGCCTGAAAACCCCCCTGGAGCCTGGGCATCAGGCGAGCCCAACCCACAGCCGTGCTGGCCAGGAAGCAAGTATGGGTGGGGCAGGTTAGTCCAGTGCTGGTGAATGTGCTACATGGGATTGGGGGCGTTTAGCTGTCAGCCCCCCCCCCCCACCCCACCGCCTGCCCCCTTGCTGGGACCCTAGGCCAGCCAGGGGCTACCCAGGGAAACTAGGAGCTTTGACTGATGGGGTGTGGGGCTGTCCCCAGTGGCCTTGAGGGGTTTCCTGCCAATGCCCCCTGCGTTTCCCTTTGTAATGCTATTATGTAGGACCTACAGAAACCCCGAGAGGTGCCAGCTGAAACATGCCCCATCAAGCAAGGCTAAAAAACAGGCAGGAAGCTCAGGGCTGGGGGACAGGAGCTACAACAAACCCCACCCCCACCCCCTGCTAGCATGGATAGCCAGGGCTCTACCCCTCCCCCCAGGGCCCGAGCCACCTCCCCTTCAGGGCAGTGGAAAGATGACTCCCGCGGGCTGGGGAGGCACAGGGCCTTGGGCTCTGCAGCCGGGTTTCTGACGGGCCAACCGGCCCATGGCCCGAGGGTCTCTGCCAGTATGACAGCAGGTAGCCCAATAGGGTGACCAGATGTCCCAATTTTGGGGTCTTTTTCTTATATAGGCTCCTATTACCCCCCATCCCCATCCCGATTTTTCACATTTGCTTTCTGGTCACCCTATAGCCCAATGAGCTGCTTGGAGCCCAACCCGTATGGCCCGGGGCCAGGCCCTAAAGGCCCAGCAGGGCTGATGCTGATCATGCACATGGAGCACTGGTGTTGTGGGGCAGCCCACACCGATCCCATGCCGGGCTCATTGCTCTCCCCACCCGCACTGCGGGGGGGCACCCAAGGGGCCCAAACACTCAGCAGCAAGGACAAACAGTTCCAGAAGGAAAGGGGTGCGGGGGGGGGGACGACTTTCACCTGAGAAACAGCCCAACAGGAGGGACCCAGCTACATAAACAGGGGAAGGGGGGCTGCCCCCCCCCCAACACAACAGGGGCTCAGAGGAGTCAGCAGCCCCACAGAGCCCACCCTTTAAGTCCCAGCCCCAGGCTCCACCCCTCCCTGTTCCAACCAGGACACAAGTGCAAATGTAAACATTCGTTTAAAATAAATTAACACCAACAAAAAGTGCAGTGCATGTGGGTACCAGCAGGAGGCAGCGCGGCCACCCCCATCCTCCCTTGGCCCGAAAGCCGGCAGCGCTGCCGCGGCCTGGGGCAGAATTGCTTGGTGCTGAGCTGGGGAAGGGAGGTGGCCGCTGCGGAGCAGGAGGTTTGGATCTAGGGTCTGCCTGGGAGCAGGAGCCTGGGGTGGCTGGGATGGCAGTTCTGCCCCCTGGGGCAGGTTGGCTCGAGGTTCTGCCCCAGCCTGGTGCGTTGCTGCGCTGGGCAGATTTTGGGGGTAGTTGGTTGTTCCACTGGGCTTTGACTGGTCTCGAAGGAGCTTCCACATGATCTCCGCGACGTAGCAACCTGCACACCTCTGCCCACAGGGTACCACACTGCCTGCCCGCCCTCTCCGGCTCCTGCCAAGCTCACGGCCGGACCCAGCCTGTCAACGGGTCTGCTCGGAATAAGCGCCGGGACAGCGCCACATCTCGCCTCTCTTAGGTTCAGCTTTGCAGATGGTGGTGGGAGAGGGGATTATGCTCCCCTGCATCCCAGCCGCTGCCCCAGTGCATCCTGGTCCTGTTTCCAGACACTGCCCATCATGGGCCGGTCCTGCTCTGAGCTGGCGTGAGTGCCACGGGGCCCTTCTGGCCAGGAGTCCGACGCCATGGGGCATTTCTTGGTCTCCAGCTGTACAAGGCTAACCCCCAAGCACCCGAGAGACTCCCCCCGGCCCCCTCAGTCTGTCCATCAGGACCGAGGTGAATTCAGTGCATGGGCCGCTCCGGCTGGCTCCGGCGCTGCCTCTGGGTAGATTATACATTATATAGCTTTATATAGAGATTTATAGATTATTTATATAAATATCTGGGGGTCTGTACAACCTCGTGGGGGGGGCCGGGCCATCACGAGCTGGGAGCGGCTGGCAGTCTGTGCGTGTCTCCGCTGCCCGAGTGGTCCAGTTCGGCGCTGTCACAGTCCGAGTCCTCATACGCGGAGGGGGTCTGGTCCGGAGCCGGGGGAGAGGCGAGATCAGAGCACAGATGGGGGAAGGGGGGAGCTGGCACCCCTCCCCAATGCCAAACCAAACCGCTGCTCTACCTCCACCCAATGTGATCTCCTGGGCAGATGGGTCCCACTGAGGGGCAAGATGCTCTGCAAGTCCTGATGAACCCGGGGCTCACTCTTATGGGCATCACCAACCAGTGGTTCTTGGAGCCCCTGCACCACTTGGAGCCCCCGGGAATCCGTCCCCTGGAACCCCTGGCACTCCCCACATCCCCCAGCAGGGGGAGCATTCGGGTCTCCCCTCCCCTGAACACATTGTACCCCCCCACAGTCCCCAACAGGGGGAGCTCTTGTGACCCCCCCGCTTCAGCCCCCTGTACCGCCCAGCTCCAGCAGGGGAAGCACTGGGGATCCCACCCCACCTCGAGCACCCTCCAGCCCCCAGCAGGGGAAGCACTGGGGATCCCACCCCCCCTGAGCTCCCCAGCAGGGGGGCACAGGGACCCCCACCCTCCCTCGAGCCCCTGCACCCCGCAGCCCCCGGTGGGGGGGGGCACTCACCTCAGCGGGGTTCTGCTCAGCACTGAGCTGGCTCTTGACGTGCTGGACAGCGGCCTCCTTCTCGGATAGGCCATCGGAGTGGGCCAGGGCGTCGAGCGGGATCTCGGAGCTCTGCGAGAGCATGTCGTCGGAGCGCTCGCCTGTGTTGGTGCTGGCCACGTCGGGCGTGCCGCTTGGCGACGCATCGCTCGTGTTCCCCTCCTCGCCGTCCCCGTCCGAGAAGTTCTCTGAGCTGAAGGTGGAGAGCGACTGGCGCTTGCTCAGCCCCTGGGGCCACCTGTCAGCAGAGCAGCCCCCCATCACCCACCAGTGGGGGGCGTTGTCCCTGCTGGGGACTGAGGCCCAGAGACTCTTCAGTGAGCTCGATGCCGTACAATAGGTCGGTGACAGAGCCAGAGATAGAACCCAGGCGTTCGGGGTGTCCTCCCTCTGTTCTAGCCATTAGACCCTACATTCCCCACCCGGAACTGAGAAAAGAACCCAGGCATCCTGGCTTCCAGCCCCGCCCTGCTCTAACGACTAGTGCTTAAGACCATGGCTAATGGTCCAAGGAGCAGTTTCTGGCACTATTACAGCGCCCCATAGAGGGTGACAAACACCCACGTGCCACAGCAACCCCTGCCCTGCACCAGAGCCCACTGGGCATGGCAGGCCAATGGCAGAGGAGAAAGGCCACATGGCCAAGCCCTGGTGCTGAAGGTTCAGGAGCCCAGGCCCGTACCCACCTCTGCCTCAGTGGCAGCTCCACCTCGCTGTCCACTTCTCCCTCCTCCTCCTCGGACGAGACCCCTCGCTTCTGGAGAGCAGAAGGCAGAGAAGAGCCACGTTAGCTGGACCCGCCCCCGCCTGGGCTGCTGTGAACCCCATGGGGCGCAGGAGGGCACAGGCTGCCCTGCAGAGCCGGGACACCCGCTTGCTGTCTCCAGCCAGGACAGCCACGTTAGAGCCAGCAACCTACTCACTCTGCCCAGCCCTTGGATGGTAATGGAACCGACTCGCACAACCAGATCTCAGGGCTGGGCTAGCAGGGGGGACTGTGATCGGGTTTCAGGGGCACCAGCAGAACGGTGGGGCTAGCCCAGGGCTGGGCTAGCAGGAGGCTGCGTGTCAGGATTGTGGAGCACGGGCAGAGCTGCGGGGACAGCCCAGGACTAGAATAGCCCAGGGATTGGGAGGACACAGGGACTGGGGAGGGGCACAGGGATTGTGGATCCACAGGAATGGGGGGGCACAGGGACTGGGGAGGGGCACAGGGACTGTGGATCCACAGGAATGGGGGGGCACAGGGAGGGGAGCTGACGGATTGGAGCGGGGCACAGGGATGGGGATGCTGAGGGATGTGGGGGAAGAAGCCAAACCAGGTAGCCCAGGCCAGCAAATTCCCCCCGTCAGCCCCTTTAGGAGCCCAGTAACTTGGCTTTGACCCATTTTCCCCACGGGCAGTCCGGCTGGGCCTGCAGCCTCCAAACGCTGGAGGACACCGTCCCTTCTCCTTCCCCCGGGAGCGTGTCCCCTGGTTCATCACCCCCCCGGGACAAATGGGCTGAATACCTCCTTTGAAGCTGGTGGCTGTAAACTCCAGCTGTTGGTTCCCGTCCTGCCCGGTCCCCACTCGACTGAGGAGCCCCTCAGTGCCTGGTCCCCCCTGCGACGGGCCCAGGAGCCCTGGTTGAGGCATGTCTCCAGCCACATTTTGCTGAGCCCCTCGCTGCCAGCATCTTCTCCAGCCTGCGGCCAGTTTTGTGGCTCCTCCGATCTCCCCCATACAACGCACACCTCAGAGCTGGGCGCAGTGTTCCAGTCCCACCTACGCTGCATGCACCCCGTACAGGCAATCGGCTTCACAACCAACAGTCCCCTACTGCCCCCTACAGTCAACCCATTTAAATCAACACAGGCGCCCCGCCCCCCCAAGGCCCAGCCCCCGCTGAGCCGCGCTCACCTGGCTCCGGGTCACGGCCGCTCGGTACAGCAGCGCTGCGGGTGTCAGATGCTGCTGCGGCACCCCACAGGCCTTGGCCGCCTTGCCCGCCACGCCTGCCTCCTTGTCGGGCTCCTCGCCTGGCTGCAGCCTCTGGGCTAGGCCCAACAGCCGGTGGCTCTTGTCCGCTGGCCCCACGGCCCCCTGCTTGGAGGAGGGCGAGTCGGGGCTGCTGGAGAAGGGCACGGAGGCCGTGTCCTCACTGGGGGTCTCGCTGCGGGGCTGCTCGGCCAGGGGCGACTCGGGCCCGGCAGGGGCCCCCTCTTTCTTGGCCCCGGCCTCCAGGGTGGTGTTGATGAGGTCAGGGCTGGACGAGGACATCCGGCGCAGCAGGTCGTGCTGCAGCCCCCGCAGGGCGGCACAGGTCTCCAGCTGCTGCCCCACATCCGCCGGCTCTGGGGCCCGGGGCCCTGCCAGCTCCCCGCAGCTGCCCTTGGCGCTGGCTTTGCGGTAGCGCGCCTTGGCCCGCCGGCTCCGGCCCGGGGAGGTGGGGCCCTTCTGGCACGCGGGTATCGACACCTGGGCAATGGCCGAGTCCAGTTTGGGCAGGATCACCTCCGTCTTCAGGATGTCCGGCCTGGGGGACAGCACGGGTCAGGGGGGGCCAGTCCCGGCGCCCCACTCCCTCCCCGAGCCCTGCACCCTTCCCCTCCCCACTTCCTGTGCCCCTCTTTGATCCCTGTCCCCAATCCCTGCATCTCCTCACTCTCCCCAAGCCAAGTGCCCCTCCCTCATCCAATCCCTCAGCCCCCCTCCAGCTTCCCCCAACTCAGCTCCCCCACCCTCAGCTCCTTTCCCGCCGCAGCTTCCCTCCCCCATGTTCCTGTGCCTCACTTCCCATCCCGCCATCCTCCTGAGCCTCAGACACCCCCCGCAACCTCCAGTGCTTCGACTCCCTTCCAGCTGTCTCCCCCCACCTCCCTGTACCTCAGTCCCCTCCCTTCCCCACCTCCCTCTACCTCAGCTCCCTCCC
>NW_020665187.1:1723691-1727451 GCF_002925995.2 Terrapene triunguis | reverse complement strand
ACCTCCCTGTACCTCAGCTCCCTCCCCCACCTCCCTGAGCCTCCCCCCCATCTCCCTCCCCCCACCTCCCTGTGCCTCAGCCCCCTCCCTCCCCCACCTCCCTGAGCCTCAGTCTCCCCCCAGGTGCCTAGTGGTGATTCCACCTCACAGCCCCGGCCCGCAGGTCATTATACAGGGGAAGGGGCTTGTCCCTCCTCATAACACAGTGAGCAAGGGCCAGAACCCAAGAGTCCTGACCCCCGTCCACCCCAAGGTGAGGGGTGTGGCTGCGGCCCCAGGTCGGGCCCCTCACCGCTTGCTGTGTGGCGACAGCTTCTGGGGCACGTTCCTCTTCTTGATGAGCTTCTCCACCGTGTTGCCGTGCAGGAGACTGCGCGATGCATGCGGCTTGAACAGCCCCGGGTACTTCTTCTCCAGCGCTTGCTCCCGCCTGCCAGGGAGAGAGAGTCAGGCCTGCCTAGGCACTGCCCCCATCGGGCTCAGCCCCGGCCCGGGCACTGCCCCCGTCAGACTCAGCCCTGCCTGGGCACTGCCCCCGTCGGACTCAGCCCTGGCCCGGGCACTGCCCCCGTCGGACTCAGCCCTGCCCGGGCACTGCCCCCGTTGGACTCAGCCCCAGCCCGGGCACTGCCCCCATCAGACTCAGCCCTGCCCGGGCACTGACCCCGTCAGACTCAGCCCCGGCCCTGGCACTGCCTCCGTCAGACTCAGCCCCGTCCCGGACACTGCCTCCGTCAGACTCAGCCATGGCCTGGGCACTGCACCCTCCCCGCCATTGCCCAGATCAGACTAATGCTCCTTCACCCTCATGCTCCAAGGCATAAAGTTGTCCCTCTCCAAGGTCAGGAAGGAATTGGCCCGAGGACTGTTGTGGGGGTGGGGGTGGGAGGGGAGCATTTACTCCTTCCTCCGACACCTGCAGGGGCCAGACCCTCAGCTGGTGTAAATCAGTAGAAGCTCCACTGAGTTCATAGGCCTCAGCGGGTGGGAGCTCATGGGGGGGAATCCCCAAGAGCCAGCCCTTCGGGGACCATGCGTGTGTGTTGGGGGATCAGGCTATTTCCTGGGGGGCAGAGATTGGAGAGCTGAACCCCCCCTTTGGGATGGGAATCAGGGGCTGGATCCCCCAGGGGGGCAGTGATGAGGGGTTGGAGCCCTCTGGTGGTTGGATATGGGGGGCTTGGACCCCCTGGACTCCACAGGGGGTTAAGCTGGGCTCCACAGGGGGGCAGTGATAGGAGGGGCTGGATCCCCACAGGGGGCAGTAATGGGGGGTCTGGATCCCCACAGGGGGGTGCTGATGGTGGGATCCCACAGTTGGCAGTGATGGGGGGTTGGATTTCCCCAGAGGGACAGTGATGAGGGGGGTAGATCCCCACAGGATGCGGTGCTGGGGGGCTTGATCCCCACAGGAGGTGGTGATCAGCAGGCTGGGCCCCTCAGGGGGCAGTGTTGAGGGGGAGTTGGATCCCCACAGTGGGCAGTGATGAAGGGGCTGGATCCCCACAGGTGGTGATGGGGGGGCTGGATCTCCGCAAGGGGCAGTGATGGGGGGCAGGATCCCTGCAGGAGGTGGTGATGGGGAGCTGGATCTCCCAGGGGGCGGTGATGGGGGCGGGCTGGATCCCATCAGGGGGGCAGTGATGGGCAGGCTGGGCCCCCCAGATCGGCAGTAATGGGGGGCTGGATCCCTGAGGGGGCAGTGATGGGGGGGGGGGGGGGGGGGCCCCGGCGGGAGGGGGGGAGGGGCGGGCTGGCCTCCCCTGGGGGGCAGTCATAGGGGGCTGGATTCCTGAGGGGCTAGTGATGGGGGGCTGGACCCCCCAGGCTGGGGGCTGCCCTCACCTGAGCAGCTCCTTCTCCTTCAGCTCCAGCTGCAGCATGAGGGAGTTGAGCTCCATGTACAGGTTGTTGGCCCGCTCCAGCTTGCGCTCGTAGTGCTCCCGGATGTCCAGCGCGTGCCTGGGGGGGGGGGGGGCAGGGGAGCTGTCAATCACACAGCTGGAAGTGCGGGCCAAAGATCCCCCTCCCCCATCAAAATGGGACGTCACCCCCTCCCCTCCGAGGACCCCTGCCCTGTGCCTTCCCGAGCCCTGCCCTGCCCCCTGATCTGAACGGGACATCCCCTGCCATGGAGATCCCTGCCCCACCCCCACCCACCATCCCAGTGGGATGCCCCCCTGCCCCGGGCCCCCCCTGACCGGAGCTCATCACGGCGCCGGTTGATCAGCTCCTCCTCCAGCCGGTGCAGACACGTCCCCTCCGACTTGATCTTCTCAAAGTGCAGCTTCACCTCCTCGCGCCACTCGGCCTGCAGGGGGCGACAGGGGCCTCAGCACCGGCCCCACGACAGAGCCCCTCCGCCACAGGGCCAGGCAGGCACCCCCTGCAGGACACCTCGGGAGGGTGTGTGTGGGGGGGGTCAGCTCTTTCATTGCTGCTCCAGCCCCGGCCTGGGTCTGCCCTGGGGGCTTCAATAAGCCACGGGGGGGGGGGAGGGGGCGGGAATATGAGTCTACAGCTAAACCTCCAAACAGCACCCCCTGCTGGGACACTGGGGGTAGCACTGACTGCGAGGGGAGAGTGCGGCTGGAAGGAGGAGCGGTGGGGGGCTGGGCAGGTGCATGGGGGGCTGGAAAGGGGAGTAGGGAGGCTGGGAGGGTGTATGGTGGGGGGCTGGGTGGGTGCATGGGAGGCTGGAAGGGGGAGCAGTGGGGGACTGGGCGGTGCATGGGGGGCTGGAATGGGGAGCAGTGGGGGACTGGGTGGGTGCATGGGGGCTGGAAGGAGAAGCGGGGGGCTGGAAGGGGGAGCGGTGGGGGACTGGGTGGTGCATGGGGGCTGGAAGGGGGAGCGATGGAGGACTGGGTGATGCATGGGGGCTGCAGTGGGGGACCCACCTGGGATTTGAAGTAGGTCTCCTGGGGCGTGGAGAGCACGTCCGCCGAGGCGATGTCCAGGTGCAGCAGGATCTGGCGGAAGGACGGCCGGTTGCGGGGTTTGCTGTTCCTGGGGGGCAGAGGCAGGGTTGGGTTCTGGGGCGGGCGAGGGACCCCCAGCAAGGAACCTGGGCCCCTCTGGCTCACGTGGGGTGATAGGGCAGCTGGCTTACAGGGGATGGGGCTGAGACCCAGCAGACTCCTGGCATGTGGCACTGGCCGGGGAGGAGGGGACAGCTGAAGGAAGGACGGTGGGGGGGGGGGGCATTCAACTGCTCCACTCTGGGCTGACTCTGCACATGGCCCACATGGGGGCAGCACTTGGGGGCTCAGCCTGGGAGGGTGAACCACGGGGGTCCTGCCTCCTGCCAGCTTGGGGACTGGGGCCAGGCTCACCAGCACCAGGGGGGCTATTGTGGAGGACGCTGGGGCCTGGGGGGACTTACTAGCACTGGGGGGGGCACTCACCAGCACTCAGGGGGGTCACTGGGGGGTCGGGAGGACTCACCAGCACTGGGGGGGGGTCACTGAGGGGGACTCACTAGCACATGGGGTCACGGGGACTCACCAGCACTGGGGGTCAGGGGGCACTCACCAGCACTGGGGGTTGCTGGGGCACTCACTAGCACTGGGGGTAACTGGGGGGGGTTGGGGGTCACTCACCAGCACTGAGAGGGACTGGGGGTCAGGTTGGATTCACCAGCACTGGGGAGTCACTGGGGGACATGCACCAGCACTGGGGGTCACTGGGGGCACTCAACAGCACTGGGAGGTCATTGGGGGGTCATTGGGGGCACTCACCAGCACTGGGAGGTCATTGG
>NW_020665187.1:1713169-1723681 GCF_002925995.2 Terrapene triunguis | reverse complement strand
CACTGGGAGGTCATTGGGGGGTCACTGGGGGCACTCACCAGCACTGGCGCAGTAGGATCTTGAAGCCGTCGGGGCAGCCAGAGGGCACGGGCAGGTGCAGGCTGTTGCTGCCCACACCCCAGATGATAGCCGAGGAGTCCACGTCCTTGTAGGGGATCTCGCCCGTCAGCAGCTCCCACAGCACCACCCCAAAGGACCTGGAGGGGAGGTGTCAGCAGAGGTGGGGGGGCTCTCCGGTAGTGGGGGGGGGCGCCAGAATCAGCTTCTCCCTCCCAGCCCCTCCTCCGCCCTCACACCCCCCAAGGCCCAGGTGATGGGGAGAGGAGGCAGCTGGTGCCAGCCTGGGCAGAGCAGCTGCCCCCGCCCCCCGCCCCGCTGGTGGCCAGGCCAGGGCAGGGAGAACTCTACGATCCATGGACAAGCTCCCCCCAGCTCCAAGCACTCCTGCCCCCCACTGACCCCTCCAGCTGCCCCAGATCTAGTACTTCTGCGGGCCCTCCCCAAATCCCCCCTCAAATCCCACCCTGGCTCGGACCTCAAAGTGCTGCAGGGCAGGAGCAGAGGCTGCGGGGAGGGAAACTGAGGCACTGTAACCCTTTAGAGTCCAGCTCCCTCTCCTGACCCATCTTCCGCCCAGGATCCCCCTGGCCCCCCCCATTGCAGGGGATGGAGCCCCCAACCCAAGTCCTACCCCCATCCCTTCCTCCGCCCCCCACCCCTGCCCCCTGTTCCTGCCCTAGGCCAGGAGCCCTCCCAACTCCAACCCCCCCAGTCCCTGCCGTAGGCTCAGAGACCCCCCCCCACCTTTCCCCCCATCCCTCTCCACCCAGCCCCCCACGCTCACCAGATGTCGACCTTCTCAGAGACGGGCTCGTTGCGAATGACCTCGGGGGCCATCCAGGCCACGGTGCCGGCGAAGGACATCTTGGTGCTCTTGTCACTTAGCTCCTTGGAGGTGCCGAAGTCCGAGATCTTCACCACATCATCATAGGTGATCAGCATGCTGGGTGGGGGGGCAGAGGGGATCAGCACGGGTGGTGGGGTGCTATCCCCTCCACCAGCAGGGGGCAGTGCAGGGTGGGGGGTGCTATCCCCTCCACCAGCAGGGGGCAGTCCCTGAGGCCTCTTGTCACTCCAGGCGCTGAGTCCCTGGAGGCCCCCCAGGGAGCAAAGTGGGGCTGGGGGGGTTTCCCCTCTTGGCAGGGCTGGGAATGGCTCATGCCGGAGATTGATCAGGCTGCATCTCCTGCACTCACCAGCAGGGGGAAGAGATGGGCGGGTTCGCACAGGCTGGGGGTGGGGGGGGAATGGGCCTCACAGCGCTAGCTGGTGACTCTGCCCTTGCCCAGGGGGTGCCCCTCCCCTGCGGGCCCCAGACTGGTCTCTGCCCCCCTTCCCCTGCAGACCCCATGTCCATCCCTGCTTCCCTCCCCTGCAGGTCCCATGCCCCACCCTGCCCCCCATTCCTCTGCAGACCCCATGCCCATCTGTGCCCCCTTCCCTGCAGGCCCCATGCCCATCCGTGACCCTCATTCCTCTGCAGGCCCCATGCCCATTCCCACCCCCCGCCAGCTCCCGTTGCCGCCACTTACTTGGGCGACTTGAGGTCGCGGTGGATGATCTTGTGCAGGTGCAGGTAGTTCATGCCGCCTGCGATGCCCATGGACCAGTCGACCAGCAGGGAGGGGGTGACCTTACGCCCGGCTCGCAGCACCTCATACAGCTGCCCCTGGGCGCAGAACTCCATGATGATGCAGTAGCAAGGAGCCTGGGTGCAGACACCCCTGAGGGGAAGGAGAGCAGGGCGGGGTAGGAACCAGCCGGGCAGGAGATGGCACCTCCTCCTGGCCAGGAACAGATGGTGCCAGCTGGGCAGAGATGCCTGTCTGGTTGGGCATAGTGGGGACATCCTGGCCTTGCCCCTCCCAGGGAACCTTGCGCCCCTCACCCGTCCTGGCCTCAGCTGTTGGGTGAGTGCCCCTCCCAGAGCGCGGGCACCACTGCACGCCCAGGCGCAATGGGGTGTAAATGGGGGTTGGGGGTGGGCACAGCCAGGCAGGGCCACGGACCCTGTATCCCATGCGTGTGCATTACTGTGGGTACATGGGAGGGTGCCCTGGGTTTTGTGTACCCCAGGTGGGTGCTGCCCCATGGGAGGAGCTGGGGAGGTCTCTCCCCCTGTTCGGGGTGCCCCCTCCCCCGCACTCACTTGAAGGTGATGATGTTGGGGTGTTTGAGCTTGCGCAGGTGTTTGATGTCCGTCTCCTTGAGGTCTCGCACCTTCTTCACCGCCACCTCCTCGCCGTGAAAACGCCCCAGGAAGACAGCGCCCTGCGCCCCGCTGCCCACCCACTGGAGGTCCAGGATCTCCTCGAATGGCACCTCCCACGTGTCTGGAGGGATGGGGGAGGGGGTGAGTCCCAGAGCCAGTGCCACCTGCCCTGGGCACAGAGATGGGCTGGGGGAGTCCCAGAGCCAGCGCCATCTGCCCTGGGCACAGAGATGGGCTGGGGGAGTCCCAGAGCCAGCGCCACCTGCCCTGGGCACCACTCCCTAGTGACGCTCTGCGGAATCAGTTCCCAGGAATCAGGACCAAACAGCCACCGGTGAGGGGATCGCAGGACCTGAGCCCCCCCCCCCCCCGCGCCCCCCCCCGGGCACCTGCCAAGCTGAGGCAGAGCGGCTCCCAGCCTTCTTGGGTCATAAAGTGTGACCGCAGTGAACCTGCAACTCTGTGTCTGGGGAGGGGGCACTGCCGCCCTCTGCTGGATGGAATCAGCACTGCCCTGCTGTGTGCCATAGGCCCTACCCTGCTAAGAGCTCATGGAGAGTCTCCTGCTCCAATGGCAGGTGCTTGTGGAGCAGGAGAATCCGGATTCTCTCCCCGTGGGCGTGTCCCCAACACTACTCTGGGCACGGCCTCAAGTCCACACGTTCCGGTTCGGGTGAGACCGCCAGCAGCCAGAAGGAGGAAGAGGAACATCTGGGTGATTAAAACCCGCAGGCGAGTCCCTGGGTTGTGGTTAGTGTGTGTGTGCACGCACATGTGTGTTTCTGTGAGTGCATGTGTGTGGGTGCATGTGTACAAGTGTGCATGTGTACACACGTGTGCACACCTAAGTGTGCATGCACAATCCCTGCACATCTGTCAACCCCAGCAGTGCACTTTCGCTCTCTCCTGCTTCCCTCCCTGTGGCAGCTGCGACCCCCCCCCCAGCAGAGCTGACAGGGCCAGCGTGTCCCAGCCCCTCCACTCTCTGAGCTGCGGCCCCTGTGATAGGCCAGAACCCAGGAGGGCGTGGGGCAGGCCCTAGCTGGGGCTTTGGTATCTCGCAGGCCCCAGACCCCCCTAGGGTTGCCTGCTGCAAACACCTGTCCCAGTGGAATCCCTTGTGCTGTGGGGCCCAGGCAGCCCTCCCCCATGGGGCTCAGCGCAAGGCCCAGCGGGCCAGGGAGCTGCACACAGCAGTGGGCACAGCCCCACCTGGAGACACGAGTCGTGACACACACACACACACACACCACCGAAACATAGAGCGCCCCCCGCCCCGGGATCTCCCTCCCTGCGCAGGATCGGGGCCTTCAGGTGCATACGTGTGCAGGGGTTCACCGTCATGGATCAGACGTCCTGGCCCGGCCCTTTCGGAGCTGACAGCGTCAGAGCTGGCTCTGCCACCAAACGGGGGTTGCTGGCTGCCTGGCAGGGGGAGCTGCCCACGGTGTGCCAGGTGCACGCCCCCTGCACGCTCACTCACCAACACACATCCAGGCGTGTGCATGCACTCACAGCTGCACGCACAGACACACAGGTGCACACACACTAAAACGATCACATCCCCCATGCACACTAACACACCCTACCACCTTCAGAAAGGCAACCAGCCACCCCAGGCACACGCTCCCAGGCACACGCACACGTTCACATGTACACACACACACACACACACACACTCCCAGGCACACACACATGTTCACACACACACACTCTCAGGCACATGCTCACATGTACACACACACACACACACTCCAAGGCTCACATGCACTCACTCCCAGACACATGCACACGCTCACACATACATACTCACACACACACATGCTCCCAGACACATGCACATGCTCACACGTACACACTCACACACACACATGCTCCCAGACACATGCACATGCTCACACGTACACACTCACACACACTCCCAGGCACACACTCACATGTACACGCTCACACACACACACACTCCCAGGCTCACACGCTCCCAGACACACACTCCCAAGCTCACACACTCGTCATGCTCGCTCACACCCACTCACGCTTGCCGACGTGCTCACTGCTGCAGGGAAGCTCACTGCTGCTCAGCCATGCCGGGAGAATGCTGCCAGCAGCCCCCACTCCAGCCTGGGCTCAGGGCCAGCCCGGCCGCCATCCCTGTCCTCCCACCCCCTCGGCTGACCCCAGCCACAGACGCCAGAGGCCTGGCGAGGAGCCCAGCCGGGCAGAACTGGAGCGAGGGATGGGAGCAGGGCCAGCTGGGCAGAGAAGGCCAGAGCTGTGGGGGGAAGTGGACCGGGTAGGGCTAGACTCTGGAAGAGAGACTTTACGGGAGCTGATATTTCCCCATCTAATCTTTCCTCCACCGCCCAGGGAGACGCCGACCACAGGCCCTGCCCTTACAGACCCCGGTGCTCGCCTCGAGAGCTGGGGAATTCACCCCAGAGCCCTGGCTTGGAGGATTCCATTCTGTGCCCCTTAAATCTCATCCCCTCTCCCTGGCAGATTCGCGGGGACATGACGTCCTGCGTCTTCTCTTCCCATCCTGGACTGCTGCGGGTCGTTGGCAGGTTAAACAGCTGCTGTGTCTCCCCCCCAGAGGTGGCTGCATTTCAGCCAGAGACAAAGCCGAGCACATGGGGATGGTAGGGGCCTGGGCCCAGCCTGTAACTATTCCAATGGGGCAAGATTCTTCCCTCCGTTCCCTGGGGGGCTCCGTAGGAATCGACACTGAGAGCAGCATTGTCCTAGCAGGCCTGCAGCGATGTCCCGGGGGGCCGCTGGGATCAAACACGGACCCCCTGGATTCCACAGACACTAGGCTGGCTGCAATAGCAGCCTCAGAAACCGCCTTACATGATCCAGCCACTAGAGGGAGACAGAGAGCCACGCTGTGACTCTAATGGCACTACAGTACAGACAACTTACACCGGCGGGCCCAGTCACTCCCATGGGGCTCTGCTGATTTACACCAGCTGGGGATCGGGCCCAGTGACTCCCACTGAGCTCGGCTGATTTACACCAGCTGGGGATCTGGCCTAGTGACTCCCACAGAGCTCTGCTGATTTACACCAGCTGGGGATCGGGCCCAGTCACACCCATGGAGTTCTGCTGATTTACACTAGCTGGGGATCGGGCCCAGTCACACCCATGGAGTTCTGCTGATTTACACTAGCTGGGGATCGGGCCCAGTCACTCCCATGGGGCTCTGCTGATTTACACCAGCTGGGGATCGGGCCCAGTCACTCCCATGGGGCTCTGCTGATTTACACCCACTGGGGATCTGGCCCAGTCACTCCCATGGGGCTCTGCTGATTTACACCAATTGGGGATCTGGCCCAGTGGAACTCTATGGAGCCGCTCCTCATTTACACCCACTGGGGATCTGGCCCAGTGACTCCATGGAGCTGCTCCTGATTTACACCAGCTGGGGATTGGGCCCAGTGACTCCATGGAGCTCTGCTGATTTACACCATCTGGGGATTGGGCCCAGTGACTCCATGGAGCTGTTCCTGATTGAGCCCTGGTGCAGGTCAGATCAGAATCCAACCTAGCGCTGGAGCAGCCCATCAGCGCCCCCCGCTGGTCGCCAGGCCAGGCCAGGCTGGCTCCTACAGCCCATTGCCCGGGTCCCATTAATGCCCCTCCCTGCCACAGCCAGGGCCACGCACCTTCCTGCTGGTGCTTGTGCTCGGTGGAGTAGGCTTTGCCGATCATGGTCCAGACGGGCCTGAGGCAGCCGAAGAGCCCTTCCAGGAAGCCGCTGCCCGTCTGGCAGTGAAGCCGGACCTGGTCGGCGTGGTAACGAGTGTGCCGCACCTCGGGGTTCCCGGCCCCTGCCCCGGCTCCCCCGCCCCCACCGCCGGCCTCATTCTCGTGCAGCTGCAGTACGCTGTTGGCGAACTGGTCGCGCGTCTCCTCGCTGGGCGTGGGGCTGTGGCCGCCCCCGTCGATGGGCACCACGTCGCGCAGCACGCACTGCGTGGGCGTCAGGTCCTTCTCGGGGGTGCAGTCCGAGGCGTCGGGGTCCAGCTTACGGAGGGAGCTCTCCGTCAGGATGGTGTTGAAGCTGGCGAAGGACGGGGAGGGGGTCCGGGTATCATGGAGGCAGGCCATGGCGGGCTCTGGGCATCAGCAGCCCCCGCACCCCTTGGGCTGGCGGTCGATGGGCGTCCCCGGCCGGGCCTAAGGGAGACAGGGCCTGAAGGCGAAGGAAAATCCTTGTGAATAGGATCCCACTGGAAATCGTAGTCCCCTTGGGGGCAGCCAGGCGTATCCAATGCCCGCCTGCCTGCTCCACTGCTGGGCACCTGCCATGGACGTACCAGGCGTGCCCAGGGAGAAGGCACCTCGCCTCCCACCGACTGTACCCCTGGGAGAGGCGGTGGTGGTGGTGTGGGGAGACAGCCCAGAATCGCCCGCATGGCCACAGTGGGCAGGGAGCTGCCGGCTTCTCTGCTCCTGCCGGTCTCACCCCGGAGCGGCAGCCCGAGCTCTGTCCAAGGTGCTGAAACTCCCGACCTGCCCCTTGGCTGGTGCCTCGCCGTGTCCCTGCCTCTAGCTGGGCAGGTCCCGGCTCCCTCTGGGACCGACAGTTAATACTACAGACCCATTGCATTGGGGGGTGGGGGAGGGAGGTCATGTTGGAAGAGTCCTGGCAGTGTGGCCTAGTGGCTGGGGCAGCGGGGCTTGGCTCAGGGCTGGCAGTGATTCCGGGCACTAGTGCCCAGGTGTGAGATGCACCCTTGGAGCACTATCGTGCTGACACCAGAGCTGCGGTGGTGGTGGGGGGCCGTGTGTCCCTAGCCCAACCGACTGGAGCCTGCACGTCTCGGGATCTTTCCCTGCAGCTGGCCCTCCGGCGCAGCGCCCCCGAGCGTGTGTTCGTGGGAGTACGTGTGTGCAGGTAGCTGTGTTTGTGTAGCTGTGTGTGTGCTGAGGTGGGTGTAGCTGTGTGTGTTCGGAGCTGTGGAGCTCTGTGTGTGTAGTTGTGTGTCAGTGTGTAACTGTGTATGTGCCTAGCTCTGTGTGTACCTTTGTGTGTTGTGTAGCTGTGTGTCAGGGGGTGTGTGTGTAACTGTGTGTCTCTCTGTGTAGCAGTGTGTCTGTGTAGCTGTGTGTCAGGGTGTGGCTGTGTGTGGCTCTGTGTGTAATTGTGTGTGTAGCTGTGTGTCAGGGTGTGTGTGTGTGTGTTTCTCTGTGTGTAGCTATGTGTCTGTAGCTGTGTGTCAGTGTAGCTGTGTGTGAGTAGCTGTCTGTGTGTCCATGTGTGCGTAGCTGTATGTCAGGGTGTAGGCTCTGTGTGTACATAGCTGTGTATTAGTGTGTAGCTATGTGTACAGCTGTGTGTACATAGCTCTCTGTGTGTCAGGGTGTATGTGGCTGTGTGTCGGGGTGTAGCTCTGTCTGTGTACCTCTGTCAGAGTGTAGCTCTGTGTGTGTAGCTGTGTATTAGTGTGTAGCTATGTGTACAGCTGTGTGTACGTAGCTCTCTGTGTGGCTGTGTGTCAGGGTGTATGTGGCTGTGTGTTGGGGTGTAGCTCTGTGTGTGTGGAGCTGTGTCTCAGTGTATGCGTGCCCCCATGCCATGTGGATGGATGAGGTCGCAGTGGGAGATGGCAGCGCTGTGCCAGGCTCTCTCCCACACAGGTGCCGGAGCTCAGCTCATTTAGCATGCAGCGCAGCAGCCTTCCCGGGAAATCAGGCTGCTGTGCGGGAACCAGGAGCCGGCCCCGTCTGGCTGCTCCCCTCCCTGAGGTAGCAGGGGAAGCCCTCACCACAGGCCATGCCACGTCACCTCTTCAGCAGTCACCGGGCGGGACCAGCATCGCCCAGGCTGGAGCTGACCCCCCACACACCCTCCCAACCCAGCCATTGACCAGAACAGTAAGGCCACCACTGCCCCCCTGCCCCACAAGGGCCGGCGCAGGCGGGCACAGCTGCTCAGGACCACCGAGTGCCGGGGTGAGGGACCCACGACGGTAACTCTCGGTATAAATCTGATGAGCAATGTCAGGGATCCTGTTGTTGAGACAATCCACAGGGAAGCTGGGGTTGTCCACAGAGGCTAGGGGAGTTAGGTACCCAAATCCCAGTGAATTTCAATGGCAGCTGTGCACTGAAATCCCATAGGCCATATAGATCACTAGATAGATCCAGTGGAGGCAGAGGGAGTGGGGGAACAAGGATAGATGGGGGGAGTGTATGAGGACAGATAGATAGATAGATAGATAGATAGATAGATAGATAGATAGATAGACATGGGGATGGATGGCTTCTTTCTTTCTTTACACCTCAAGACACCCGTCTCACCCTGCCATCGTTACAGACCCTTACATGCACATTGTGAGCCTTGACCCTGTCTCAGGCGGGTCCGGCTCATTCAGGGAAGGCGGGCGGCGCATTAGCCAACAGGTCACCAAAAGGCCGGGTCAAAGGGGATTGTTTCACACGTTTGCTCCCCCTCGCTGAGCCTGCTGACAAGTTTCTCTCTGCAAATGACATCAAAACTGACCCACACGGGGTTAATTCTCCACGCTGGGCTCCGGGGGTACGTTAGGGGCTTGCTAACTCCCACAGCCTGCTGGAGAACAGGGTAGCCAGGTTTGGGTTTAAAGCATAGGACCAGGAATCAGCCCTCCTGGGTTCAATTCCTGTGTCTGGGAGGTGGTGATAGAGCAGTGGTTAGACCCAGATTCTGGGACTCAGGATATCTGGGTTCTAGTCTCAGTCCTGGAAGGATAAAGCATGAGCCTAAAGCACAGGGCTAGGCATCAGGATTCCTGAGTCCTATTCCCTCTGCTGTGTTACGGAGTGGAGAATCTGCTGGGGGGAAAACTCTTTGTGCCTCAGTTTCCCCATCTGTTATGTGGGGATAATGCTCTGAGCTGGTAGGGCTAAATTAATTACTCTTTGCCAAGTGCTATGAGATCCTCAGACGGAAGGTGCTGGCTGAGTGCGGTGCTTCCTGGACTCATCCCACCCCGCCCCAGCTATGGTGTGGGGGGATTGCTATAATTTAAAGAGGTCCCAGAGCACTTTATAGACATGGTTCCCTGCTATCAGGTGCTTAGGGTCTAAAAATAGACAGATCAGACGATGAGTAATGACGGGGTGAAACCAGGGAAGAGATCTTATACCAGCTTGCGCCACAGGTGATGGAGTCGCAGGGCACATGCTGCCCATACCCTGATCTGCCACTACAGCCTGGCTGCAAAATCCTCCAGCAATGACACATCAAGGCAATCGACCTCCCAGCAGAGCAGCGGCAGCTTCCTGACTCCCCAGGGCTACAAGACAGCAGAGTGGATGCAGTGGGATCCTGCCCCATTCATGCCCCTCCCAGTAGCTCCTGGGCCCAGCTCGGGATCATCCTGTCTGTGACACCCGTCACCTGCGGGGAAGATCCAGCCATGACTCTGCGGACGATGCGCGAGTCAGGTTGGAAGCTGGCTCGCTTGGCCCTGGGCTCCCTTGGGGCTGACAGGAGGGGACGTTGGCTCGGAGCAGCACATGGGACTCAGAGCCCAAGGAGATCAGAGCCTTCAGCCATCTCTGGGCCAGATCCTCCCAGTCTCCCACTCCATGCCCCAGCTCCCGGGCAATGTGCCTGCCACTCCCTTTACACATCGGGTGAGCCAATGGCTGCCAGCCGGGCTTGTGATTGGCTGGCAAGCCATGTGTATACAAATTAGGCCAGGCTTTGGGCCACCCAGGCGAGACTCCATGTGGGTCTGTCTCTCTCTGAGGCTGCTGACTGACATTTGGGGCTGCACGTGCGGCTTAGTGTGAGCGGCGCATCGGGGCCTGGCGGGGAGCACGGTGACACACTGTGAACTGGGGTCACACCTAGGGCCTGGGGCGGAGGGGGAACCTGGAGCCCAGAAATGCTGACAGGCTCCTCACCCCCAGCCAAGCAGGGCCCTTCACTACTGAACTTGGCTTAACTTCCCCCCAGCCTGGCTTCAAATGCCCCAAGCGAAGGAACTTCCCCAGCCAGGCCGATCCCACTTCTCCACAACCAATGCTTCATTTCCCCCTTTGTAAACATACCCCCGCTGCTCCTTATCACCTCCTTATACTGAGTGGCAGGTCTTCTCTCTCTCTCCCGGATTCTCACAGCCTGCAAATAACTACCACTGGGGGCATGGGGCTGTAGATATACTAAGGAAGTTTAGAGAGGAGAGCTGGGGATAGACAGATAGATAGATAGATAGATAGATAGATAGATAGATAGATAGATAGAT
>NW_020665187.1:1712111-1713159 GCF_002925995.2 Terrapene triunguis | reverse complement strand
GATAGATAGATAGATAGATAGATAGATAGATAGATAGATAGATAGATTAGATAGATAGATAGTATGGGGATCTATAGATAGATTATCTCACTCTCATCCCCCTTAACCATCATTTGACTGGTCTGTCCAGGTGATACTATTTTGCTCTGTCTCCTGCATACCCCAAAACAGCCCCCCCGCCATTCCTTCCCCCCTTTCTGTGACTCTAACCCTGTCCAATGTGTCCATCTCTATCTAGTAAGCAGGTGTCCAGTGCGGACTGCGATGGGCTGATCCATTCCCCCACTCCGCCCCAGTGCATGAGTGCTGGTTGAAGCACCCCTCCCCCACCCTTGGGGTAACTCTGGCCCCATGTCTGTCTGCCCTCGCCATTCTGGAGTGACAGCTGAGCAGGGCCCCCCGCCAGCAGGGCAGGCCATGCCAGCAGGGAGCAGAGCAGCCCCCCTCAGTGGATCAGTAGGTCCTGGGCTCAGTCACGCACAGGAACCAGCCTGGCATGAAACGCGCAGCACGGGCACCTGGCTAACATGGGTCTGGGGGTGGGGGGGCAGGATATGGGAGTTCTGCTGGGGATGTGCAAAGAGGGACATGGACCCATCTGAGCCCATGGTCAGTTTGTCTGTCTGCACCTGTTTGGGTCACTGCAATACCAGGTGAGAGAGGTGATTCAGTGAGGGGATTGCAGACCTTCTGCACCCTCACCCCAACCCCCTCCTACACCCCTCACCCAACCCCCCCCCCTGCACCCCCACTCCAACACCCCCTGCACTCCTTACCCCAATGCCAGACCCTCCGGTACCCCTCACCCCAATACCCCTTGTACCCTCACCCCAATGTCAGATCTCTTTGATACCCAACATAATACCCAGACCCCTTCATATCCCTCACCCCTGTGCTGAACACCCCAAACCCCTCACCCAATGCAAGACTCCTCCTGCACCCCTCATCCAATGCCAGATCCTTCCAGCACCCCTCACCCCAATACCCCCTGCACCCCTCACCCCAATATCCAGACCCCTTCAAACCCCTCACCACAGTGCCCCTCCTG
>NW_020665187.1:1710912-1712101 GCF_002925995.2 Terrapene triunguis | reverse complement strand
CCCAATATCCAGACCCCTTCAAACCCCTCACCACAGTGCCCCTCCTGAACCCCTCACCTCAGTGCCAGATCCCTTCAGTACCCCTCACCCCAATACCCCCTGCACCCCTCACCCCAATTCCCCCTGCATCCCTCACCCCAATACCCCTGCACCCTTCATCCCAATACCAGAACACTCCTGCACCCCTCACCCTGATACTCAGTCCCCTTCCCTGTACCCCTCATCCCAACCCTCCTGCACTCTTCACCCCAATGTCAGACCCCTTCATACCCTCACCCCAGTGCCCAGACTCCTGCCTGCCCCCACCACGTGCCCCCCCCCAACGCAGCCCCTTTATGAGTGATGACCTAGGGCTTGCAGAGCCCTGTGCCAGGCCAGCACCGCACACATCAAACCACACATCAAACCAACAGGTGCGAATGCCCTGTGTCCCCGCCTGGCACTTCCCAGCCACTGAGCCCCCAGCCCGGGCACGGTCTGCCCACGGGGGTCCCCAGCAAACAGATCAGCCATCCCGGGGTACCCGCTCCTCTCCCGGGGGAGCTGCTCCAAACTGGAGGAGCTGCCCCCCCCCCCCCGCATCGCCCCCCGGCCCCTCCTGCCGCCTCCCCCCCCAGGAGGCCAGGCTGGATGGAAACGACTCGCTCCACTCACCTGTCACCAGCGGCGGAGGGAACAGCGAGCCAGCCCCGGGGCGCCCCCTCCCTCCCTCCCTCCCCACCGACCGGCCCAATTCTCTTCTCCCCGGGCTCCGCCGCCCGATCCCGCCCTCGCCAGCTGGGTGCTGCGGTCCCGGCGCCCTCACGTGGCACCTTGCCTTGGCTTTGTTTATTTCCTTCCCAACGTGTCCCTAGCGCTGGGATTTCTCCTTGGAGCTACTATAAAGCTCTGCTCCTCTCTCTCTCCATACGCTATCACTCATCCCCATGCCTGCCTGCCTGCTCATCCCTATGTCTGTCTGTCTGTCTATCTATCTATCTACCCATCCCCATGCCTGCCTGCCTGCCCATCCCTATGTCTGTCTGTCTGTCTATCTAGCTACCCATCCCCATGCCTGCTTGCCTGCCCATCCCTATGTCTATCTAGCTATCTATCCCCACACACCCCCTCTATCTATCTATCTATCTATCGCCATACACCCCATCTATCTATCTATCTATCTATCTATCTATCTATCTATCTATCTATC
>NW_020665187.1:1710436-1710902 GCF_002925995.2 Terrapene triunguis | reverse complement strand
TCTATCTATCCCCATACACCTCATCTATTTATCTATCCCCATATACCATCTATCTATCTATCTATCTAACCTTATGCCTGCCTATCGATCTATCTATCCCCATATACCCCATCTATCTATCTATCTATCCCCATACACCCCTCTCTATCTCTCTATCCCCAGGCACATCTCCCTGTCTCCCCTGTATGGAGCTGTGGACTCTGAGCACCGAAGCTCCGGGTAGCTCCCAGCTGGTCTCTTTCCCCAACAGAAGTTGGTCCAATAGAAGCTATTACCTCACCCACCTTGTCTGTGTGTCTGTCTATCCGGCCGTCCCCATGCCCCTCTCTCCTCTCTCTGGCACGCTGCCCCTTTCTCTCCCTCCCCTCCATGTGCTGCTGGCGGATCCCTCGCTCTGATTCTGCGCCGGGCCCAGCGCCGCCTCCACAAACCCACCCCCCACTTTTTTTTTTTTTTTTTTTTTTCC
>NW_020665187.1:1702291-1710336 GCF_002925995.2 Terrapene triunguis | reverse complement strand
CTTTTTTTTTTTTTTTTTTTTTGCCAATGAAGCAACCTCTCCCCAGCCCCGCCCCCGCCGGGGATCCAGCCAATGGGCTGCGCCGGCGCCCGCCTCTGCCGCAGGTAGCCCCCGGTGCTGATGTCATCCCTGGGAAGGCAGGAGCCAAGGTGAGTGGGGCCCTGAGCTCATCCCTGGGCCGGGGGATCCGCCCCTCCCGTCGGGGCGGGGGGGGGGGGGGGGGCCCTTTTCCCTTGGGGGGGGTTTCCCCCCGGGGGGGGCGGGGGGGGGGGGTTACCCCCCCCCCCCCCCCCCCCAGCCATGGCATCTCGCTTGGTGCCCCTGGACACTAGCACCCTTTGCATCCACAGGGCACTCCCCCCCCAGCCTCCTCTCCATAGCCCCTGCCCTCTGGGAGCTGGGCTGAGGCTAGCCAAACAGGATGGCACAGGCATGCAGGGAGAGGGGAGGATCACGAGGGGGGGAAGGGCCCCGTTTGCCCATCCTGCACCAACATGGCACAGGGGCTAGGGCACCGAGCACATGGCAACAAAAGCGGCGCCCGGCACATGGCAGCGACACACGTAAGGAGCCCTGCAAAAGCCCAGGCCCCTCTAGACCCAGTACCCAGACACCCTCCCTTTACCCCTCTCCCAGTGCCCACTTCACCCCATGCCCCATGTCCATGCCAATCCTTAGCTCATCAGAGCCCTCTTGAGCCAGAGGAGCAGGAGAACCAGCCAGCCATGAGTTTTGTGCGTATCTAGATTCACCCAGGGTCTCATGGTTACGTCTGCCGCCCACCTGGCTAGTGGCATTACAAGTCCCTCAGGCATAGAACAAAACTTGGCAACCAAGGCTGGAAGATCCGTGTCTCTAATAAAGAGATAATTATCCCAAGAAAGTGGAATGGACTGGGGGGGCCACCCCGAGGGAGTGGGTGTGGGGTGAGGGCTAACCCGAGGGACCTGCGGGGTAGTAGCCCATCTCTCTCTTATGATAGCCCACCTCTTTATGATCAGGGTGGCAGTGTTTTTCAGTGGTTAGAGCAGGGGACTGGGCAGCACGACTCCTGGGTTCTGTTAGCAGCTCTTCCAGGGGGTATAGTGCTTAGAGTAGGGCATTAGGACTCAGAATTCCAGTGCTCTGTTCCCGGCTGTAGATAGCTCAGTGGTTTGAGCATTGGCCTGCTAAACCCAGGGGTGTGAGTTCAATCCTTGAGGGGGTCATTTGGGGATTTCATTGTGGATTGGTCCTGCTTTGTGCAGGGGGTTGAACTAGATGACCTCCAGAGGTTCCTGATATTCTATGACTAACTTGCTGCATCTCCTTGGACAAGTCACATCCCCATCTTTACCTTGGTATAAATTATCGGCAGCTGAGATGGGGGCCCTGCTGTGCCAATCCTCAAAGGGTGGCAGGGAAAACAGAGGCCCAGGTCACCCAGAAGGCTAGTGACAGAGCGAGGAATAGAAGCTGGGTCTGCCTGAACCCCAGACTGCTGTCCTAACCACTAGGCCACATTATAACCCATCAGTACCTCTTCTGGGCTGTTTCTTCCTCTATTCCTTCTTATTCCACAAACAAAATCAGCCTGTAAAAGGGATGTCGGTTAGGTAAGCGCAACGTTCTCCCAGTCAAGCCCTAAACAGCAAGGGAATGCTAAGTTATGGGACATCTCTTAGCGGAGCCCAGACACGCTTGATGCGAGCGACAGAGCATGCATCATCACTAAGAACCTCCTTCTACCTCCAAGGTGAGAAACACATGCAGAATGCAATACCTTCATCACAAGTTCAGTGCTCTTGCTCTTGTGGCTGCATGCTGGACTGGGATGTAGGATACCTGGGTTCTATTCCTGGCTCTGCTGGGTGACCTTGAGCAAGTGCCCCCCCTGTGTGCCTCAGTTTCCCCTGCCACCCTTTGTCTCTTTTGATTGTCAGCTGTTTGGGGCAGAGACTTTCTCACCATGTGGATGTGCAGTCCCTAGCACAATATGGTTCTGATCTCCGTTGGGGCCTCAAGGTGCTACCGCTATTTATAATAAAAGCAACCTCAGCAAGCGTTCTGGATTGATGCATTGGCACAGCTTGATCTGCAGCCTGATATGGCCTTGTGGGGGAAGCTTGAGGTTGTCGTGATGGGTTTAACTCAAACTGATTTTGTTGAAAATCTTCCCCAAATTCAGCCGGCGCCCGCAGATGATGTGCTGTGAGACTGGGGAGGGGACACTGTGTGCTTGAGACAAAACCGTGGTGTTGGCTTTATTCCCAGCTCTGCCACTGACCTGCTGAGTGATGTTGGGGGAGTCACATCCCAGCTCGGTGCCTCAGTTTCCCCATCTGGAACATGGGGATAATCCTTATCTACATTACAGAGAGTTGTGAGGTTTAAACTACTTTATGGGAGGCAGCATAGCCCAGTGGCTAGGACACTGGACTAGGGTCTCAAGAGTCCTGGATTCTATGCCCACTTCACCACTCTGTGCCTCGGTTTCCCCTCTCGCTCTTTATACTGTGAGCTACATGGGGCAGGGGCTGCTCTTCCCTTGCTGTCTATGCAGCATCCAGCACAACGAGGCCTCGGTCTTGGTTACAGCCTTTTAGGAGCTACCATAATGTCAATAACTTGGGATGGTGAAAAAAGCCTAAGGAAATTAGGGGAAATTCAACAGGAGTTAGGTGCCTGACTCCCTTAGAAAATCCCATCCTGGATTCTTAGCAGCTCCGGCCTCATTCCATCCCATCCCACCCGCCTCCAGCCGTTTCCAATGCTAACTGGGGAGCCACTGTGTGGTGCCAACACCAATAGAAGCATAGGGGTGGAGGCGGCAGGGAAGCGTATCGTGGCACGGTGCCCACTTGGTGCATTTAGAGCATGCCAGCCTCCAGGGCTGGTAACAAGGTCACTGAAGAAAAACAAAAAGGAAGAAAGAAACGAATGTGTCAATTTCTTGCAAACATGCCCAGTGGGAAAGAATGAAGGATAGGGGGGTGCCCCTGGGAAAACACCTGCTCAAGGAGCAAAACAGGTGTCTGAAGGAAGGGTTCTAGCAGGGGCTGCTAGATTGTACTTTGAGATCTAGGAATGAAAAGTGAGGCGCTCTCTTTTTCTCATTCTCCATACAGATCTATCTGTCCCAATACAGAGCTATATCTAGCTATCCATCTCCACCCTGCTGCCTGAGATAAACTGGCCGCAAATGAACTTTAACCCTAGGGAAAGGGGTGGGGATGACAGCCCTGGAGATAGTCACCCTCTGTTTAACCCCATTGCTGGGGCAATCTTCACCCTGCTCCCTCCTGGCCTGGAAAACACACTCCCACTGTCCTATGGGCACATGGCACCCGTGCAAGCCCTGAGTGTCCGTAGCTTCTCCGACACACACACAGCTATCTACAGACGCTGGCAGATGGCGAGCGGAGACCTGGATTATGGAGCCCGCAAAAGGGGGAGGGCTGTGAAGGGATTTCAAGGCAGGAAGGTCAGAGTGAGACTGGCTCTGGCCTTTCCTCTAACACTGCCCCCCGAGATGGGGAGAAGGCCTCTCCTGATGAAACTGGAGGCTGAGCTCCTAGGAGGGAATGCTGCACTTTCTCACTGAGGGTGGTGAAATTCTTCCTGACGCAGAGGGCTGGCCCGGCGTTTAAGGGACTCAGGAGAGCTGGTGTCAATTCCCTGTTCTGCCACAGAATCCCAATGGGG
Organism: Terrapene triunguis; assembly: GCF_002925995.2. Lineage (NCBI taxonomy): Eukaryota > Metazoa > Chordata > Testudines > Emydidae > Terrapene > Terrapene triunguis. The sequence goes on along the minus strand of NW_020665187.1, from coordinate 1,706,652 downwards.
GCAAGTCACTTAATCGTGCGGTGCCTCCGTTTCCCCACTTGTAAAAGGGGGATGATAATCCTTCCTTCGTCTGTTCTGCTTTATTTTGACTGTGAGTTCTTGGTGGCAGGAATTGCCCTGTACAGCACCCTGGCACAGCAGTGCCCGGATCTCATGTGAGGGCCCTACATGCTATTGTAATGCAAATGCAGCGTTGCCACCTCTTGTGGCTTGATTGCAAGTCGTGTGATACTTGTTTTTTTCTTTAAAGTCCCAGCTGCTGGAGTGATGTGATGACTGAAGATACACTTAACACTGCCTCAGCATTGGGGGATGGACTAGGTGACCTCTTGAGGTCCCTTCTAGCCCTATATTTCTATTAATCTATGGCAAGAGAGTCTCAGCTTTCATTTAAAAGAAAAAGTAAGTTTCTGGCCCTTGTGGAAGCTGGTAACTATGACCCCTAATGGCTCAAAGCCCAGAAGGCATAGAAGAAACACCTGAAATGTATCATTTTTTAAAATCTCATGATTTCCAGGGCCTGGCGTGGGATTTTTAAATGGGGTCGCCCATACAGAAATAAGGCAGTGTCAGAGGGATAACAAAGAGTGACCCATGGGGGCTGGGTTTATAAAGGGCTACATAATTTAATGACCAAAGATGATAGCTGAAGTTGTACAAACAAAGATGATGATGGTACAAGGGTTAGCAACCACCATTCTCCCGGGAACGAACTGATCACAGCAGGGGTTAGGAAGGAATCCAAAGGCCATATGTTGCCATATGAGAGACTAGGTTTATTTGGCTTAAGGAGAGTTTTCTTTTCCATCTTACTTTGCATCTTAAGTATCTAGCACTGGCCACTGTTGGAAGCCAGACAGTGGATTTGATAGACAAATGGTCTGATGGCAAATCTTCTGATCCGAAGCATTAATATTAAAGGGCACATGGTCATGATCTTATGCTTGGTCATCTTCCCTTTCTGTTTCTAGGTACATGCTCAGGCTCCTCATTTTGCAGGTCCTTGGTGCCGTGTGGGTTACACAAGCACATGTTGCATGTGGTTTCTACCAGGGTGCGTTGACACATGGGTCACCAGTGCAACAGGGGAGACAGTTTCAGTCTCCTTTTCTTCTCCCTCACCCGTTTTCTCTGAAAAGTAACAAATTACTGCGGCCGGATGATGCTCTTGTTTCATGAGGAACATAGGCACTGTCCAATCTGCCTAATCCAGTCTCTGGTCTTCTACAGTGAACAATACTAGATGTGTCACAGGATGAAAGAAACTCCATATGGCCAATAATGGAACGGCTTTCTTCCCAAGCCCTCTCAGAAGCTGGTTCATGCCCTGAAGAATGAGGATGCCCTTTCATACATATTTTGACCCCATCTAATGTAACTGTGTGGCTGAGATCAGATCTGGTGCCTCGGGTGTTTTTACCACCTAAATTCTGGGCCTAAGCTGGCTGTGGCCCTGTCATGCTTCCCAAGGAGTAGAAAGAGAGTCAATAACTGGGACCTCACACCTGAGGCAGGGTGCTGGGTCCAGTTCCTCACAATAAAGGGATCTCTGCAGAGCTCTGGGGCCATACCCTGCCCAGAGCCAGTGCTGGCAGGAAATTTTCCATCAAAACTGGTGGGGGGGTTTCGAGGGAAAATCAGGTTTTTGAGTAATCGCAGTTTTTCACAAAAAGCATTTTTCTTCCCTCTGAAAAATTCCATTTTTTAAAAAATGTAATACCTCACACTGGAAATATTCCCATTCTGCAATGCCACCGCAGTGCCTCATGGGAGTCATAGTGTGGGCGCTCCCATTCTCCTCCATGGGCCACATTCCCCAGCTGGGCTTCATCTCCCATGATGCACAACCTTCCCTCAGCAAGAGGGGAGACCATGGTGCATCATGGGAGATGTAGTCCAACCAGGAAAACTGGCATACAGAGGAGAATGGAGGCATGAAACATCCAAACTACAACATCCACGAGGCACTGCAGCCTTGCGTCTACCATAATACACAGCCTCCTCCCCTCTTGGTGAGTGAGCATGGTGCATCATTGGAGATGTAGTCCAAACAGGAAGTCTGGCCAATAGAGGAGAACGGGGGCATAAGGCACCTGGATTACAATTCCCATGAGGTCCTGTTGTGCCTTTCTGAATCAAAATATTTCCAATTTTGATTTTTTTGCCCAAATCTCAAAATTTTCCACAGCCATACTTGCTGTGTCTCCTTCCCTCGCCTCACCTGGTCTGACTCTAGGAGCTACGCAACATTCTGCTTGGTTACTGTTTGGCTGGGATACCCCCAGTGAAACCCCAGAGGGCTGTCGGCTGTGGTGAGAGTGATTCAGAAGAGGATGTGCTTCCTGTGTGGTGAGCGCTGCGCCTTGTGCGGTGCTTGGCTGCTGGAAGTGTCAAATTTTGGAAGAGGTCAAACCAAGATGGCCAACGCTCTGCGGTTATTAATGATCTCCTGGTGCATCTGCAACAGCTTCCACCATCCTGTGTCTATGCCCAGCACTCCCCTGCAGGGGGACCTGTGGCTCTTTGCTTCCTGTTCTCAGCACCCAAGGGTCTGGCTGTCGTTACAGACTCTCCTGACACCTGGTCCTTCTGCGGCAAGAGGGAGACCCTGGTGCACATCTGTATAGAGCGTGCCAGGCGGCAGCCCCTCTTCTGCCTCCTCCAGGACTTCCAACCGAGGTTCTGGCTGCACTTTCCCCCTCACTTGCATCTTCTCATACACCCTATCCATGGCCCCATGGAGCCGCAAGACCTGCTTGTCAGCCTCCTCCTGACACCGGCCAAGAAGGCCTCCACCAGACGAGGTGGAGCAAGCGCTACAGGAGGGCGTTCTTTGACTTCAGGGCCTATTTCCATTTCCTTGTTGCACCACATCTCTGGGCAGAGTTCCTCTGGGCCGCAACCACTGACTCCTTGAACTCCCTTAAGGTGCTGTCTGGGGTTCTCTGCTTGGCGTCCCCCTCTGGATTCCCTAGTTTTGGCCCCGCAGCGCTCACTCCCATCCCTGTTTTTCATTTCCTGTCCCACATGGTCATTTGCCTACAGGGCTCAGTGGCTCCTCCCCCTCAATAAGGAAGCCCACCCCAGAGCTGGCTGCATTTCGGCTGTGGGCGCAATGATTTTCAAGTGTTGCTAGGGTGTCCTCAACCATAGTGCCCAGCTGCCAATGTCATCACATGGTCAGCAAGGTAAAAAAACAACCACCAGGCGATTCGCACACAGGCACGCCAAGCGCTCTGCACCTCCCACCAGATATATGCTCGCCAACAGGCCTACGCCTCCCATCACACACACAGGACGTGACACCGACAACCCAAACCTAAACGCCCCTCCCTCCCCCCGCCCCCGTTCACAATAACTTGGATCCTGGGCCGAACTCCCGCTGCATTTCTCCAACTTGTATCATTACAGCGGGACTGTGGGTCTGAACCCCCCCAGAACGGGGGGCAAAGCTGGACCCAAGGATGCCTTGGCAATTCAGGCATCCCTCAGTGTGGGCTGAACCAGAACGTCACAGATGGATCCAGAACCTTTTTTTTTTGGCGGGGGGTGGGGTGCAGTTTGGATCCGACCTGTATCCAGACTTGCCAACGGGCTTCCATCGCTGAACCAGAACCGGAATCTGGTTCAGAGAGCGGGAGCCAGCTCCAGAATCCATCCCCTAGCTGAGGATGGGGCAAAATGGAGAGGAGGAGGAGGGGGAGGTTTGTTCCCTGGCAACCTGCCTCCCCAGGGGAGGGAGCGTCAGGAAACAGGATCCCCCCCCCCCCCGCCCAACTGGAGCCCCGAGTTCAAAGGGCATTTCCGAGAGCCCGCCTGGGAGATGACTTCATCCCTTAGTGAAGGGGCTTTATTTTCCCACTGGTGGGGTGGATCGGGGGGGAAGGAGCCGTGGGGGAGGGGACTGTTGGGGGGGGGTTGTCCCTTAAGCTACCGGATATGATTTTCTCATTCATACATTGAGGCCTGTGCACCCCCAGGACATAGAGTGTGGTGGGGGGGGGGAGGGTGGAATCTGGCTCTCAGCAGAGTCGCTCAGTGATGCAATCATCAGACTGTCGGTCTTTCCTGCCCAAACCGTTTCCTTAATGAGCCAATGTGGTCATTTCCCCTGTGCTGCCCTCCCCTCCCCCAGCATACACATACATCCCGGGATCGGTGACCTCAGTCGGCATCGAAGGACTTAGCATCAGAAGATGCTTGAAGCACAGTAATGCCAGCTTCTATTACAGCAGTGCCCTGCCACTGCCAGCTGGGACTCCAGAGCTGTGAGCTTCCAGCCAGCAGTGCCCCGCCGCAGTGCCCTGCCACTGCCAACTGGGACTCTGGAGCTGTGAGCTTCTGTTACAGCAGTGCCCTGC
>NW_020665187.1:1699873-1702281 GCF_002925995.2 Terrapene triunguis | reverse complement strand
CAACTGGGACTCTGGAGCTGTGAGCTTCTGTTACAGCAGTGCCCTGCCACTGCCAACTGGGACTCTGGAGCTGTGAGCTTCCGGCCAGCAGTGCCCTGCCACTGCCAACTGGGACTGTGGAGCTGTGAGCCTCTGTTACAGCAGTGCCCTGCCACTGCCAACTGGGAATCTGGAGCTGTGAGCTTCTGGCTGGCAGTGCCACCAGGACCCTAGGACCATTCACCCTGAGACTGTTTCATGGCTGCTCTGCGCCAGGTTAAGTTATTTACACCAGTGCAACGTGAGTGAAAAACCTTCCCCATTCTGCTCAGGTAGCATTTCACACCTGCTCTGCACGGGGTGCAGGGCAGCAGTGAGTCGGGCTCCTCATGCCAAGTACGTGCTGCAAAGAGAACTCCCATCCATGTAAGCTGATCAGAGTCCCCCTCCCTCTCTAGCCTCATGCTGCTGCCCCAGGAGGAAGCCCTAGAGAAAGGCTGAGTGGGACCCCCGGCCTCGTGAAGAGCAGGGGACCAGATGCCAAAGGCCACCAGCAAGATAAACATCACTCCAGCCTCAAGCAAACTCCATTGCCTCCAGGGGTTACTGGCTCCATAGTTGAAAACAAATGCTCAAAGCACTCCCAATCCCCCTGGGAGGGAGGACAGTAGTACAAGTCTCACTGGACAAAGGGGGAAACTGAGGCAGAGTGAGGCTAAGTGACTTACCAAGGTCACAGAGGCAGCCTGTGGCAGAACAGGGTTTTGAACTCAGGTGTCCCAGGGAATCAGCGAGTGCCCTCACCATTGGGCCATCCTTCCTAGCCAGTCCCTGAAATCTCTGTCTGGCTGTCCGTCCACCCATCCGTCCACCCACCCACACAGCTAGCTAGCGAGGTCAAGCTCGGCATGGCCACAGCCTGCATTAGCCCTGGGGACCCAGCAGTGTCCCTGTCTGTGACACTGGCGCTACCATGCGTTCACTGAACGAAGCCACCTGGCATAACTCCCTTTCTCCCCAATGTGTGTGGTAACATACATGTGCACACACACACTCCATGCATCGACACACATTCATGCCTGCACATCACTGTGCACCTGGATGCATGTGTCACCATAGAGGTGTGACCCTGTGTACACCTGGCTCAACATACAAAGGTGCTGGTCTCAGCACGCGTACATTAAAGTGTGTGCACACGCACTGATAGCTGTGTGTGCTCGCATTCCAACAGATTGGTGTGAACATGTGTGCATGTGGCCACGTGCTTGTGCACTCATGTAGGTGTGAACATGTGTCAACATGCACAGACATATATGGGCACACGTATCAACATATAAGTGTGAACATGTGTCAACATGTCAACATACACTGACATATATGGGCACGCACATGTACGAACATATAGGTGATAATGTGTGTGCACAGCAACACTCATCAACATGTGTGCACATGTATCAGCACACAGGTGTATGCACGGGTTAAGCCAAGTATGTGCATATGTGTCTGTCTTCATCAGGGGGTGGGCAGTGTGGCCTAGTGGATAGACTTCAGTGGGGCTCTGCCATCGGCACCCACTCCCCATTATAATTATTTTGCTCCCTCATAATTACTTCTATGGGAGCAGTGCTGAGCTCAGGATCCCCTCCCTCCCCCGCGTGCCAGGCTCTGCATGGATACAGAGTGAGAGACAGCCCTTGCCTGAAAGCGCTCTGTCCATATGGAGGGCAGGAGGGGAAACTGAGGCACAGAGCAGGGCAGTGACTTGCCCCAGGTCATGCAGCATACAGCACCCAGGCTCCCAGTCCAGCACTTGGTCCACTAGCCCATGTTGCCTCGCCCCATTGCCCCATCCCTGGCAGCCACAGGGTCCCCATCACCCCCTCTTAACACAGCCCCAATCGCTGCAGTGTTTGGGGGGGGCAAAGCCCGAATGTCCACCCTGCTCTTGACCCTCCCCCTTTCCCTGCTTTGCGGACCCCCCCGACTGCCCCCAGCTCTGAGGCCCGGCCCGATCCCCCGGGGTTTGCTACGGCCCAGCGCGGCGAGGGGGACGGAGGCGGAATCCGCAGCCCTAAAGCCCAGGCCGGGCCGATCCCCATGCCGTCGCTTCCTGAACATCACGTGAATACCGACTACGGGGGGGGCGGGGGGCGGGCGCTGCGGCATTGCCATGGCAACGGATCCCGGCGCTCGGAGCATGAAGTCAGCACTAATATTATCGCTGACACCATGGAGGGGAGGGGGGGAGTCACGTGGGGCAGCGGAGGGAGGGGAACCGGCCGGCCGGCGGGGGTGGGAGTGGGGTGAGGAGAACCACGTGGGGCACAGGAGCGCCTTGAGACTGACCTCGAGACCGTTCCCATGACCCCCCCAACTGCCCCCCCATACTGCCCCCTGGGCTCCCTCCACCACCCAACTGCCCCATGACC
>NW_020665187.1:1696935-1699473 GCF_002925995.2 Terrapene triunguis | reverse complement strand
CCCCCTGGGCTCCCTCTGCCACCCAACTGCCCCATGATCCCCCCAACTGCTTCCCCCATACTGCCCTCTGGGCTCCCTCCACCACCCAACTGCCCCAATGATCCCACCAAACTGCCCCCACACACTCCCCAAACTGTCCCCCTGATCCTCTGAAACTGCTCCCTACCAAACTGCCCCCTGCACGCCCTCCCCCGCAAACTGCCCCCCAGGCTCCCTCCAACACCCAACTGCCCCACACACTCCCCACCACCAAAGTGCTCCCTCCCCCACCAAACTGCCCCCATGAACCCCCCAAAACTGTTTCCAGGCTTTCCCAAAACTACTCCCTGTTCGCTCCTCCCACAAAAATGCCCCTGAACTCCCCCTCAAACTACCCCGCACACTCCCCACAACTACCCATGCACTGCCCCTCCCCCAAAACTGCTCCCCTGCGCTTCCCCCAAGCTATTCCCTGCACTTCCTGCCACCAAACTGCCCCATGATCCCCCAAATTGCCCTCACACCCCTCCAAACTGCATCCTGTGCTCCCCCCAAAATACCCCCATGCTCCCCCAAACTGCCTCACAAGCTCCCCCCTCCCCAAATTGTCCCCCACGCTGCCCTCCCGTACTCCCTCTGCTACCACTCGCCCTGCACGCCAACTGCTGCCCTCCCAACTCCTTACCCAGGCAGGGGCACTGGTTGTGGCGGGAGCCCCCCAGTACTCCAGCACTGGCCTCTCCCAGCAGGGGGTCCTGTAGGAAGCGGTGGAGGTGGGCCGCAGAGGCATAATATAGGGGGTGCCCCAGTATTCCTTATAGCAGGGCCCAAGTTAAGCAGGGTCCCAGCTGGTCAGCAGCTAGAGATGGGAGACTCCTCCTCATCCAACCCCTGCACAAAGGGAGGTAGGGAATGCCCTCCCCCCTCCCCCCCCCAGCAGCCAGGCCCGGTGGGGCAGGGTGGGATTGGGGTGCCCTTTCTGACTCCACACTTTTCCATGCTGCACACCAACACCAGGACTGGGTGGGAGATTAAAGCGGCGGCAGGGTGCCAGGATTCCTGGGTTCTCATCCCAAGAAGTCACTCCCCTCCCTCAGTGCCTCAGTTTCCCCATGTGTGAATGAGGTGTGATCTTTCCCTGTGGGGGAGTGGGAGCTCAAGACCGACAGACTTCGATGATTAAAGGGGCTCAGCCCCTGCTCAGTGGGGCTCTCAAATGCCCAAATGCCCCCCTCCGCACTGGCAGCCTCCCCGCATCCCATACCCCCACCCCCATGGCCTGGCATGAAGGGAGGCCATCATCTCCAAGCCGATTAGCGGCTCCACGTTAATTCCTTAGGGCGCATTAGAAGAGGGAGCAGAAAAGTGGCGGCTAAACAGATTAGGGGTTGGGAGGGGGGCACCTGAGGATCCTCCCGGCTCCCTCCCCTTCCCCCGACATGGCAGGGTAGCAAGGGGCTCTTTCAACAGCACCCCTTGCTGGGAGAGGCCAGGACTGGAGTAGCCAGGAGCTCCCCCAACAGCCAGTGCTCCTGCCCCGCTCCCTACAGCGCCCCCTGCTGGGAGAGGCCAGGACTGGGGAGCCAGGAGCTCCCCCCAGAGCCAGCTCTCCTGCCCCGCCCCCTGCTGGGACTGCAGTAAACTAACCAACCATCTCCCTGCTGTGGGGTGGTCCGGGGGACAGGAGGGGGAAGCATCCAAACCCCAGAGCAAGGGCAGCAGCAGGATAGTCCAATCAGCCCAAAGAGGGAGGATCAAGGACACTAATCCCTGACCCTATAATATACGAGATCACAGGGGAGGGGGAAGGGGGTTGGGCAGGGTCTTGCTGGGTCAGGTTCTGTTGTGCTTGCCAGCAGCAAGATGACTTTGAGCCAATGGGAGGCTGTGTGTGTGTGTTGTGTGTATGCGTGCACGCACACATGTCCACACACAGGCTGACTCACTGTATCTAGGGCCTGGCCGGACCAATGGAATGAGGCCCGGCTTGTTGTAAGTTTCTTAGGCAGGATGTAGGGCAGGGGATCGATCTAAGTGGATCAGCACCACGCTTGCCCAGCCTCGTGGTAACAGCTGGGGGCTCGAAGGCGGCGGCAGGACCCGCCTCCCCCCGTCTGGAGTTGGCTCTGCCCCCGGAGAGTCTGTCCTGCCGGAGCCTCTGGGTTTTTATTATTCGATAGGTTCAAGGTTGCTGCAAGGGGCAAATTCAGAGCAAGAGAGAGAGACTGTGAGCACTTACCCTCCTCCCTCACCTCCCCCAATCTCAGAGCACTTTAGGGGCACCTCACATGGGGAAACCGAGGCATGGAGAAATTAAAGGGACTTGCTCCAGGTGATTCAATTGGATAAGAACCCAGGTCAGAAGTCTGGACTCGCTGTGGCCCCACCCCACCACAATTACAGCACTACACTCCTCTCCCAGTGCTGTGGTCAAGCCCAGGAGTCCTGGCCCCCTAACCCCTGCTCTGTCTGATAAATACCCCAACACGCCTATTCCCAGAGCAGGGAACAAAAGCCAGGAGTCCTGACTCCCAGACCCCCCTGCTCTAACCACTAGAC
>NW_020665187.1:1694421-1696925 GCF_002925995.2 Terrapene triunguis | reverse complement strand
AAGCCAGGAGTCCTGACTCCCAGACCCCCCTGCTCTAACCACTAGACCCCATGCCCCTCCCAGAGCTGGGGATAGAACCCAGGAGTCCTTGCTTTCAGTCTCCTCCTGCACTAGACCATGTTTCCCTCTCAGAGCTAAAAACAGAACCCAGGAGTCCAGGCTCCCCGTGCTCTGAACCACAGGACCACCCCTTCCTGCAACCAGGGCCAGCTGCAGGGTGCGAAGACTTGGGGAAGAAGCACATCTTGGGGCAGTGGGGACTGTGTGGAAGAGTCCATGTGAGGAGACTGGGTGGGGTGGGGTTGGGGAGAGGACCCTGGGGGGTGGGCCGGTGGGGCTGAGTCCATTTCCTGCGCTGACTGCGACGGAAGGAGCACGAGCCAAGGGTAAAATCAAACCCTCCCAGCCATCCTGAACCTCGGTCCCTTTCGAGAGACGGCTCAGAACCAGAACCCGCCCCACCCTGCTCTCACCACCTACATCCCTGGAAGGTTCCCATACCTGGAACCTGGAGCCAAACCAGCCCTGTTTGGAAACCTCCAGCTGCCCCAGGACAAGCCCTTCCTGCCTTTTTGGGAGGCTCTGCAACTCCATAAGCCAATCCGGCCCTCCATCTCCCTGCCCCCTTCTGCAGCGCCCGGGGCGGGGGAGATGGCAAGGGGGCGGGCTTGTAGCTGGGCTACTGGGGCCTCGTTTACGTCTGTGAATGAGTTAATTAGGTTATTCATTTTGGAGTCTGGGAAGCGACGGGTTCTACTCCCCCCAACCAAAACCGGCCTAAAGGTTTGATTCAGAGCTGGATCCTGGACTGGTACTGGAGCGTGTGTGTGTGTGTGTCTCTCTGAATCGCTTTGGATATGGCCCGAGGTGGCAGCAATCAAGTTCTGGGCCCAAGAAGCAGGCAACGATGCCCAGTGTTGAGAACTGGCCAGTGGTGACACCTGTGAGCTGCATGAGGCCTCGCACGCTGCTGGCACCAAAGGAAAAACCCAACGGCGACGACACGTTAACAGCAACCCCACGGTTACTTGAGACAAACGGGAAACTCAGCCAGACTCCCCTGTGGGAATCCACGCAGGCTCCAGGACGCTTATGTCAAGGGCAATGGAGATTGCAAAGCAAAGGGCTTCAAATGCCAGAGGCAGAACCTTCCCAGGGACGCACCACGGCGCAGGGAGTCACCCACTGCACCCGAACGGAACAGGAACAAGGAGAACAGCATGTTGAATGACTGGAGACGCTGCCAGATCACCACCACCACCACCACTCCACTCCCATCCACAGCCTGTTCTTATCCTGTGCCTATCACCATGGTGTCACAGCCCCGAACGCGACAGAAAGTGTTGGTGTGCAGCTACTAAACAGCGGCTGCATCCCACCCCAGAGGCGGCGGCATTGCAACAGTTGGTGAAGCCAGCCCTGTATACACAGCTGCCACGTCCCACCCCAGAGGTGGCTGCATTAGATTGTAAACTCATTGGGGCAGCAATTTTTTCTTTGGTGTTTGTGCAGCACCTAGCACGACGGGGTCCTGGGGCCTGACTGGGGCTCCTGGGGGCTACAGGCGTACAAATAAACTCTTAACAGAAGAAACATGCCTATATAGAGAGATGGTAAATGGGGCAAGGCAGTTATTATGCACCAATGGTCCAGATAAGAAAGAGCCAGCCCAGGCACCAAAGCAGCGGAGGCTCATCCCAGCAGCAGCCAGAGAGTTGGTGATTTGCCCCTCCCAGATCCCATTTGCTCCCTGGCCACCGCATGGAAACTTCACCCCCACCATGACTCCCCATGCTGCAGCAGCTCCAGCGGCCTTCTAGGTTTATAGGGTCCAGGCCAATTGGGGAGGGCAGGAGTTTGCCCCCCTCCCATGGGAGCAGAAGCTGCGCTATAGGGTGTGGGCATGGCCTGGGTGAGGGGGCCGACCGGATACTGCTGCAGCCCTGGATTCACAAGGGGATGAGTTAGATGGTCTCAGCCTCGTCCCCAACAGACTCAGAGCTGCATCGCAATGGCCACCTGGCTATAGGACTGCTCCAGGGCTGGGCTAGGAGTGAGCTCTGTGTGTGTGTGCTGGGGGGAGCCCAGGGGGCTGGAATAGCAGGGGGGTCGGGGGTTAGGATTGAGGGGCACTGGCAGAGCTGTGTGGGATGGGGGGAGCTCACGGTTGGACCAGCAGGTGGGGTGCGCGTTGGGATGGAGGGGCAGGGACAGAGCTGGGCATGGGGGGAGTCCAGGGGCCTGGAATAGCAGGGGGGTCGGGGGTTAGGATTGAGGGGCACTGGCAGAGCTGTGTGGGATGGGGGGAGCTCACGGTTGGACCAGCAGGTGGGGTGCGCGTTGGGATGGAGGGGCAGGGACAGAGCTGGGTGTGGAGCAAGTCCAGGGCGGGGGCTGGGATGGCAGAGGGGCTGCGGGTCGGGAATGAGGGGCACTGGCAGAGCTGAAGGGGAAGGAGGGAAGCTCACGGCTGAACCAGCAGGTGGGGTGTGTGTTGGGATGGA
>NW_020665187.1:1651898-1694321 GCF_002925995.2 Terrapene triunguis | reverse complement strand
CAGCAGGTGGGGTGCGCGTTGGGATGGAGGGGCAGGGACAGAGCTGGATGTGGAGCAAGCCCAGGGCGGGGGCTGGGATGGCAGAGGGGCTGCGGGACGGGAATGAGGGGCACTGGCAGAGCTGAAGGGGAAGGGGGGAAGCTCACGGCTGGACCAGCAGGTGGGGTGTGTGTTGGGATGGAGGGGCAGGGACAGAGCTGGATGTGGAGGAAGTCCAGGGCGGGGGCTGGGATGGCAGAGGGGCTGCGGGTCGGGAATGAGGGGCACTGGCAGAGCTGAAGGGGAAGGGGGGAAGCTCACGGCTGGACCAGCAGGTGGGGTGTGTGTTGGGATGGAGGGGCAGGGACAGCGCTGGGCATGGGGGGAGTCCAGAGGCCTGGAATAGCACGGGGGTCCGGGGTTGGGATTGAGGGGCACTGGCAGAGCTGTGGGGAAGAGCTCACGGCTGAACCAGCAGGTGGGGTGTGTGTTGGGATGGAGGGGCAGGGACAGCGCTGGGCATGGGGGGAGTCCAGGGGCCTGGAATAGCACGGGGGTCCAGGGTTGGGATTGAGGGGCACTGGCAGAGCTGTGGGGAAGAGTTCACGGCTGGACCAGCAGGAGGATGCGAGTTGGGATGGAGGGGTAGGGACAGAGCTGGGCATGGGGGGAGCCCAGGGCTGGGATGGCAGAGGGGCTGTGGGTCGGGATTGAGGGACATCAGCCAAGCTGGAGGGGGAGCCCAGGACCAGAACAGCAGGGGGCTGTGGGTCGGGATTAAGGGGCACCGGCCCATCCATGGCTGGGATCCCCAGTCAGCTGACTGCCAGCCTGGCTCTAACCCCTCTTGCCTCGAGTGGCCGCTCCGCTTCCCAAGAAGCCAGCGCTGCCGCTCCGAGAGCCGCCTCCCCGACGTATCCGCGTGGCCGGCCGCACCCCCGGGGACCCCTGTTGCCGAGCAGCCTCTGCTCCGCTCCCATCCCCTCCATTGTTCCGCCTTCAGCCTCAGCGCCCGGCTTCGCCCCAACGACGAGCCACCTGCGTCCCGGCTCGTGGCACCGCCGCTTTGCCTCGCAACAGCTCCCCGCAAATCTGCCCCGACAACCCAGCCGCCGTGCCAATCAGCGCCGGGCGGGGGCCTCACGTGCGGGGGGAGGGGGAGAGGCTGCGACGGCACGGGCCCCTCTCCGCGGGCTGCGGGCGGGGAGCCAGACATGCCGTCACCTTGTTAAATGGAGCAAAAGGATCCTGGAGTCAATTTGAATTTTTCATCAGTAACATGTTATAAAATATTAACGGGAGCCGAGGGGGGAGAGATATGGTGCGAAACAAACCAGGGAAGGAGGGCAGGTCATCTCCGGGGAAGCTGGGGTGATGTCTGACAACAGGGATTGAACTGGGGCGCTCCCCGGCTCAGAGTACAAGCTACTCCAGCTTGAGCCAAAGTCTACAACACTGGCTGTCCCCGCCTCACATCCACTGCAGCCAGGGGGCTGTGTAATGTACACCCATGGGGGTCGTCCTGGGATTGGGGGCAGGATCCTAGGGAGAAGGTAACTGACATGGTGAGGCAGCAGGCCCAGAAGTGGGGGTGGGGGGAGCCAGGACATCATGGGGGGGGGAAAGAGGGAGCAGCCAGCCGCCGGCCCATCTGGGGGAGCCCCCAGCTGGCTCCGAGCCAACGTAGCCACTCCCTGCACCTGGGTGGGGGATGCCGCACCTTGGCCGTATGCAGCCGGGTGCAGAGCTGCCTTAGCTTGGATGGAGCCACCCCCCGAATGCCTCCCAACGCTGGGCTAGTGAAAGGGGCAATTCATTCACGCCTCCTCCCCCGGCCCCACCCAGCCTTGGGCTAACACCCCTGTGTGCTGGGGGGGTGTTTACTCCACGGCCTGATCTCTCAGTACCCACCCTCGGCACAGACCAGCCCCTCGACGAGACACCATTTCACCAGGGGCGGAAGCTCACGGATATGGCCCGCAGCCAGCCCTGACCTCTCCTGGGGGCACCCCCCAGCACAGCCAAACACGTCCTCTTTGGCTGTGTCTACTGCCGAGGCAGCCCAGGCTCTCACCCAGGGGTTGCCCCTAACCCAGCTTCCATCCGCACACAAAACCCTCCAACCCCGGTTTGGTGGTGCCTCAAACCAGGCTAGCTCGGGGTAGGGGCCTGAGCCTGGGTTCTGCTTTTCCCCAGGTTGGTAACCCACCCCGTTTGCCATGTGGATGCAAGTTACAGCCTACTCCTGTGGGCCTTCCTGTTCCTGCTCACCCAACCCCCCCAGCTGAGACTCAGCCTCGGCACCAGGTTACTTTGCACGTGCTCCAGAGGCAACGGAGCCCCGAGTCTTGATTGAACCCCTCACGCCACCCCTCCCCTCTAATGAGTCTCAGCAAATCCTAGTGCAGAAGTGGCAAGCTCAGCGGGGCGGTAGCTCTATCTCCATGGAGCTGGCTGGGGCAAGAGCTGGGGCCCACCTGCTGCGTGAAGGTGGCGCTACCCTGTTCCCTGCCTCCGGGGTTTTACAGCTTTCTGCCACGCTCTACCTGGGGAGGGATAGCTCAGTGATTTGAGCATTAGCCTCCTAAACCCAGAGTTGTGAGTTCAATCCTTGAGGGGGCCATTTAGGGAACTGGGGTAAAAATCTGTCTGGGGATTGGCCCTGCTTTGAACAGGGGGTTAGACTAGATGACCTCCTGAGGTCCCTTCTGAGTCTATGATACCACACACCTCCTTCCTGAGGAAGGAGACAGCTGCTGAAACTATGCAGCTTCTGGCCTGATCAGTATCTGGGGGGCTGTTGGTGACTCACACGAGCTCTCAGAACCAGCAGGGCTGGCGTTTTATACGGGACGTTGGCGGGAAGACCTAGTTGAACGATTTGCTCTCTGGGACAAACCTGAGTGGTCTGACTTAAGGAGTTCAACCTACCCAGGTCACAGTCTCTGGGGCAGGGGTAGGGGGAGCTCTTTGCTGAAGCAAGAGCCAATGGCTGGGAGCTGCGGCTAGAAAGGTGTGAAATGGAAATAAACCAGCAAAATTTAAAGGAGAAAGAGGGTGTGGACTGGCCCCCTGGAGCGGTTCGCCATGGGAACAGTAAACCCAGCCAGAGACCAGGTGTCTCCCTAACCAGTATGCTCCAGATCACATGTTTCTGCCCTTGGTACTAGTGTCACTGATGTACAAGGGAAGGGTTCCTTCTGCTGCCAGGGGGCTGGGGAAGGGTCTCTGGCCTGAAGAGCTATGGGCCAGATCCCCAGCTGGTGTAACTCAGCCACAGTTCTGCTGGAGTCAATGGAGCGTTGACAATTTACACCCCTGCTGAGGCTCTGACCCTATGAACGTGTCACGCCCTGGCATGGCACCAGGTGGTTGCTGTTTTTTATTTAATGGTGATATCCTATCTCCTAGAACTGGAAGGGACCTTGATAGGTCATCGAGTCCAGCCCCCTGCCTTCACTAGCAGGACCAAGTACTGATTTTGCCCCAGATCCCTAAGTGACCCCCCTGAAGGATTGAACTCCCAACCCTGGGTTTAGCAGGCCAATGCTCAAACTACTGAGCTATCCCTCTCCCCCAAAGTCTGTTTCTTGGGGTGTCCCATGAAACCAAGGTCCTGGCCCTGAATGCCGACTCAACGTCCTGCTGCCCGGTTGCCAGAGTTGGGGGGTTTGCCCCGATCTCCTGGGCAGGTTCCCGCTCAGGCCTTTCCCCTACTTCACTCCTGACGGCGCTGTGTCTCCCCCACCTTCCTGCAGCCAAGATGCCTCGGGAACCTTCCTCAGCTGCCAAGCAAGCCGGATCCATACAGTGCCCAGCTCAGCCGGAGGCTGCACTTTTGTGGCACTGTTGTTCCAGGGGATAGCAGTGGCTGCGAGTCAGGACTTTAATCCTGGCTCGGCAATGGGGACTGGGGTCCACTGGTTAGAGAAGTGGGGCTGGGAGTCCAGACTCCTGGGTTCTCTTCCCAGCCCTGCGAGGGAGTGGAGTCTAGTGGTTAGAGCTGGCAGTCTAGGACACCTGGGTTCTCTTCCCAGCACTGCCAGTATGAAGTTGGGCAAGTCGGTTCCCATCTCTGTGCCTCAGCACGGGGTGGGAGGATTGAATCACTAACGTCCAGGCAATGCCTTGGCATGCTTGGGCAGCTGGAGAAGGACAACCAAACCTGTCAGGGGCAGGAAATGGGCAGAAACATGGGGTTGAAGTCCTGGCTCCTGGAGCACCTGAGCTCTGGAACATACAATGGGGCAGCTGGCCCCATGCTGCAGCCAGAGAGCTCCGTGCACCCACTTCCCTCCATGCTGGAGCTTCCTGCATGTGTCGGCAGGGACAGCAGGACAGTGAATGCCTCAGAGAGGTTGGGGTGGCAGGTTACACCCATCGTGGACAGCAAGGGGCCAGCAGGCCGCACCCCTCGCCAACGGGGAGGGGCCAGTAGGCCCCCAAACGGCGCCCATCACAGTGACTACAGTGTTAACGAAACAGGCTGCCTCCTGAAATCCTGCCCTGAGTGCTGCTGCCGCAAGGGGGTGCTGTGCAGGGCTGGAGACCAGAGCCCCGACTGTGCCTGTGAGTTGCCCCCCTTGTGCCTTCAGACCCCTCTCAGTTGCAGCAGGAGGCAGTGAGCCAGAGGGGCCGCCCCCGTGAGACACAACTGGAACACGGGCACTGACCCACTGGGACAGGGAGCTTGACCAGCTAGTGTGAGGGTGCAAAGTACGCATTGCGCAGGCACCCATCTCAGCTGGGGAGGGAGCCTCCCGACAGCCAGCACCAGACCACTAGGAACCCGGCTAGGAACCTAGACTCTCAGCTGGAGTCTGGGCAGATGATGCAGGAACCTGGCAGATCCTGGCCCATGCACATGTGCCAGCATGGACACTGGCAGCTGGGCAACCAACATCCAGCCAGCTGGGTATTTCCAAGAGACAGCCCAGATCCACTTCCTTCCACGCCTGAATGTCTTTGCTGAAGATCATGTTTATTGCTAATGGTGACCAGCACCAGAAATCAAGACCCTTCTTCAGAGACAGGCCTGAGCCCAACACCCTGCACCTTAGGGAAGTTCTGATCCAAATCTGGACTTTACAGACCCGACCAGAACGACTGCAACACTGGAAGCCGAGGGTTAGCTCCAGAGCCAAGTGCCCCTGTCTGGCAGATATTGGGAGGGTCTCGGAGGGCTGCTGTCTGTCTGGGTTTGACGCCCCCCTTCAGGACTCATTTCCCGGGAATAGAACAGCCCCATCTCTCCCAGAGGAGCCAGCCGGCTCTACATTCATGTATAGGGATATTTGGGTTAGACAGTAGGAAAAACTTTCTAACTCTACGGGGAGTTAAGCTCTGGAACAGGTCATCAAGGGAGGATGTGGAATCCCTGGCACGGTTTTAAGAACCAGTTGGACAAGGGAGGGTCTAGGTTTGCTTGGTCCTGCCTCAGCACAGGGCTCTGGATTTGACGACCTCTCAAGATCCAATCCGGCCCTAGGTTTCTATGATTCTGTGTTGAATAACATCTCCGTGGGTACGTCTACATGGCAAACAAAACCCGGGGAAGCGAGTCTCAGAACCCAGGTCAACCCGTGTGATGGGGCTAAAACATAACCATGTAGGTGGAACTCACTTCCCAACCTCACAACCCAGCCCGTCTTGGCGAATTTCACATGACTGATGCCAAAAACCATACACGGGTGGTGGGCTCGTGAGTCGGCCAAGACAGCTGGGGAGGGCGGGGAGGGCGCAAAGGATACGGGGATCAGGAGAGAGGAAGAGGGGAAAGAAAAAAAAAAACCCCAAGCAAACAAAGACGCTAACGGGAGGAAGCCGCACCTGCCAGGAAATCACATGCACTTGTGAGCTTCCCCACCAGTGTCACAGCGAGGGAAACTGACGAAGATTTAGAACATTGACAAAATCCCCCTTTGCTGGGCTGCCCTCACTCTTGGGGAAACATTTCAATCTAGTTTTATTGCTGCTTTATGTCCCCGCACAAAGGAAAGTTCCCAGTGAGATCCGAGTCCCCCACTCCAAACTCAGCCCCATATGAAACCTCATCAGGGCATCTCCTGGGTACGACAAAACTTCTCTTCAACTTGGCAGTTACAGAAAGTCTGATGTGCTTTCCCTGCAGCCTCAGTCCATGGATCCTTGCCTTTCTTGCCTCACAACAGGGGCATCATCCAGCCGTGTCTCCTTCTCTCTGCCGATTTCCCTCGCAACAAGCCGCGTCCCCCTTGCAAACCTTCCCCAACAACTTCTCCGCATCGCCAATCAGCAAAGCGGACGGGGGTCTCCTCAGAGGGCATTGGATTCGGTGGTTGAGAGAAAGGAGGTGGAAAAAAAACAAAACAACAACCCACCAACGGCCCAAACATCCCCCTAGCCTTCACAAACGTGTTGTCAATATGAAAAATTCATCACCTGTCCCTGGAGAGCAGAGAGATTGATGGGGAGAAGGGACTGAAGGGTCTGAAATTAGCTTCCTAAATGGGTTGTTTTGGTGCTACACCTTTCTCTCTCTCTTTTTTTTTTTTTTTTTTTCCTTCAAACTTTCTGCTGCCTCTGGATTTTTCTTTGTTTGCAACGGAAGCGCGAGACTTGCTCTAAAGCAGGGGCTCTCAATGTTTCCAGACTACTGTACCCCTTTCAGGAGTCTGATTTGTCTGGCATACCCCAAGTTTCACCTCCCTTAAAAACGACTTGGTTACAAAATCAGACATAAAAATACACAAGTGTCCCAGCCACACTAGTACTGACAAATTGCTTCCTTTCTCATTTTTACCATCTAATTATCAAATAAACCAATTAGAACATAAATATTGCACTTACATGTCAGTGTACAGTATACTGAGCAGTATAAAGAAGTCGTCGTCTGCACGGAATTTTAGTTAGTACTGACTTTGCTGGTGCTTTTTATGGAGCCTGTTGTAAAACTAGGCAAATATCTAGAGGAGTTGATGTACCCCCTGGAAGACCTCTGTGTGCATCCAGGGGTATGTGCACCCCTGGTTGAGAATCACTGCTCTAAAATTACAAATGAGAGAGGCACCAAACCCCAGAAGCAGATGGTGATTTAGCGGGGGAATGCCCCTCTCTTGATCCATCCAACACACAGTAGGTGTGTGAAAGAGCCAGGCTAATTTGTTCTCTCCCCACCTCCATGGGCACCTGACTTACATTGGTTAAATTCCACAGCAGCAGTAGGGATCAATGGGCAAAGATCCAAGCTTTGGATCTGGATAAGGGGGTCTGAACTTCCCCACTATCTGTCCAGTGGTGCTATCCAAATACCACATTTGCAAACTTGGGCGGAGACAGATCAGGAACTAAATTTTGTGGCTGGTCAGACTGATAAATCCCAAGTTCCTATCGAGTGGTTTTTATCTGTTGGTCTCAAAGCACTTTACCAAGGAGGTCAATATCATTATCTCCATTTTACAGAGGGGAAAACTGAGGCACAGAGACTTGCAGAGCTGGGAATAGACCCTAGGTCTCCTGAGTCCCAGTCCAGTGCCCCAGCCGCTATGCAATGCTGCCTCTTCAAGCTGCTTTGAGTCAGAGGAAGCACCCAGAGATCTCACCAAAAGCAGGTCCTCCACCAAAGGCCCCTGGCTCCCAGTCGGGCCAGGTGCTACAGTCCTTCCACTGTATGCCATGAGCCCGCAACAGAGAGAAACAGCCAGGAAAAAAGTGGGATTTTGTTTTTTTTTAAAGACCTAGATAAGACGGGTGGATCCAAATATGGTTGCAGTTTAAGGTGGGCCCAGTGGACAGATCCCGAGCGCGGGAGTCAGGAGAGCTCTAGTCCCATCTCTGCCATTGGCCTGCTGGGTGATCTTGAGCAAGTCAGGTCCCCGCTCCGTGCCTCGGTTTCCCTGTGTGTAAAATGGGGATCATGACACCAACCTGCTTTGTAAAGCACTGTGAGATCTGCTGATGAGAAGAGCTGAGTATATTATCTCTAGAAACAAGGTCTTCGATTCAGCACTAGGACACAGGCTAGTGAATCTATGTATAAAAGACTGTGAATCTATGTATAAAAGTCAAATCTCTACCTGTTTAAGGTACTTATCTGGCCCCCATCAGGATAGCACCTGAGCACCACACAGTCTTTAATGTATTTATCCTCACAGTGCCCCTCTGAGACAGGCCAGTGCTCTTATCCCCATTGTACAGATGGGGAAACTGAGTCACAGAGCGAGGCCTGCAGTCACCCAGTGGGGCTGGGGCAGAGCAGAAAACTGTAATTGGGCCTGCACGTTTACCCTAATTATGAGCTCGACTGTGAAAAGCCAGTGCCCGTCCATAAGGTGTCACAATAACCCATAACAAGGGTCGACGGGGGAAAGCTGCAAACGCGAGACACAGGCGGAGGGAGGAGGCCAAAAGGCCTCCTGCCATAACTCAAGGGGTAGGTAAGGGTCATGCCTGATAAACAGGCAGAGCGTGAGACGGAAAATCGATGGGCCAAAATCGGTGTGTCAGAAATTAGGTCTAATTAGTGGACAAAACAATGAGAGGGGATGGGCTCTTCCACCATCCCTCCCTCTGGGGCTCTACAAACAAGACGTTGGGTGTGTGTGTGTGTGGGAGGGGGGCAGATGGACAGTCGACGGCGACCGCGTCACTGGCTGACTGAAAGAAGGGAACTGAGAGAGCACCATCACCGTGGTTGCCATAGCCACCGTTCCCTGGGACCCTGAACCTTCTTCACCCTAAGCTGAAAGCTGTCCTGAGCCGGCTGCCGTTGTTACCTCCACCCGCTGTGTCTCCCCCACCCGCAAATTGTATCCTCATTTCTTCCCTACCTCCTTTCTTCTCTTTCCCGTCTCTCTCCCTTTCCCCTTCTGTCTCATAAGCGTCCAGCTTTGCCAGCCAAGGCAACGCACTTTGCAACACTGCTGCATGCCTGTCAGGAAATGAAAAGCAAGGCCTTCAAAAGCCCAATGCTGGGACGAGTTTGCCAGGGCTCAGCGGGGCTGGTAAGCCCGCCCGCTGCGGCTGTGTTTTTTCCGGCAGCTGGAAAGCCAACACCAGCGCAGAAGCTGTATTTTGTATCTTTGCTTTACTCCCGTTCCCCACACCCCCCTTTTTGTGTGTTTGTCTTGTCGTCTTAGGAAACAAGATTGGGACAGCTCCTATTTCAACAACCTTCTTCCCTTTCCCCCAAAAGGACAGTTATTGCCTTCGTTAAGACCATCCGAGAGAGGGGTTTTTCCTCCTACGGTCTCTCTCCAGCTGAAGGGCAGGGAAACAAAGGATGTTGTTATGACAAAAAAACCTATTTAATCCTTTACATGTCAAGCGCTTTACCTGTTTCTCCTTCTCTTCTGGCTTTAATCAAAGGTTAAGTTTGCCATGGGACTAAGCAGGCGGAGACCTCTGTGGCCTGTGTTTGACGCTGTTTAATGTTGGACAGGATCTGGGTTATGTTAACACCTTTGGGGCCATGAAAATTAATACAGAGTCTCTCAAGTCCCCAGCTCATGGCCTATCCCCCCTGCATCACGCTTCCTCCCAAATCCCCCTGGTTTGGAAGCGGGGAGGGTTTGAAGAGCCCCACCAAATAACGGCCAAATCCGAAGTAGCATTGACCACCTGCAACTCTCTCTGAAGCCAGTGGGAGCCGGGGGTGTGCAGCACCTTTCAGGATTTGCTTTGGGATGGGCAAAGGGCAGTTTGTGGGGTATTCCCGGCACGGGGCTGCTCAGAATAAACACCCAGCTCCTACAAAGCACATTCCATCAGCAGATCCCAAAAGCTCTATGCAAAGGAGGATGGCATCATTATCCCCATTTTATAGATGGGGAAGCTGAGGCAGGGAGCGGGGACGTGAACCCGTGCAAGAGACCCAGCCCAAGAAACTTGAGATCAGCTTGGAATGAGCAGCCAGACTCAGGGATGTAGCAGAAAGGCCACATAAAACTCAGGAGAGGAAAGCAAACGATCTATGTTCGGAGAGACACAGTGTAATCAAATCACTAACACGGTTCAGGAAATGGACAGAGCGCTGGTGAAATGTCAATGATATCGCACCCTCCCCTTCAAGGATCTGAGTGCTTTACAAACGATGCCCTCAGGGACCCATATGGAAGAAGAATTACCCCCCCCCCCCAGAATTTGCTCCCGGAGCTCAAGAAAAAGGGGGCCTTCGATTAAATTAAACAGGTGGGAAATTCAAAGTGACTCAAAGGCTATGCTTTTGCACACAACGCATAATTGGACCGTGGAACTCCCCGCCACATGAAGTCATGGAGGTCGAGCCCTCAGCAAGATTCCCAAAGGGGTTGGACATTTCTGTAGGGAACAGGAATAGCCGGAGTTAGAGTGAACACGGACATGGGCAGGGATGCTAAACTTTCTGCTTCTGGGCTTAAGTCGATCTAACAATTCCAGAGCAGAACCCGATCTAACCTGGGGGCAAGATCATTCCACATCCGCTACTGCACTGTTCTTACGCCTTCCTCCGCCGCATCTGGTGCTGGCCACTGCCAGAGCCAGGATAATAGGCTAGATGGATCTGGGGTCTGATCCAACCTCTGGCAATTCCTGGAACCTGAGGCACAGAGCAGGGAAGTGACCAGCTGGGAACTGAGCCCTGCTTTCCTGACACCTGTGCCTGTGTTTTAGACACTAGCTCACACTCCAGCCCTGAAAATGTGGCATGTGGGGATTGCCAGCAGCAGAACAATCTCTCCCTGCGTCTGGTGTCCTCTCTAGGGCATCAGCTACCACTGGATGCTTTGGGGGATGCTCTAAGTCACCTCAATGGGCAGCACCGCGCCCCATGGGTGGAATTCCTCCCCACGCCCAGCTGGGAGCCGGATGATATGGCTGGTCTGATCACCCCACAGCCTCTGTCTTCCCCCTTTGCCAGGGCACCGGGAGCTGCCTGTGTTGCTCTGCATTAACCCTTGGTTGCCTGCACTTCCCTCTCTCAGGCGGAAGCCTCCCTTCCCCGGATGCCCAGCTCTCTCACTGGTGGATCAGAGCTTTGGCTCACGGCCGAGAGGCTCCAGCGTCAGCCCGAGCGTCTGGCAGCTGCAGGGCCGAACCTTCATCTTACAAACCACACCTGCCCCAGACACACCACGGCCCAGACCCACTTTGCATAGGAGCCCCCTAAAGAGATATGCAGCCGCAGTGGCCCAATGGGAGTTACCCAGGGGCTAGAGAGTCCTTGCTGCTTTGTGGCCCTGGATGACACACTGGGGGGGTCTCGACTCCCCAGGGGCACGGGGAGGCATGTATCTCCCAAACACCCCCACAAGTGGCCGGCTCAGCAGAGGAATGGGGTCCCCTCTTGCCCCTTCCCGGGGCATCGAAGCAGGCAGGTGTCCGGGATGTCCCGCCTGTCATCCTTAGCGGCGACCTAAAGGGTTCACGTCCAGGGCCATCACCTTTCGCCTGTGCTGGACGCCGACGGGAGGGTTGTAAAAGGGAAAACCCCAAGGTCTGATCCCTCTGCTGCGCGCAGGCCGATGGGACAGCTGAGTGTCTAGGCGCTGGGCCAACACGGCCCCACGTGGCCTCCGCACTCCAGCAAGCCACCCCGCAGCACCACCAGGCGGCCGACGCACCATCCCGCCGCAGCAATGCACAGCATCCCCACACGGCACCGTGGCAAGGTCGTCCTGGACGCGCCGCAATGCCATGCCATGTCCCACCCAGTGCCAGCTGGCATCGCTCAGTACCACGGCCCCCCGCCACTGGGGCAACACCTGCCCATCACGTCATTGTCAATCACGGAGAATCCACCACAACCCTGGCTACATTGTTAATTACCCTCACCGGTAACAATTGACGTCTTATTTCCAGTCTCAATTTGTCTAATTTCAACTTCTAGCCATTCGTTCTCGTTGGATTTTTGTCTGCTGGGGCAGGGATGTTCAACCTTTTTTCATTCGCAGACCCCTACAAAATTTCGAATGGAGGTGCGGACCCCTTTGGAAATCTTAGCCATAGTCTGCGGGCCCCCAGGGGTCCGCGGACCACAGGCTGAAAACCATTGTGCTAGAGCGAAGGGCTTCTATGCATCATTGACTCTCAGGGCTGTTCGCCCCATCTCAGAGCCATCGTCTCAGGCTTTCTGCAAATTCAGGCAGCCGTCGCTGGGTCAGTTACACTCAGGTTCCGTTCTCGACGTTTTCTCCCCAACCAGAAAGGCTAGAAGCTTTTTTTTTTTTTTTAAATGAACGCTGAGATTCTGCAGCACGCGGCTGAACTCGGCCACGTCGGAAGAGGCGCAATCCGGCAGCATGCTGAGCGCTTCCCAATTCGTTCAAGGCGCTCAGCCCATTGCAGGAGCAAGGCCTAGACTTGTTCAAGAGCTTTGGGCTGAAACACGCGGCAGGAATGTTAAGCGCTGTCGGTGTAATCCAGAATCTTGGCCCTGCAGCCAGGTTGACAAAAGAGCTCCGGGCCAGATTTTCAACTTCAGCTCAGCCCCCAATGTGCGGTGGCAACCCTGGCATGATGCTCACAGCAGGAGAGCTGCCCTCAAAGGATGGCCAGTATTTTATTAAGGTAAGTGCTGGGCATTATTTATTCATCAGCTGTTTAAAGTGGAAAGTGCAGCATTGCAATCAGACTGCTTTAAACAACCCAGTGGAACTATCTGTCAATGGCGGAGCTGGGGGAGACACTCACACACACGGTTACTTTAGGTGATCTGCACACACTCCTTGACAATCCCCCCTCCCCCAGCAGAGGGGGGTGCTCCAGCCATGTGAACCTGGCATGAGGGCTCTGAACCTGCCCTGCTCTCAGTCCCTGGCTTGGGAGGCGGATTAGGGGTGTGGCCAGAGCACATTGCACTAGGGCTATTCCCTGCTTCCATGGGGCGGCAGAGTGTAATTTAGAGCAGCCTTGAGGCTGCTCCAGCTGACCCTGAAGGCTCCTGTAGGGGGCCCAGAATACAGGAAGTGCAAAGGGGCTTAGTGCTGCCCCTTCTGTTACCCCACAGGGGGCAGGGACAGAGAACAAGGCCTTTAGATGATATTGCCCAGCCATATGGGAGGCCAAAATGGTTCCTCCAAAAAGGGCCTCATGGAAACCTTTGGAAAAGAGTCCCTTAACAGACAATCCTGCTTCTCCAGAGACTGGCATCCTCTTCCCGAATTCCCAGCAGCACCAGCTTGGGAAAGGGCACCCATCTGCCTCCACATCTGAAGCCCTTTCTGAATCCCCCTGGCAACGCCCCAGAACTGGGACAAAACCTATTATAACTTTTCCTACAGTTCCGACAAATAATAGTTGCCGTTTCCCCACCAGCTGTTGACAGCTCTGCCCCGCCCCTTCGCCAAGCTACAGTGGAAAGTGCCTTTGACCATTCTGCCAACCCCAGAGTTCAGCGTGATCCATTCCCTGCATTTCCCCCGATCCTCGGGGTCACCTGGCTGGCATGGCTTGACCCCCACATTATCTGGTGAGCACAGAAGATCAGCTTCTTCTCCGAGCAACGTTGGCAGGCCAGCCTCTGTAGCAACAGGAGCAAGTCACTGGGCCCAGGGACCCATTCCTAGGCAGTGGTGAGTCCACTCCTGCGTGTGCCGGGGCTGGCAGAATTGCCAGGATTGTGCAGATGTCTCAGAAAAAAGAAACATGGAAAGGACCACGTTGCCTCCGCACTGAGACTGTGACTGGCCTATTGACCTACAACCTAAGGGAAAAGCTCCCTACGGCCATATTTATCATAGAATCACAGAAATGTCCGAACCAGAACTGGCGGCTCTCCATTCACAAAAACCTGGCCAAAGGGTTTATTCGCCGCTCCACGTCTCCCACATGGGCCCCTGCCCTGGTCGTAAAAACGAAAGAGAGGACTCTGCTCCTCTGTGTAGACGAGCAGGCACTGAGCCAAGTGACAATTCGGAACTGGTACTCCCAGTATTGTTGGATCACATGAGATCCGCACAGATATTCACCAAAGTAGATATCTGAGGGGGGCTTATAATCCAGTCTGCAGCCAGGCGGGGGACAAATGGAAGACCGCTTTCCGTTACAGTCACTCCGACTGACTAGCACCCCGTGACTCTCCAACACTTCGCCAATGATGTATTTGGGGACATTCTGGATCAATACATTGTCGCCTAGTTAGATGACGTACTTGCCTTTTTGGAGAACCCTGGACCAGAGCAAACACCACATCGGGACCATCCTGGAGAGGTGGGAGCAGCACGTTCCGTAAGCAAAACTGGAAACGTGTTCTTTCCACCAACCCGCTGCAGAGTATTTGGGGTACATCCAGACGGCGTTAAGATGGATCCAAACAAGGTGGAAGCCATTTGCAACGGGGAAGTACCTTGGCACACTCAGGAAGTGGAGCACCTCCTAGGCTTCGCCAATTAATCGTCACTTCTTCCTAGGGTTCTCAGCGCAAACAGCCCCCATTCCGGCCCTCCTCAGCAAGACCCCCAAAGTCATTTGGTTGCCTAAGGCCAACAAGCCTTTGAACAGCTCACGATTGCCGTCACTCTCACCCCAATCCAACGCAAGCGTTCATCGTGAAAGCAGGCGCATCTAATCTGGCCATGGGAGCCATGCTCTCTGAGATACAGGCCCCAGCACCCACTACTTGTGGAAGCTCACCCCTGCAGAACAAGACGACGAGATCTTGTGATGACATTCCCATTTGAAGAGCGGCGTCCCTACCTGGGAGGGGACTCAACACCCAGTACAAGTGTCTACTGATCACAAAGTCCTCCACTATCTGTGCCATGTCACTGACTCAGGAGACAACTCAGGTGGGCCTTATTCTTCTCCTGCTTCCATTTTGAGATGACTTACCGATTGGGGACCAAGAACGGCAAGGCCGACGCCATGTCCTAGAGGGGAGAATATTACAAGAAAGGGGAGAAAGCTACTGGGACCAACTCTATCTCCCCAAGCCCCACAACGTCTTTACCACCACACTATACACTATACTAATCTGATCGGCCTCTCAGGGTGACCCTCCTGGGCCAGGGGATGGGGGAACCCCCTAGAGCAATCGAGAGCCAAGAATGAGAAACAGTGATCCACGCGGGATGCAATATTTTAATGGCCACATATCTGTTCCTCCAGGACGTCCCTGGTTGGCGGTTCTACATCTGAGCCATGATAACCCTCAGAAGGGCACTTCGGGCACCTCAAAACCTACCGCCTTAGCCTCCCGCTTCTTTTGGTGGCCCCGGATGTGGGCTGAAATTCAAGTTTATGTCGATTTATGCACTCCCACGAAGGTGCTGCACACCAAACCCCTCAGCACCTTCCTGCCTCTGGACGCCCTGCCGTGGCTATGGGCAGCCGTTGCCGTGGATTTCATTGTAGAACTCGCTGACTCAAATGGCCACATGGTACTGCAGACGGTCACAGATCAACTGACCAAGACGGCACACTTCATCCCCTCTGCCCATGTGCCTTCAGCTGAGACGACAGCTCAGCTCCTAGTAATAAATGTCGTCTGTCTCTAGGGGCTCCTCGGCTGCATCACCTCAGACCGAGGGCCCCAGTTCATCTTGCATTTCTGGCACGAAACCCTCCAGCTACTACAGGTCCATGCCTGTGCCTCCTCGCATACTCCAGACGCAGAGGGTGAATAAATCATTGGAGCAATGCTTACGGTGTTTTCTTAATTACCACCAAGGCAACTGGGCCATCCTCCAACCCTATATCAAATTTGTATACAACAATGCCAACCATGCCTCCACAGGACAGAGCCCTTTTATTGTGAACTCTGGCTTCCACCCTCGCTTCCATCCCACCCTATAGCGGCCTTCCCAGACCCAGCAGCTACCGACTTGCTTCAGTGACTCCACCCTGTTCCAGAAGAACTGAGGTGGCATCTTGAGGATGCTAAGAAAGGCCACAGATGATACGCAGCCTTCTGGAGACAGGAGGTGCCGGTTTTTCAGTTGGCCAAGGTCTGGTTATCCACTGAGAATCCCAACACAGGCAAGCTATCTTGCAAGCTAGGCCTCCAGTTCCTTGGACTCTGCCAGACATTCCGGAAAAATCAACCCTGTTGCTTTCAAACTCCACTTACCCAAGTGCCCTCAAATTATACCCAACCTTCCACGTTTCTCTCTTGAAACCATCCACCGAACACAGCCACCACCCCTGCCGGTTCTAGTTTGGGGCCATGAGGAGAATGAGGTCCGTGCCCCTATTGGACCCCAGAATAAAGCGGGGGAAATTGTGGTACCTCACAGAAGGCTCTGGCCCAGAGGAACGGCTCTGGGAGCCTGTCAGGACCCTTCACACCCCTGAACTTGTAAAAGACTTTCACAGACGTCACCTGAACAAGCCGGGTCCTATAACGTCCCTGAATGGGGTGGAGGGAGGGGAGTGATGTGAGGATTGGTAGGACTTGAATCCGGGTCTGTGAAGCTTCTATGCCACCATAAGGCAGCTTTGGCAGAGCCATGATCAATGCACCATACATCCTGGGAGACCAGTCACTGCAGGAAGCGGTGACCAGGAGCCCCTCTCATGTTTTCTGATTGGCTCAGACCTATTATTTAAGCCTGGAGGGAGAACCAAGAAGTCATCTGTGCAACAAGGCAGGTCCTTGGGCTGCTGCTGAGACAGACTTCGCCTTGTTCCTGGTCCCTGCTTCCCCACCTTCTTCCTGCCTACCAGCCCTGCCCTCCAGATTTAAAAGTAGCCATCCTGCAACAAAAAAACTTCAAAAACAGACTTCAAAGAGAAACTGCAGAGCTACAATTCATTTGCAAACTTAACACCATTAATTTGGGCTTGAATAGGGACTGGGAGTGGCTGGCTCACTACAAAATCAATTTTCCCTCTCTCGGTATTGACACCTCCTCATCAGTTATTGGAAGTTGACCACATCCTTCCTGACTGAACCGGCCTTGCTATCACTGGTTCTCCACTTGTACGATAACTCCCTCCTCTTCATGTGCCAGTATATCTATGCCTGTATCTGTACTTTTCACTCCATGCATCTGAAGAAGTGGTTTTTTACCCACGAAAGCTTATGCCCAAATAAATCTGTTAGTCTTTAAGGTGCCACCAGACTCCACGTTGTTCTCTCCTCATGTGGAAGCCGTTCCATACCCCTAATCATTTTTGTTGCCCTTTTCTGAACCTTTTCCAATTCCAATCTATCTTTTTTGAGATGGGGCAAGCACATCTGCACGCAGTATTTAAGATGTGGGTGTATCATGGATTTCTATAGAGGTAATATGATATTTTATGTCTTATTATCTATCCCTTTCTTAATGATTCCCAACATTCTGTTTGGTTTTTTGACTGCCGCTGCACATTGAGTGGATGTTTTCAGAGAACTCTCCACAGTGACTCCAAGATCTCTTTCTTGAGTGGTAACAGCTATTTTAGACCCCATCAGTTTATATGTATAGTTGGGATTATGTTTTCCAATGTGCGTTACTTTGCATTTATCAACACTGAATTTCATCTGCCATTTGGTTGCCCCGTCACCCAGTTTTGTGAGATTCTTTTGTAGCTCTTCACCGTCTTCTTGGGACTTAACTATCTTGAGTAATTTTGTATCATCTACAAATTTTGCCACCTTACTCTTTATCCCTTTTTCCAGATCATTTATGAATATGTTGAATAGGACTGATCCAAGTACAGATCCCTGGAGGACACCACTATTTACCTCTCTCCGTTCTGAAAACTGACCATTTATTCCTACCCTTTGTTTCCTATCTTTTAACCAGTTACCAATCCATGAGAGCACCTTCCCTCTTATCCCATGACAGATTACTTTGGTGAGGGACCTTGTCAAAGGCTTTTTGAAAATGTAAGTATACTATATCCACTGGATTCCCCTTGTCCACATGCTTGCTGACCCCCTCAAAGAATTATAGTAGATTGGTGAGGCATGATTTCCCTTTACAAAAACCATGTTGACTTTTCCCCAACAAATTATGTTCGTCTATGTGTCTGACAATTTTGTTCTTTACTCAACCAGTTTCCCCGGTACTGAAGTCAGGTTTACCAGCCTATAATTGCCAGGATCACCTCTGGAACTCTTTTAAAAAAATTGGCTTCATATTAGCTATCCTCCAGTCATTTGGTACAGAAGCTGATTTAAATGATAGGTTACAAACTACAGTTAGTAGTTCTGCAATTTCACATTTGAGTTCCTTCAGAACTCGTGGGTGAATATCATCTAGTCCTGGTGACTTATTATTGTTTAGTTTATTAATTTGTTCCAAAACCTCCTCTAATGATACTTCAATCTGGGACAGTTCCTCAGATTTGTCACCTAAAAAGAATGGCTCAGTTTTGGGAATCTCCCTCACATCCTCTGCAGTGAAGACTGATGCAAAGAATTCATTTAGTTTCTCCGCAATGGCCTTATCTTCCTTGAATGCTCCTTTAGCATCTTGATCGTCCAGTGGCCCCACTGGTTGTTTAGCAGGCTTCCTGCTTCTGATGTCCTTAACAATTTTTTTGCTGAGAATTTTTGAGTCTTTGGCTAGTTGTTCTTCAAATTCTGTTTTGACCTTCCTAATTATATTTTTACACTTCCTTTGCCAGAGTTTATGATCCTTTCTATTTTCCTCACTGGGATTTAACTTCCACTTTTTAAAGGATGCCTTTTTGCCTCTCACTGCTTCTTTTACTTTGTTGTTTAGCCACAGTGGCACTTTTTTGGTTCTCTATGTTTTTTAATTTGGGGTATACAGGCGAGTCTCATCTTACGCGGGGGTTCCGTTCCGCGGTTAGCGCGTAAAGCGAAAACCGCGTATAGTCAAAATTACATTGAGTTGAATGGCGGGCGGAATCACCCGCACTACAAGCACAGTATTAAAATTGTTATTTTTCTCTTTTTTTTGTTTTTGCCGACCGCGTAAAGCTGAAATCGCGCATGTTAAATACGCGTAAGATGCGACAGACCTGTACATTTAAGGTGAGCCTCTGTTATGGTGTCTTTAAAAAGTTTCCATGCAGCTTGCAGGGATTTCACTTTTGGCACCTTTTAATTTCTGTTTAACTAACGTCCTCATTTTTGTGTAGTCCTCCTTTCTGAAATTAAATGTGACAGTGTTGGGCTGCTGTGGTGTTTTCCCCGCCACAGGGATGTTACATTTAATTATATTATGGTCACTATTACCAAGCGGTCCAGCTATATTCACCTCTTGGACCTGATCCTATGCTCCACTTAGGACTAAATCAAGAATTGCCCATCCCCTTGTGGGTTCCAGGACTAGCTGCTCCAAGAAGCGGTCATTTAAAGTGACAAGACATTTTATCTCTGCATCCCGTCCTGAGGCGACATGTACCCAGTCAATATGGGGATAGTTGAAATCCCCCATTATTACTGAGTTTTTTATTTTAATAGTTTCTCTAATCTCCCTGAGCATTTCACAGTCACTATCACCATCCTGGTCAGGTGGTCGGTAATATATCCCTACTGCTATGTTCTTATTATTAGAGCATGGAATTTCTATCCATGGAGATTCTATGGTATAGTTTGGTTCATTGAAGATTTTTACTTCATTTGTGTCTACGCTTTCTTTCACATATAGTGTCACGCCCCCACCAGCAGGACCTGGTCTGTCCTTTCCTGGTATTACTGTGTCCCATTGACTATCCTCATTCCACCAAGTTTCTGTGATGCCTATTATAGCCATATCCTCATTTAATATGAGGCACTGTAATTCACCCATCTTATTATTTAGTCTCCTAGCATTGGTATATAAGCACTTTAAAAACTTCTCACTTTTTAGCTGTCTGCCATTACATGATGTAATTGAATGGGCCTCTTTTTCATTTGACTGTTTCTCATCAGATCCTATCCCTATTTTATCATTTTCCATCCTCTCCTCCTTACTAGGACATAGAGAATCTCCATTAGTAGATCCTCCCTTAAGAGATGTCTCTGTCCGAACCATGTGCTCCTCTGCACCTGTGGGCTTTCCCCCAGCCCTTAGTTTAAAAACTGCTCTTCGACCTTTTTAATGTTAAGTGCCAGCAATCTGGTTCCATTTTGGTTTAGGTGGAGCCCATCCTTCCTTTATAGGCTCCCCCTTTCCCCAAAGTTTCCCCAGTTCCTAATAAATCTAAACCCCTCCTCCCTACACCATCGTCTCATCCACACATTGAGACCCTGCAGTTCTGCCTAACTGGCCCTGTGCATGGAACTAGAAGCATTTCAGAGAATGCTACCATGGAGGTCCTGGACTTCAATCTCTTACCTACCACCCTAAATTTGGCCTTCAGGACCTCTCTCCTGTCCTTCCCTATGTCATTGGTACCCACATGTACCAAGACCACCGGCTCCTCCCCAGCACTACACATAGTCTATCTAGATGTCTCGAGAGATCTGCAATCTTTGCACCAGGCAGGCAAGTTACCGTGCAGTTCTCCTCGTCATCGCAAACCCAGCTCTCTATGTTTCTAATCGAATCCCCCATAACTAATACCTGTCTCATCAATAACTGGAGTTCCCTCCCCTGGAGAGGTATCCTCAGTGTGAGAGGATATCATGACATCATCTGGAAGGAGGGTCCCAACTATGGGATCGTTTCCATCTGTTCCAGTTGGATGTTCTCCTTCCCTGAGACTTTCATCCTCCTCAACAGCAGAGCGGCTGTCAGACTGAGGGTGGGACTGTTCTACCGTGTCCCGGAAAATCTCATCTATGTACCTCTCTGTCTCCCTTAGCTCCTCCAGTTCAGCCATTCTGGTCTCCAAAGCCCGTCCACAGTCTCTGAGGGCCAGGAGCTCCTTGCACCGAATGCACACACACGCCACCTGCCCATAGGGTAGGTAATCAGACATGTTGCATGGGAAGCAATACACTGGATAGCCCCCACTCTGTTGCTGGACTTCTGCCTGCGTTCTCTTTTAACTCCTGCAGCTCATCCCTTTGTTTATGTTTTGTTTTTATCGGGGGTGTTTTGGGCTTTGAGTTTAAAGAATGTTAAGTGTATCTAGCCATGCCATCCCCCCCCACACACACTCCCCCTGTGAATTCCCTCGCAAAACTCACTGTTAGCCACTCCTGTTGGCTAGCTCCTCTGGTTGCTTAGGAGCCAGCTTTTTAAAGCCCTGGTCTTCCTGAGTAGCCCCATCCCCTGGTTAAGGATTGATGAGTGCTCAGGGGCTTAGGGATCAAAGCCTCGTTAAGAAGCTCTCAGCCTTGCCGAGCAGGCCGCTAGGCTCAACACACAGTCTCCCAAACAAACGGAGCACAGGGTATGTTTCAGTCAAGCAGCAAGCACACCACAAACACAAACACACACACAAATTTACAGGCAACAAATTTACCCCAAGGGGCATGTAATCACTCCTCCTTCACCTGGAGAACCCCCTTGCAAAACTCCTGTTAGCCGCTCCTGTTCACCCCCAGTTCCTGCCTCTTGACTCCGACCCTGGGCTCCGGACCCCAGCTACTGACTCTGGCTTGACCCTTCCAGGCCTGACCACCTATGACTCTAACCACTGAACCTGACCGCCCATGCCCTGGTTCCTGATGCTAGATCACAGACCTGTTAGTACCTGGTATTTCCTCTCTGGGGAGGTACTCATACACCAGGATCAAGTCATCTCTTGATCCCATCTCATCAATCACTGGCCTCCAGGTGCTGGGGCTCTAAGAACAATTAGTTGGCGAAGCTGCTGTGATGGGTGCAAGCCAAGCGCCAGGGGTTGGCCCGTCCCTCACGAGGATCCTTTAGGGGGGCTTTGCAAAGACTCTTCCATGCCAGCATCAGGCTTTCCCAGCTCTTGTGTGACCCATGTAAGCCGGTGGCGCTCTGTCTCCCTCTAGTGGTGGCTAGGCAGAGGAGCCTGCTATAGCTGTGGGTTTTATAGCTCAGGCTCTTAGATCCACAGGCCCCAGGTTCAATGCCTGCTGCCACCAAACCACCCATGGATGCGGCATATTGTTCTGGCTTCCTGAAAACACCCAGAGTTACACATGATCCTGAGGAGACACCCCCCCCCCAATGGTTCGCCCCTCTGCCACAGCTGAAGCAGTGCTCCACGCTCAGGTGAGTGGGATGGGGGAACCTCCTGTGGCTGCCGCAGCGACCCCTGCTGGCCTGGGGAGGGAAGGAAGATAATGGAGGGGAAGGTGCAAAGCTGTCAGGGAGGAGGGTTGGTGGCTGGGATAGGGACGGAGTCAGAGAAGAGCTGCAGAGGGGGGTGGGACTGGGGGATCATGAGAAAAGTGTCCCAGATGCTGCAGGAGTTCACGTTGGTGTCTGTGCCCAAGATTTAGGGCAGGGGTGGAGCTCAAATGAGCTGGAGTCGGATAGGAAAGGGGGGGGTAATTTAAAGCTTTCAGAGGAATTGCACCCCACCCCCAACCCTAATGCCTAAACAGCTATGCCAGTCTCAGCCCCGCCCACTCGCCAATCAGCTGGGCCCTCGGGGTTAACGGGGTTAATGGAACACCCCTCCCCCCCACTGGGGTTGGTGTGAGCACTGGGTCTCCCACGCTGCCTCCTCCCCCACCAACCCCTCAATCTGTTCAGCTCGACATCAGGGGATTGAAAGAAACCCCGGCAGAGCAAATGCGGGCTCCAACCTATACCCTGGGTCGGGAGGGCGGATGGAGCTCCAGCAAACCTCAGAGCAGCAGGAACCGTGTGCGTGAAATGAAAGAGAGAGAGAGAGAAATTCCAATGGAAAGTGGTCTCTTTTTTTCTTTAAAGCAAAGAAACCTCTTTCCCGCTCTGCCGTGGAGGGTTTCCAGCCAGGTTGGGGCTTCAGGAGCCCAGTGACGAGTGTGGCATAAATGCCGGGACAGAGGTAGATTAAGATTAGCTCAGGAGCTCCACGGGGCAGAGACACAGCTTTCTGCAACACCTAGCGCATTGCGGGTTCTCTGTAGCCCAGAAAAGAAGCAGGCAGATGAGATGGCCAGGCCCCTAACGCTGTCGCGTACAGCGCCAAGCGCAGTGGTACCGATTTTCAAGAGAAAGCCACAGCCCTTCCCTTCAGAACTCACAGAACCCTTCTTGAGGGTTCGCCCATGAACCCTCCCCAGCTCCACGCAGCCAAGGACTCTTATCTCTCAAATAACGGTGACTATGGTCCCTTCTGGGCTTAAAGTCTGTTACGTTATTATTCACAGTAAGCACCTATAGGCCACAACCAAGATCAGAACCCCTGCCGATAGTGAGGGGCAAGGGGGCAGAGTGAGGGCAGTTGGCTTCAGCAGTGTTACTGAGCATGCTCAATCATGTGAGCATGCTCACTACAAGCCAAGGAGCAAATCTGGGGGGGGGGGGCACATGACCCCACCTGTCCCCCTGCGCATCGCCTCTGCCGCTGTGCTAGGCGCTGTACATATATGTGCTGAAAACATCCTGGTCCCAATGAACATACCCTCTAAACAGCAGAGAGAATGCTTTCTACAGATGAAGGAAACTGAGGCACAGAGCTGTGACTTGCCCAAAGGCCGGGCAGTTGGTGGGAGAGCCAAGAACTGAAGCCAGCTCTCCTGCAAGCTGCTCTGGCATCATCCTTCCTCTCTAGGGGTTGCCTAATTAAAAAACAACAACTAATTAATGAACCAGGTGTGCATGGATTTCACATGGACGCTGAAAGGCAATGCCGCTAAACAGCAGGGTCTTGAACAGGCCTCTATTGTATCTCTACTAGAAGTGACCCTCTGCAGCCCCTCAGCTGATTTGGGGGGGGGGGGGGCTGGGGGCGGAGAAGGGTAGCTGCCTGCCCCCTGGAGGAGGAGTCTGGAGCTTTGCACTGCAGCGAGGGCTGCAGGGTGCTCAGAGACACCAACCGCAGTCCACAGGAGAGGTAACGTTGAATTCACAGGCTCCTCACCCCTTAGGTCAGAGGGTATTTAGATGGCTTCTGGGGAAATGTCACCTGAGTTGGTGGCACAGCCGAGCAGCAGACCTGCTTCAGCTGGCCTGTGGGCCAGGGATTCTCAACCTTTTTCTTTCTGAGGCCCCCTAACACGCTTTAAAAACGCCACGGCCCAACTGCACCACCACAACTGTCTTTCTGCATATAAAAGCCAGGGCTGGCATTAAGGGGTAGCAAGCAGGGCAACTGCCTGGGGCCCCATGCCACAGGGGGCCCCGGAAAGCTAAGCTGCTCAGGCTTCAGCTTGAGGCCTGGGTGGTGCAGTGGCGGATTAATAATTTTGCCGCCCTGGCCCCGCCCCGACTCCGCCCTTTTCCCGTCCCCATTCCAACCCCCTCCCCGAAGTCCCCGCCCCCTCCCTTCCCCTATTGGATCCCTTCCCCAAATCCCCGCCCCCGGCCCCGCCTCTTCCCCCAGCGCGCAGCGTTCCCCCTCCTCCCCCCTCCCTCCCTGCCCCAAGCGCTGGGAGGGGAGAGAAACAGGACGCAGCTGCGCGCTTGCAGAACAGGCGGAGGTGAGCTGGAGCAGGGGGGCGGGGCGCGAAGGGGAGCTTCCGCCCCTACAAATTTGCCGCCCTAGGCCTAGGCCTTGTTGGCCTAGGCAATAATATGGCGCTGGGGTGGTGGGGCTCTGGGCAGTGGGGCTTTGGCTTTCTGCCCTGGGCCCCAGGGAGTCGAATGCCGATCCTGCTTGGTGGACCCCCAAAACCTCCTCACAGCCCCCCAGGGGGCCTCGGACCCCTGGTTGAGAACTGCTGCTGTAGACTGTCCCGCAAAAGGCACTGCCGCGGGGAGCCCTGCCCCTGCTTAACTCCTGGCAGTGCATTAGAAAGTTGCTGCAGAAGGGCACATTCTCCCTAGACCCTTCTGCACATCTGTGGGGCCAGATCCTGCCCTCGGTGGAGCCACCCAGGTGAAACCGAGAGCAGAGCCGGCCCCAGTATGTATCACCCCCATTGTTACGATCTATTATTTATCACCTGTTCTGCTCTATAATTCTCCCACCGTGTGATTAAATCCGCAGAGCGTGTTTTAAACGCCTTTGAAGAAGGGTTGGCCTGTGAAATTAATTGCTTTCTTATTATGTTGATAGGGTCCCTTTATGCGCATGCAAATGCTGCAGAGTGAAACTCAGACACTTCTGGGAAGCAAGGGCCGCATTATTGGAATGCTGGTTCCCTTGAGCTCTACAACGTGGCTTCCCCCTAGCGGCTGAAGTAGCATCAAAGCCAGGAGAAGGTGCACTGCTCCCACCCCCACGGCGATGATCCAGGCTCACGCACGCAGTCAGGATTTATTGAACACAAGCGGCCCTGGTAACTGCCTACTGGAATCATCACAATAAAAAGCTCTTGGACAATAAAAGCTGGTGATTTCAGCAGCAACGGGAAAACACGAGGCGATTGCGGGAAGTTCAAAGGGAGGGAGATTGCTGAGCAGCTGGAGGGCTGAGTTGTAGGGTGGCTAACAAGGGCTGGAGAGCAGAACCAGGAAACTGATTCCGAGACGGAATATGAAATTGACCAAGTGAGTGGAGCATAGAATGTGAATGAGACATGTGGAGACTTTCTCATCAACATAAGGATCACAGAGAAGCTAAGCCCCAGATCCCCAAAGGTATTTAGGCCAATGGGAGTTAGGTTCCTAAATACCTTTGAGTATCTGGGCCTAAGTGATTTGCCCAAGGAAGTCCTGGAAGAAAACAAAGTCATCACTGATAAAGTTTGCAGATAATACAAAGATTGGGAGGCTGGTAAAATAATACAGAGCGAGCTGGATCACTCGGTAAACGGGGTGCAAGCAAACGATATGCATTTGAATATGGTGAAATGTTCATTTATACATCTAGGAACAAAGAATGTCGCCCCTATTACTTCCATAAGGGGAGATTCTAGCCTGGGAAGCAGCGACTGAAAAAGTCTTGAAGGTCACGATGGATAAACAGCTGAACATGAGCTCCCGGAGCGACGCTGTGGCCAAAAGAGCTAATGCGACCCTGGGGTGCCTGGGGAATTTCAAGTGGGAGCAGAGAGGTTATTTTACCTCTGTATTTGGCACTGGTGTGATCGCTGCTGGAACCCTGTGTCCAGTTCTGGTGTCCAAGATGTTGATAAATTGGAGAAGGTTCAGAGAAGGATGTTGATAAATTGGAGAAGGTTCAGAGAAGAGCCAAGAGAATGACGAACGTTACATAAGAACGGCCACACTCGCTCGGATCAGTGGTCCATCTAGCCCAGTATGCTGTCTTCTGACAGTGGCCAATGCCAGGTGCTTCAAAGGGAATGAACAGAACAGGGCAATCATCAAGTGATCCATCCCGTTGTCCAGTTCCAGAATGTGGCAATCAGAGTCAGGTTGCATCCCTGACCATCCTGGCTAATAGCCAGGAGCTCCCAGAGCTCCTAATAGTCACTGCTGGACCTATTCTCCATCAACTTATCAATTCTTTTTTGGACCCAATTATCCTTTTGGCCTTCGCAACATCCAGAGGCAACAATTTCTACTGGTTGACTGTGTGTTGTGTGAAGCAGTACGTCCTTTTGTTTGTTTTAAACCTGCTGCCTATTTATTTAACTGGGTGACCGCTGGTTCTTGTTTTATGTGAAGGGGTAGTGGGGCGGCTGCCCCACTCCAGGAGAAAAAGGGCTGGAACAGGCCAGAGAGGCTGCGCAGACCAGTCAGCAAAGGCCTGTGGAGAGCCAATCAGGGCAAAGAAAGAGGCAGCCAATCAGGGCCAGGCTGGGTCTTATATAAAGGCTGCCTAGCAAAGAAGAGGTCAGTCTCCTGCTGACCAGCAAGGGAGGAGGACTGGCTCCTGGTAGAAAGAGCAGCACCCTGGACAGAGCAGTGCTGGGCACAGTAGCAGAGCAATAGGAGCTCTGGCTGACCCAGCCAGACTGCAGACCTTGAAACCAGGGCTGAGTGGGTGCTAGGGCTAAGGGGAAGTGACCCAGGGAAGGCAGGCAGTGATGGGGAGTGGAGGAAGGCAGCAAGCGGCTGCTGCTCAAGGGTGCCTGGGCTGGAGGCACCAGGCCTGGTCCCCTCCCTCCCACTTTCCACAGCACCTTGCCATGAGCGTGGCCCATGGACTGCACCTTATCCCTGAGGTAAGGGAATAGACTTTAGGGTGGCAGGTGGCCATGAAGGCAGGTGTGGACTAGGACTGCTGATATGCTCCTGGAAGCGGGGAGAATGGAGAAGTGGGCACTGCCGGAGTGTGGTGTCCTGAAGAGGACACTGCGGTCTGGAGAGCGATGTGCGTCCCAGAGATGGAGACAACACAGCAGAACAGACAACAGGGGAGACACCAGCCAGCAGGAGGTGCTCTGAGGCTGCAATGAGCTAATTCCCAGACTGACCAGCAGGAGGTGCCGCAGTAGTGAGTCTGCACCCCGTTACAGAAGGGGGTAAATAACACTTCCGTATTCACTTTTGCCATGCCATTCATGATTTTATAGACCATTATCATATCCTCCCCCCCCCCCCCTTAGTCATCTCTTTTTCCAAGTTGAATAGACCCAGTCTTTTTCATCTCTCCTCATATGGAAGCTGTTCCATAGATTCGTTTTTGTTGCCCTTCTCTGTACCTTTTCCATTTCTAATATATCTTTTTTTGAGATGGAGCAACCAGGAACTGCACTTGGCATTCAAGGTGTGGCCATACCATGGATTTATGTAGAGGCATAGTGATATTTTCTGTTTTATTATCTATCCCTTTCCTAATGGTTCCTAACTTTGTTTGCTTTTTTGACCGCTTTGACTGTTTTCAGAGAACTCTCCACAATGACTCCAAGATCTTTCTTGAGTGGTAACAGCTAATTTAGACCCATCATTTTTTTAGGTATGGTTGGAATTATGTTTTCCAATGTGCATTACTTTGCATTTATCAACATTGAATTTCATTTGCCATTTTGTTGCCCAGTCACCCAGGTGTGAGATCCTTTTGTAGCTCTTCGCAGTATGCCTGGGACTTAACTATCTAGAGTAAATTTGCATCATCTGCAACCTTTGCCATCTCACTTTCTCTCTTTTTCCAGATCATTTATGAGTATGTTGAATAGGACTGGTCCAAGTACAGATCCCTGGAGGGCACCACTATTTACCTCTCCCCATTCTGAAAACTAACCATTTATTCCTACCCTTTGTTTCTTATCTTTTTACCAGTTACTGATCCATGAGAGGACCTTCCCTCTTACCTCATGACCACTTACTTTGCTTAAGACTCTTTGTCAAAAGGGACCTTGTCAAAAGCTTTCTGAAAGTCCAAGTACACGATAGCCACCAGATCACCCTTGTCCACATCTTTGTTGACCCCCTCAAAGAAGTCTAATATATTGGTGAGGCGTGATTTGCTCTTTACAAAAGCTGTGTTGACGCTTCTCCAACAAATCATGTTCATCTAGGCCTCTGATAATTCTGTCCTTTATTATAGTTTAAACCAATCTGCCTGCTACTGAAGTTAGGCTTACCAGCATGGACAGTGGATGAACCGCTGGCTCAGGGAGGCTGGCCCCCCAACCCCACCCCTTTTGCCCAAGGCCCCGCCCCTTCTGCACCCAGAGCCCAGATCCCCCACACACACTGTGGCCACTGGCCCCTACCCCAGTCTCCCCCCGGCTCCAGCCTCAGAGTGCCGGGTGGCTGGGCAGTGCGGGTCCAGTCTCCCCAGCCCCGGAGCACCAGCTAGGGCCATGATGGCACAGGGGAAGAGCCGCCTGCTGAGCAGGAAGGGGACGGGGGGCAAAGTGTGGGCAGGGCTACACCTGGCTGTTTGTTTGGGGAGGCTCAGCCTCCCCCAGCCTATGATGCTTACCGGCCTGTAATTGCCAGGATTGCCTCTGGAGCCTTTTTTTAAAAATTGGCATCACATCCGCTGTCCTTCAGTCGGCTGGTACGGAGGCTGTTTTAGGTGATAGGTTACATACCACAGTTAGTAGTTCCGCAATTTCACATTTGAGTTCCTTCAGAACTCTTGGGTGAATCCCATCTGGTTCTGGTGACTTATTACTGTTTAATTTAGCAATTTGTTCCAAAACCTCCTCTACTGACACCTCAATCTGGGACAGTTCCTCAGGCCTGTCACCTAAAAAGAATGGCTCAGGTGTGGGAATCTCCCTCACATCCTCTGCAGCGAAGACCGACACAAAGAATTCATTAATCTTCTCCGCAATGGCCTTGTCTTCCTTGAGTGCTCCTTTAGAAAACCTGCCTTATAGTGACGGACTCAAGGAGCTCAATCTATTTAACTGAACAAAGAGAAGGTTAAGGAATGACTTGATCCCAGTTGATCAGAACCTACGTGAGGCACAGAAATCTGATAATAGTCTATCAGAGAAAGGTCTAACATGATCCAATGGCTGGAAGTTGAAGCTAGACAAATTCAGACCAGAAATAAGGTGCATGTTTTTAACAGTGAGGGTAATTAACTAATGGAACAACTTCCCTGGGGTCGTGGTGGAGTCTCCATCACTGGCGATTATTTTAAATCAAGATTGGCTGTTTTTCTGGAATATCTGCTCTGGTACAAACCGGAGTTCATTCAGGGAAGTCCCTCGGCCTGTGTTAGACAGGAGGTCAGACCAGATGATCACAGTGGGTCCCATCTGGCCTTCGAATCTATGAAGGTCACATCGGAGATCAGTGACAGAGCCGGGAATTGAACTCCTGTCTTTCAAGTCCTAAATTAGCACCCTGACCATTTCCTCTCTAATGTCTACCAGCACTGTGAGGGATCATTAAATGTGTAATTCAGAAACACCACTGTCAGGAGGGCGCCATGCTTAAAGGTGCCAAGCTGAGATTGGTGGCAGCATCGCCCGCTCTCACGATTTTATCATGAGTCTCACGATATTCAGCTGTTGTCCCTCAAGCCCCAGCCCCTGGAGTCATGGCATGGTGGAAGAACATAGGAATGGCCATAGGAGGTCAGACCAACGGTCCATCTAGCCCAGTATCCTTTCTTCCGACAGTGGCCAATGCCAGGTGTTTCAGAGGAAAAGAATCCGAAGTTTCCTGCAGACGTGACCCCTTAGGGCTCAGAAGTCCCATAAAAAGAACCCAACGTTGATCGTTATTATTTTGATCTCAGGATTTTTAAGCCAAGCCGGTGGTTTCGGAGAGGCCTGAGCCATGATTTCTGAGCCCTTGTGCCTGCCAATGCCGCACTCCTGGGGTGGACGGACTATTCTGGAGGGCCCATGCTGGTATAGGTCCCTCCGCTTCGTCTGCCAGCCAGCGGAAACTGAGATCCACCAAACTCCTCTCACGTATGGGAGCCACCTTAGAAGGGAAGGTCCTCCAGGACCGCCGACCTGAGCGGGACTCAAGCGGCTGACCCACCAGTGACAGCCCTGGAGCCCACACCACATTCAGTTTCCTAGTAAGTGTGGACATAACCCCCTGGTGAGTGTTAGCGAGTCCCCTCTGTGCCTGCCCCACTGCGGTCATGAGGTGGTACAGCCCTGCTCACGGAGCTTCAGCTCAAACCAGGGCATCTTACAGTTCTTATCTCTGCAGGTCCCTGATTTGATCCCTGGTTGGTGGCCACAACGCTTATTTGAGTGCTTGATGCAACACGCAAGCACCACTGGGTAAGATCCTAAGGGTGCACCTGCCACCTTAATTCAGCTCCCCTCTGCCCTGTGCATTCAATCGCATGATTATCTGCTATTTTTTTCCCCAAAGGACCCCCTGCCTCATTACGTGAGCGCCGGCCGTCCTGTGCCCTGACCAAGCAGCTACGTGAAATTTCTTTTCATCCCGTTCATTCAGCGTGTGACCCCACCCACCATCCAACCCCTGCAAGTCAGGACTCCTGGGTTCGATCCCTGGCTCTGGAATGGCAGTAAGGCCAAGTAGTTAGAGCAGTGGCTCCCAAACTTTAACAACCTGTGAACCCCTTTCACTAAAATGTCAAGTCTTGTGAACCCCCTCCTAAAAATGAATATTTCCAGGGATTTTCTCCATTACCTGAGTATAAATTATAAAAGCAGTGATCTTGGAAATATAAAACTTGTTTTTATGTCATGCTTATTACACACTAATATTAATTATTATTTATCATTACAGTATTTTTATTACATTATGAAAATGGCAACACTCTTCCAAGATCTCACTTTTGTAGCTTGTATCACTTTGAATAACCCTGTTATAAGACCAGGCTCCTATGTTTCATCAAGGAGTATCAGATGTGAAACAGCATGAAGGTATTTAAGAAGCCCACTCAAAGAGTTTCTCCTACACAAGCATTCAGGTCTTGAGCAGTCCAGGCAAACAATGCACGTTACAACAAAGCTTAAACTTGTTCTTCATAATTTTTAAAAACAACACTAGCTGCCTATTTAATTTTAGAAACAGCAAAAAATATCCACCTCCCTTTCCATTTCTTATAAGGAGTCTTGAAATTTAAATCTCCTCAGTGAGATAGATATGCTTGCTGTGATCTGCTTAGCTCTTGGAAGTCCAGGGGCTCCGGGCTGCTGGCCCCATGCTGCCCGGGGTCCCTAGGGACAGCTCTGTCCGCCATTAGGGAATTCCCCCCCCCCGAGAACCCCCTGTAACATTTCACGAACCCCAGTTTGGGAACCACTGGATTAGAGCAAGGACTGGGAGTCAGGACTCCGGGGTTGTAGCCCAGCACGGCCATGGACCCACTGTGAGACAGTAGCTCAGTCACGTCCCCTCTCTGTCCCTTGGTTTCTATTATTAGCTGTAGCGGTTAGGAGCCCCAGTCATGGGGGCAGCCCTAGGGGGCTCTCACCAGGGTTAATTCCTGGCTTCATCTTCCCAACAGCCCTGTGAACTAGCGAGGGACTGCGTAAGGCACGCAAGTGACTTGGGAGCGTAAATCTGGGCAATTTTGAAAAGTGGGCCCATTACCCTTCGTTTTAGAGATGGGGAGGTGGAAGAGGGTCAAGCCAATATTTGCACATGCGGCCACTGATGTCGCGTTAAAACAAAGAGCAAGAAAACGGGCAAAAAAGCAAAACGGAAATTTTACCGTGTGCACCCATGAGACCCGTCCACGTGGGTCATCAGCCGGGCCAGGCCCCGTGACCTTGGAAGCTACCCCACAGGAACAACTGCTAGCACAGACACACTGTTACTTGCTAACGTGCTTGGCAGAGTGCATCCAACTATTTGCTAGATAGCATAGGCTGCTGGGATTGCTCCTGGCTTGGGGCACATGGTCTAGGGATTCGAGTCATAATACCCCCACCTTGCTCTGCTGTGGCACTTTCCATCCACAGATCTCCAAACACTTTACAAGGGAGGTCAGGATCATTATGGTGGTGGTTACAGATAGCATAGCCAGGGCCGTAATTCTGGCATGTCCACTCTGAAAGGCAATGTGGCTGAGACCACACATGGCCACTTTAAAGAGCTGAGATCTGAATTCCTGACTCCCAGAAAGGGGCACCTTCCCCTAGGCTCAAAAACATTTCAGTGGGCGAGGACAGTCTCGTGTATATTTTTCCATCTCAGGGCTCGTAAAAATAAGGTCCTGCTTTACAGCTCTCCGGGACCTGACCCTGTCCTGAGAGTGTCAGGATGGGGGGGGGGCTGACCCTATGGGGCAAGCTCCCCTCCCCGAT
The DNA here is from genome assembly GCF_002925995.2 of Terrapene triunguis. NCBI lineage: Eukaryota > Metazoa > Chordata > Testudines > Emydidae > Terrapene > Terrapene triunguis. The sequence continues at coordinate 1,661,932 of NW_020665187.1, read as the reverse complement.
CACGCCTCTTCCCCCACCCCTTCATGATCACGTGACATCCCTATGGCACCTACAGCCAATTTCTTACCTGGCAAACTAACACCAGGGAAGTCTTGCTGTGTTTTCAGCTATTGCTCACCAGGATTGAGCAGCTGGGAATGAACAGACCCAGAAAGCAGCCCTCCAGGGACCAGCAAGTGCCTCCCGCCCCCAGCTGGGCAACCCCTGCCACAAAGCAGGGTACTGCCTGATCAGCTGGAAACAACAGCAGGAAGACGAGCGGCGTAGGTTGGCGATTGAAGTGGGAGCGTACAGGAAGCACATATGAGGAGTGGGGCTCGTCTAGGCAGTATCCTCTAGTGGGTACAGCACTGGACTGAGACCTAGGCGGTATTCCCGGCTCTGCCTCTGGGTGACTGTGGGCAAGTCACTGCCCCCCTCTGTGCCTCAGTTTCCCCATCTGTAAAATGGGGATCGTGATACCAATTGTGAAGCGCTTTGAGATCTGCTGAGGAAAAGGGCTAAATCAGAGCTAGAGATTGTTGCCATTCTCCTAGCAGCGAGGAGGAGGGTGCACCAGGGGGACTCAAGCAGGGATCCTGGCAAAGGGAGGCGGTTTAAATGGGCAGTGCAGGTCCAATGGATCAGGAAGCAGGTTTGGTAGCAGAAGCGATGGGGGTAGGAAACGGTGACTCTGAGGCAATCAGGGAAAGTTTTCAGCAGCCTGGGGGGGGTCAGAATTTACTCCAGGCAAAGTCCCGGCCTATTTAACAGCTCCTTGGGGCAGAGACCATCTTTTGTGCTGGGTTTGTACAGCACCTAGCACAATGTGGTCACAGTCTGTGACTGGAGCTCCGAGGCACTGCAGATCATAGAAAGCAAGGGACAGTGACTGAGGCACTGTCACACAGTGAGTCTGTTGCAGAGCTGGGCTAGAACCCAGGAGTCCTGACTCCCAGTCCTTGCTCTAGCCCCTCGACCCCACTGCCATCACAGAGCCAGGGAGAGAAGCCGGGAGTCCTGACTTCCAGCCCTCATGCTCTAACCCTCCTCCCCACTGTGCTGGGATTTGAACCCACAAGTCCTTGCTGTAACTGCTAGACTCACCCCCACCCCCCCATCTCCCACAGCTGGGATGAGAACCCAGGTGTCCTGACAGCCTCAAAGTCACTCCTGCAGCACTGCTAGGGTGACCAGATGTCCCGATTTTATAGGGACAGTCCCGATTTTGGGGTCTTTTTCTTATATAGGCTCCTATTACCCCCCACCCCCGTCCCGATTTTTCACACTTGCTGTCTGGTCACCCTAATTGCACTGCAGAGCCCGCCAGCGGGGAGAGCGAAGAGCAGCAGAAGGGACCAGCCGTGCAGAGAAGCCGGTTTCGTAACCATCCCCCCTCCCCCCACAGGCCCCTGGGAGCTCCCCTCCCCCGCCATAATGGACACTAATGGATTTTTGGGCTCCTGTCTCACATTAGACAGCGCAGCCCTGTCGGCGCGCGCATCTCTGTCCCCCACCCAGCCTGGCCATTTCTCTGCCCCCCCCTCACCCAGCAATCAGTCAACGAGGGGGGGGGGAGAGAAAGCAGGTTGAGATGCAGCCTGTTCCCCCTCCCCCACCTCTGCCTCAGGCCTCGTTAGCTGGGCCCAGATTGCACAGATGGGCAGCAGGGACCCCCACCAGCTGGCAGCTGCCAGGCCTGCCTCTCAGCCGGGGGGGGGGGGGAGGGTGGGGAGGTGGAGCAGCATCCAAACCACTCCCGCCTTTGTCCTGAGAGCACCCTTAAAGGGACCCTGGCCATGCAGATTCTTGGGGGGTAGGCTGGGATGACCAGGCTGCAGCAGAGCCCCCCCCCCCCCCATACACACACACACACACACACACCCTCTGCCGCCAGCCTCCCTGCAGAGAGTTGCTCCCGTGTCCATGCCAAGAACCAGTCCTTGCATGCACCAGTTCCTGGCCTCAGCGCCGGGGTTAGATCTGCAGTGGGGTGGGATGGCAGGGGGGTCCTCTCCTCACCCCAGTTTTACCCCTTTGGTTGGAACAGCGCGATCCCTGGAAAGAAAGGGTCTGTTGTGATCAGGGCTGCTCAGGCCCCCAGTGAGGTTTGAACCCAGGAATCTTAGCAGCGAAAGCAGCCGCCACTTGAGCTGAAGAGCCACTGCTGTTACAGCTTCCTTGGCCTCTTATGCAGAGCGGCCACTAGAGGGGGACAAAGATGAGAACTGGGCAGAGCCGCCTGGTCAGAAAACACTGATTCATCGAAAGTGCCACTTTTTGCAGAAACGTGGTGGTTTCGACTTGCCTTGGGAAGGTTCCTCAGCCCCAGGATGGAATGTCTGATCAAAGCCAGAGAATGCAACAGCTGGACTATATCCCACAGCCTGCTAGTCGGGCACTACCATAGGATACGGAAGACATGGGGTCAAGTCCCTGAGCTCCAGATCAGGCCATACTGGGATTTGAACCCAGGGCTTTTGCAGCCCAGATGAGTGCCCCAACCACTGGCTCCATCCAGGGGGGTGTGAGAGGAACAAGATTGGGAATCAATAGATTTTTAAGGCCAGAAGAGACCGTTACAAACATCTAGTCTGCCCTGCAGGCTGGCGAGCTTCACCCTGCAATCCCTGCATCCAGCCCATAGCTTGGGGTTGACCTACAGCATATTTGGTTTTAGGAAGTCTTGGTTTCCAACCCCAAGTGACGGAGAATCCTCCACATCCATCAGTAAGTTGCTACAATGGTAAATCACCCTCGCCTTATTTCTAGCCTGAATTTATCTAGCTTCAGCTTGAGGACTTGGTCTTTATCTGGTAGAGTCAAGAGCCTTCTCCTATGTGAAATCTCCTCCCCATGTAGGATCGTGATCAAGTCACGCAGGCACCATTTGACCAGCTAGCCTGACCCTTCTGCATAGCCCAGGCTGGAGAATTCACCCCATGACTCCTGCATCGAGCCACAACTTCTGGCTGAGTTCGAGCATCATTTTCAGGTGCCTGGGATGTGCCTCTGTACGACGCTATTCACACTTATTTCTGTGGAGCCAGCAAAAAACACGTCTGGGGCTCCCTCTGGTGGCTCTGTAATAAACCCCCTTTGCAGAGATTACCTACGATAAAAGGTGCCTGTTGTTACTGTGGCCATTGAAAGTATATATACATTTTAGAAGCTATGTTGTGTCAGCCACCCCAGGCGTTCAGCGAGGGCCCCCCAACAGATCACCAGATTGGCTTAAAAAATAATAAATGTTGGGTTCTTTTCATTGGCCTTCTGGGTTGGGGGTATTTAGGAGTCACAATCTCAAGATCTTCCGTCTTCATCTCAAAACCTAGAAATGGACATTACTTTATTAAATGGAAGCTGAGTTTCTCTTGTCATCTCAGGACTCCGGGAGATGGGGCTTTCAGAAAAACACCAACTATCGCGAGACTTGGCTAGGAAACGTTTTCCCTTTCACTCGGGATTTTAAAGCCAGCCCCATGTGCAACGGGGACCCTGATCCCTGCTTCAAGCCCAGAAGAGCTTCCACAATGCAAATGATCAATAGTAAACCGTATGCAGCGTTGAACCTAAGTTATTTGATCCTATCTCTTTTGTTGGTTTTGGCATAGAGAAGCCATTTGCAGAGCAGAACTAGTTTTACTGTCCAACAGTTATGTTCACAGCCCACACACAGAGAAGTTAGATAAAAAAACATCAGACACTTGCTGGAACATCGCAACATCACCCTATTTGATTTCTTAAAATCCAGCACCTTACCACACCAGAAACCAAAACCAGAGAGAGACAAAGCAGGCTGCTCCCTAAGACAGCCAGGCCCCAGTGGCCCTACCTTGCTCCAGGTCTTTGCAGATAGCTGACATTCAGATTCCAGGCTTCCCTACAGAGTCCCCTAGCCTCCCAGCAGGACCAGGAAACCCGCTGAGGATTTAAGGTGATGGGTTACAATTGTAATATAGGTTTCAACACACCCCACCTACCAATCAACCCTGCAGATTTCTGATGTCTACAGCCATCTTGCCTCTTAACGTTTACACAGACACCTGCCTTTTATACAGCCATCCTGTAACACCTTTCACTCAGGCTCAACCTATCTAAGGTACTTATCTGCCCCCGTTACCACAGTGTTTGAGCACCTTACACCCTTTAACGTATTTATTCCCACAACCCCTGAGAGGCAGGGCAGGGCTGTTATCCCCATTGTAAAGAGGGGAAACTGAGGCACAGAGCGGCTCAGGCCCTCAAGGGTATTTTGGCTCCTAACTCCCATGGTCTAAATACCGTTCAGGTGACTTGCACAAACAGGGGATGTGGGAGGCCCTGGGGGGAGGGGAGAGGAGAGAAGGGGGCTATTGGGTCCTGTCCCCAGCAGGTGATAGAGCCTGGTGGGGGGGAGTTGTAGAATGAACCCACCCCGCACTCAGCCTGCAGTGGTGGCTCCTGTCCCCTGCAGCTGGCCTGGCTCCATGCTCCGGCCCCATTGGCTCTCACCACAGCACGCAGGCGGGCCACTCCCTCCCTTCCTGATGCCCAGTGATGCTTCGCCCCCTTCCTGGCCCTGGTGCTCCCGGATCGCCTGCCCCAGGCTGGGCTGTGGCGGGCCACGCCCCGGGTGGCCCCTGGCTCCGCAGCCTACGTGCCCAAGGTCACACAGGAAAGTCTACAGAAGACCTGAGCTTTCCCACATCCCAGGGCAAAGCCCTAACCACTGGGTCATCCTTCCTCTCTCAGAGCTTGCTCCCTCACTAGTCTGCCCTCTCCTCCCGCACAGCACCTCCCCCCACCCCCCCAGCCTGAGGGGGGGCGGTCCCAATCATACTGTATCGGAACAGCATCAAACCGGCCCAGATTTAAAGGCAAATTGTGGGGGCAATTTACAGGCACAGGCACGGTCAATGTTTTTGAAAGCTTTCCTGAGGGAAGGGAGTATGGTCTAGGGGTTAGCTCCAAAGTTGGGAAGCCAGGACTCCTGGATTCTATTCCTGGCTTTGGGGAGGGAGTGTCATCTAGTGGTTAGATCAGGGGTCTGGGAAGCCAGGATTCCTGGCTCTAGGAAGACAGTGCGGTCCAGGGGATAGAGCAGGGCACAGGAAGTCAGGACACCTGGGTTCTATTCCCTGCTCTGCCACTGACTTACTGTAAAGCTTCGGGCAAGTCACTTCCTGCTCTGTGCCCCAGTTTCCCCTTCTGTAAAATGGGGATAATAAAACTGACCCCCCCCCCCCTCCACAGGCAGGGGTTGTCAATGGCGCAAGCCCGTGTCCTGCGACGGGGAGACAATCCCACAGCTGCCTAGAGCTCGCTGTGTAATCCCCCATGGGCAGCGTGGCTCTTAGACAAGGCACTGCCCCTCTCTGGGCCTCAGTTTCCCCTCCCACTCTGCCTTTTTAGACAGAGCTCTCTGGGGCAGGGACTATGTCTGTGCAATGCCTGGCACGACGGGGCCCCCCTCTGAGCTAGGGCCTCTAGGCACAACTGTAGTACTACTTCTCCCAGTGCCAACACCACGAAGCTTCCCCAGTGAGCCCTCTCCTGCCTTCGGGCTCACGTCCCTCAGACGCCCGTAGAAATGAATCCCCTCCCGTCCTCGCATGAGTGTAACTACCACGGAGCTGCACCGGCCCTGCTCATTCCATGGGGTGATGTGTGAAATACACAAGGGGATGGACTCCAGCTCCCAGGCCCGTGCGCCAGCCTACAGCTGCAGGGCCACCGATAGCACAGCAGGGACAGAGACACATCAGCACACACTCTGCCCCCCGTGTCAAGAAGCTGGGGATTGAGATACGCTGCCCCACTCCAGCACCATCCAGGATCTCAAAGAGTTTTGCAAACAAACTTCCATCCAGCATAGCAACTCCCTTGGAAGGCAAGAATTACAGCAGCCCCGGTTTGTCTAGCCCTGTCACCTCCACACCACTCTGCCAATGCACTTTGTTCCTCACCCCCAGCCCCCTCTGCCACTCCAGCCCTGGGACCCCCACAGCTCTGCCAATGCACTTTGCTCCTGCCCCCAGCCCCCTCTGCTACCCCAGTCCTGGGACCCCCACAGCTCTGCCAATGCACCTCGCTCCTGACCCTCAGCCCCCTCTGCTACCCCAGTGCGGGGATCCCCCACAGCTCAGCCAACACATTTCGCCCCGACCCTCAGCTATTCCAGTCCTACCATTCCCATCCAGGCACCCACAAAGCAATGCCAATGCCCTGCATCCCCAACCCTTACCCATGCAGCCCACTATCCACTGAATGGTGTAAGATCCATGTGCCTGCCCTGTTTCTGTTGCCCTCTAGTGGCAGTTCTAATTATAGTAGCTCTTAGTGCAACAGGAAGTGCCTTTGGGACTACACTACCCAGAATTCCTACCAGGATGGAGTAGGCATGTCTGTCTTCAGAGAGTGAAATATAAAGCCTGATGGCAGAGGGTACCTGGAAATCTCTGACTTCCCTCCTGAAGGCAAGAACCCCAGGGCAAAGATCTGCTGCAAGCTGCAGACCTGGGCCTGTGCTGGAGTCCTTGCAATCTGGGAAAAGACCAAGCGACATATTTAATCCCCCTGCCCCATGGTGGGTGCAGGGAAATCACAGCGAAGGTCTGGGTGGCAGATCTATTTTAATGGCATCTTACCCCCAAACCTCTTTACTATCCAGATGGGAACATGGCCTAGTGCTTGGAGCAGGGGACTTGCAATCAGGACTCCTGGGTTCCACTGCCATCTCTGCTCCCGTTCAGCACGTGACCTCAACATGCCGCTTCCCCCTTCCCGTCCCCCCGCACCTGCTGCCCCTTCCCCCATGAAATGGGGACACTGATACTTTCTGAGGCAGATTAGCATCCACCCCCTGCCAGTCAGGGAGATAGACCTGCACCCTCCAAAAAAGGGTCTGCCCATCACTGCACCGCGCACCCTGGACTGCCCCAGTGCTAGGGGGACCTCTTGGGGAGAAATTCTCTCCAGAAGCACCATCAGGTTTGGGAGCCTGCAACATCCAGGCAATGGCACACATGGCAGTGTGACCCCCTCAGCTGCCATGGACCCACCCCATGCCGGTGGTAGCCCTGGAAACCGAATGGATGGGAGGGGAAGAAATGGATCCAAACAGTGTGGAAACGGTCCCCTGGGGCTCAGAAAGGGACCTCCCCACTCTCCTCTCTGAGAGGCCACAGCGTTTTAGGAAGGCTTTTCTCCGCCCTCTAAAGCACTGCGATTGACAACTGCTAGAGGCAGGAAACCAGAACCGAGAGGGAACTGAACTGGCCCAGCGTGGCAGGACCTGGGATATGAAGTTAGATGGTCACTGGGCTGATCCGGGGAGGCAGGGATCCTGGCCTAGATGGGCCCGGGGGTCTGATCCACGGTGGTAAAGCCCTGGTTCCACCATCTCCTCCACCAGGGCCAAGGCGGGACGGGCTCCCACCTGTCATTGCTCACAGGGATTCCTTGTCTCTCCGAGCAGGGATGCACCTGAGCCAGGGGGCCCGTTCTCCCTGCTCACGACGACCCACCCGTCTGGGACACGGTCCTGGAGCTGAGGCGTCAGATCGCCACCTTCTAGGTCAGCTGGGACGTGGCCAGGTCCTGGTGTCCACTGACTCCCCCCCCCCCCCCCCCCCCCCCCGAGCAGGAGGCTGGAGTGGTGGTGTGCAGTGCCCCCCGCTGGGCTCTGTCAGGGGCTGCAGCCTATTCCCCCCAGCTTGCAAAGGGACACCAAGGTTAATGATTCCACTGGGATGGCTCATTCCCCCCCTTCCCGAGAGACGGCTCTGCCCCACTCCCCTCCTGGAGAATGCTCTCAGGGACACCCCCTGGGCTGGACCCCTCCTGGTGCAGCTACAGCGGCTTTCCCCTGGAGTGAATTGGACTCCACACCTCAGAACCGAGCAGCAAACCCGAATGCTGGCAAAGGCTCTTGGAAAGGGATCCGGAGCCTCCCCCCCTCTCCCCGCCCTCCCCACCCCCAGCTGGACCCGACAGGCTTCGCCTCCAGCCCGCCGGTTCAAATCTAGCTCTGCTTGGCAGCTCCCTTCATGAAATGAGCTGATGGGTTCTCAGACCAGCTCCCGGCACAGTCCCATCCCAAAGCACGCAGCCCTCTTGGCATGGATCGAACCCCTCTTGTTGGCAGCCTCATCCAACAACCCAAGCTTCACAGGGGCTTCAGAGACCACCCCCCTTGCCTTCAGCTCAGGGCTGAGGTGTATGGGGGGAGGTCACTTGTCCCTCGCCGCTGCTCCCCACCCTCCTGCCCTGGGCCTACCCAGAGGCCTCTAGGCACGTCAAGCCAACACAGAAAGTCACAGGGAGCAGCCGCAGCCACCCATGTAATGATGAGGATGTTCTCAGCAGGTCGGGGAGTCCTCTCCAGCAAAAGGGGACAGAAGCAGGGGGGAGGAGGGGACTAGGACACATCACCTCCCCTTCCCTCCCCCCAGCATCCCCAGGGGCTGGAGGAGGGAGCCCAGGGCAGCAGTGGTTCTGTCTGAAGGAACATCCCCGCAGGTGACATCTACAGGTGGGGGAGGCAGGTATCCCCCCAGTGGGGATACCGCCACCCTGACATCATTTCTTCACCCCTAGGTGCCAGGCAGCAGCAGAGTAGGGGGTGGGGAATCTTGGGGGGGGGCATGGATGGATGAGCGATGGGCAGATCCAGAGAGGGATGGATGGAGAGGGGCCGGGATTAAAATAAGGGGGAGTCCACAGTTCTTCCTCCCCGGCTTGGGGGGGGCAGCTCCCCCTTCTCCTTGGCAGCTGCACTGAGAGCGCCCCCTGCTGTCTCACGCTGGATAGAGTTATTTCTGGACATGGCTGCTTCGCCCCACTGGGGTCTGGGAGCCCAGCCCCCGTCTTTCAGATGGACGGAGCAGGGTCCTACCCCCTCCCACACCAGGCTTTCCTCTCTTTCAGCTCCCAGCTCCCACCCCCGGTGCCACCTGGCTCTCTGCATGCCGGCATCCTCTAGGACATCCACCCGACCAGCACTGCCCCTGGGTCCGCAGAGCAGCTCCTACAGGGACTGCGTACCCAGCACAGACGGGCATGCAGTGGGGACTAGAGCGGGCACAAACATGTACCGAGGCTGCCAGCAACCACAGCCATATTGGCCTTTCAATCTCTCTCCCCCACATCCTGGAGTCTCCATGTTGCTAACGGAGTATTGGCACCTGGGGGAAAGGGGACATCTCACCAAAGGATCCAGATGGGGAGGGGGGAATGGAGACCCCCCCCCCAGGGATCTGAACCAGCAGCTTGCAACACAGCTCATCTCTGTTCCCCCTCCCCCCCCGGAAAATCAGGGGAAATCACTCAGATTTCATCCCCATCCCCTCCCACCAGCTGCCATTTGAGCATGTCCAGGGTCCTCCCCCACCCCCCCAAAACAACCTGCCCAGGGTGGTGGGGGTGAACCCTCCCCCAGCAGTGATCGGAGCACACAGAGGGGGAAATGCAACCGCTCTGCTGCTTGCACACACAAGCCAGCCCCGGTACCAGGGGCCAGGCCTGGGGGTGGGGGGAGTCAGCTCTGCTCCCTGCATCCCTGCCCTGTGGGGGGAGGGGGAACCTCAGGCTGTAGCTCGGCCCAGCAGCAATTGGAGCATGCACAGGACAAGCCAGGAGACCTCCCCCCTCAACACACACATCCCCAGCACTGGATCCCGCCCTCCATCCCTGCCCCCCTCCTCCTCCATCCCCAGCACTGGATCCCCCCCCTTCCATCCCTGCCCCCCTCCTCCTCCATCCCCAGCACTGGGTCCCCCCCTCCATCCCTGCCCCCCTCCTCCTCCATCCCCAGCACTGGGTCCCACCCTCCATCCCTGCCCCCCTCCTCCTCCATCCCCAGCACTGGATCCCGCCCTCCATCCCTGCCCCCCTCCTCCTCCATCCCCAGCACTGGATCCCGCCCTCCATCCCTGCCCCCCCTCCTCCATCTCCAGCACTGGATCCCGCCCTCCATCCCTGCCCCCTCCATCTCCAGCACTGGGTCCCCCCCCTTCCATCCCCGCCCCTCCTCCTCCTCCATCCCCAGCACTGGGTCCCCCCCTCCATCCCTG
>NW_020665187.1:1561858-1651498 GCF_002925995.2 Terrapene triunguis | reverse complement strand
CCAGCCAGCCAGCCATCCCACCCTGCCAACTAGCCAGCCACCCCCTCCCTCCCACACCAGCCACCACCCACCAGCTAGACAGTCTGTCCCGCCCTGCCAGACAGCCAGTCACCCCCGCAGACAGACAGCCACCCTGCCCCGCCATCTAGCCACCCTGCCCCACTAGTCTACCAGCCAGCCACCCCCATGCAGAGCTAGCCACCCATCCATCTCCATGTACATCTATCTAGCCATCCACCCACACAGCTAGCTAGCCAGCCAGCCTTCCATACATCCATCCTGCACCCAGCCAGCTAGCCATTCCCATACAAAGTTAGCTGGCTAGCTATTCCCATGTACATCTGTCTCTCCATCCATCCCCATACACAGCCAGATAACTATCCATCCATCCATCCCTGTATACAGCTAGCTAGCCATCCCCATGTGCATTCATTTATCCATCCCCAGACATAAGAACGGCCATACTGGGTCAAACCAATGGTCCATCTAGCCCAGTATTCGATCTTCGAACAGTGGCCCATGCCAGATGCTTCAGAGGGAGTGAACAGAATAGGGCAATTATCAAATGATCCATCCCCTGTTGTCCACCCCCTGCTTCTGGCTGTCAGAGGTTCAGGGTCACCCAGAGCATGGGGCTGCGTCCCTGGCCATCTTGGCTAATAGCCATCGATGGACCTATCCTCCATCAACTTATCTAATTCTTTTCGAACCCAGTTATACTTTTAGCCTTCATGACATCCCTCGGCAATGAGTTCCACAGGCTGTGTGTTGTGTGAAGTAGTACTTTTTGTTTGTGTGAAACCTGCTGCCTATCCATTTAACTGGGTGACCCCTGGTTCTTGTGTCATGTGAAGGGGTAAATAACACTTCCCTGGTCACTTTTTCCACACCAGTCATGAGGGTATAGACCTCCGTCATATCCCCCCCATCATCTCTTTTCTAAACTGAACATTCTCTGTCTTTTTAATCTCGCCTCATTTGGAGGCTGTTCCATACCCCTAATCATGGTGGTTGCCCTTCTGTGTACGTTTCCCAATTCTAATGTATGTTTTCTGAAGTGGGGTGATCAGGACTTCACACGGTCTTCAAGGTGTGGGCTAAATAGAGGCATGATGATATTTTCTATCCATCCCTTTCCTACTGGTTCTTAACATTGTTGGCTTTTTTGACTGCTGATGCACCTTGAACAGATGTTTTCAGAGAACGATCCACAAGGACTCCAAGAGCTCTTTCTTGAGTGGGAACAGCTGGCTTAAACCCCATCATTTTAAAAGTGTATTTGGAAGGATGTTTCCCAGCGTGCATTACTTTCCATTTATCAACATGGCTAGCCATCAGCGGTTAGCCATCCCCATACACAGCTTGCTGGGTAGCCATCTTTCCATCCAGCTGCAGACACAGCTAGCCATCCGTATACACGGCTAGCTAGTTATCCATCCCCATGTCCATCTATCCATCCTCACCCACTCCCCCAAACATCTATCTATCCCCACACACAGCCAAACATCTATCTATCATCCATCCATCTCCACGCACATGAGCAATCAATCATTTTCTATCTAATCACGACGACCACGACGCCCCCGCCCCCACAGAGAAGGCAATTAACCAGTGGACCAACTTGCCCCACATGGTAATTTGCCATCGCTTGGAGTCTTTAAAGCACGACTGGACAGCTCGATCTAAAACCTGCACTCTAGCTCACCCACCAGATATGGGCTAGAGGCAGGACCCCCTGGGTGAGGTTTGGTGGCCTGTGTTATGCTCTTGCTCAGCCTAGGTGATCAAGGTCAAAGGCAACTGGCTGGAGAAACTCCCTGCCATCGGAAATCATTGAGGCCAAGAGGCTCGTGAGTTTCCCAGAGGGGCTGGATAGATTTATAGATAGCAGGAATAGACAGACTTAGACGAGTGAATGCTGATGTGAGCAGGGATATTAAACCTCCTGATTTAGGGCTTAAACCAATCTCTAGAGACCAGGATTGGACCTGGCATGGGGGTGTGTGTGTCATAAACATACAGCTAAGGGTAGCATAAAATCCCTCCTTTACCTGAACGGGGTTAAGAAGCTCAAATAACTTGGTTGGCACTTGACCAAAAGGACCAATAAGGGAAGAAGATCCTTTCAAATCTGTTTGTGCTCTCTTTGTGTTCTCTCTCGGACAGAGAGGGACCGGGGCAGGAAAAAAACATCTCCTAAAACCCTACCTGAAATAAGCATCCAAGATTACAAAAATTGTAAGTAATAGCAAGGAAATGCATTAGCTTATCTTTTGTTTTAGCTTGTGAATTTCCCCTATGCTAAGAGGGAGGTTTATTCCTGTTTTTTGTGACTTTGAAGTTTTGCCTAGAGGGGAATCCTCTGTGTTTTAACTCTTATTACCCTGTAAAATTACCTTCCATCCTGATTTTACAGAGGTGCTTCTTTTACTTTTTTCTTTATAAAAAAGTTCTGCTTTTAAGAACCTGATTGGTTTTTAGTGTCCTAAAAACCCAAGGGTCTGGTCTGTGCTCACCTTGTTTACCTTTTTGGTTGGTATATTATTCTCAAGCCTCCCCAGGAAAGGGGGTGAAGGGGTTTGGGGGGATATTTTGGGGAAACAGGAACTCCAAGTGGTCCTTTTCCTGAATCTTTGTCTAACTCACTTGGTGGTGGCAGCGATACCATCCAAAGACAAGGAAAAATTTGTGCCCTGGGGAAGTTTTTAACCTAAGCTGGTAGAAATAAGCTTAGGGGGTCTTTCGTGCGGCTCCCCACATCTGTACCCCAGAGTTCAGAGTGGGGAGGGAAGCCTGACAGGGGGCCAATTGTCCCACACCTTCCTCCGCAGCATCTGGCACTGGCCACTGCCATAGACAGGACACGGGACTGAACAGCCCTCAGATCTGATCCAGTCTGGCTAGTCCTATATTTTCCTAACACAATGGTCCCTTCTGGGCTTAATATCTATGAATCTGCCCAGCCCTCGCTCAGGATCAGGGCCACATCGGGCTTGGTGCTGTACAGATCTAGATAAGAGATTTTGCCAACCCTGCGGGGCTTAAACCGACTCTGTATCTGGGGATGCAATTCTAGTGGGCGAAGTATCCAAGTGATGGCTGGGGGGGGGGGGCATGGGGATCTTGCACTGGGCCAGTTTTCTGTCCCTCCAAGTCCATATGGGGCTCCTGGTGATCACTGACAAATATTGCTTGTATATCACGGTGGCACCTACTGGCTCCAGCTGAGATCAGGCCCCGAGGTTGCAGTAGGGCCTAGTGGATAGATCACAGGACTGGGACTCAGGAGTGCGGGGGTTATTCCTACCTCTGGCTGCTGGGTGACTGTGGGTAAGTCATTTCCCTGTTTCTGTGCCTCAGTTTCCCCAGGGATAGGGATAATGACCTCCTTCGTAAAGCGCTTTGAGATCTACTGATGAAAAGAGCTAGACATTATTATACTGGACACTGCACAGAAACAGAGTGAGAGACAGGCCCTGCCCTGAACAGCTCACAGCCCGAATCCACAAATGGCAGGAAGGGAAACTGAGGCAAAGAGCAGGGACGCGACTTGTCCAAGGTCAGCCAGCCGGTCAGTGGCATAGCAGAGAATAAGACCCAGGTCTCCTGACTTCCACTCCCTCAAACAATGGGGCTTTTTGCATTTCCCCTCCAGGGGAACAATGCCTTGCTCCCTATGAAGGGCCCCTAGGAATCCTATGGTGTAGCCCTCCCTCTGGTCTGAGCTTTGGACCCTACTCCATCCTCAACCCAAGAGCCTGATGCATGGTAGGGATTGGGGGGGGCAAGCCCCATCCTATCACCCCATAACATGGTTGGGGGAGGCTCGGAGTACATTGTCCCCTCCACCCCCTACTTCACTCCCCAATCCCAGTAAGGCACTGGCAGTTCACTAGCAGGCCAGCTCCTCAATTGGTGCAAAACTGGAGTCACACCGGTTTAGACCAACTGGGAATCTGGTCCTGCTGGTTTTGGAGACAGCAGGGGGCAAGGAGGCCTTAATACCAAACAACGGAGAGGGAGGGTAGGCCAGGGGTTCGCGCACTAGCCTGGGATGCCAGAGACCTGCCCTCAATTCCCTGCTGGGCTGCAGCCTTCCTGCGGGAGCTTGGACAAGTCACTTAGGCGAGATCCTTTGAGGATCTGAGCCTCTGTGCCTCAGTTTCCCATTTCTGCACTGGGGATCATAGAGGGCGTGCGAGGATAAATACATAAAAGATTGTGAGGTGATCAGATGCTATGGTGGACGGGTGCTGTATGAAGAATCGTCACTGTACTGGATGGATCAGTAAGTACCGATACTAAATTGCCTTTCTTGACACTGTCCCCATCCTGGGATGTCAAAGGCCTTCGGGCACGTGAATTAGCCCTAACAAGACCCAGGTTGGGGCTGGGTGTGCCAGGGATTCAATGCATATACATACCCCTCACTGCCATGGCTCCGTGGGCTCCCTGTTCGCCACTTCACCATGGCAGGGCCTCTGCACCCCATTTCCCACACGCCGGGGGGGTGTCCCCCATGTCCCTCTTCCTCACCCTGACAGGGACTCTGTGACACTCCTCCCCGCTCCCTGTTATTGCTTTTCTTTCTGGGGGAGAAGTCACTCAGGGTGCCAGCACTTTAAAACTCCGTGAGGACAAGGGGCTGAGCCTTGATGGGGGTATTCCTATGCTGGAAGGTGTTAACAGCTGCCACCAACCCGTTCTTTGATCTCTAACCCCGGGGGTTCCCAACCCGAGGCCCACCTGTGCAGCTGCAATAGGCACCGTGAGAGCAAAATGTGGCGTTCAAACAGGGAAATCACAATTGTGAACAAAACTGAACCAGGAGCAACACAACAACGTTAACATTTTTTTAAAAACGCGGCGGTATTTTATTTTAAAACAAAATGGTTGTCAAACTTTGAGCACTATATTGTGTGTTCAATTTTTTTTGGGGGGGGGGGGAGGAGGATCTGAATGTCTGTGCTGTGTAAGCCAAGACCCAGCCCTATTCTCTACTAATTAGAACAAAATCAAATATTATAAATACAAATATAAAATGACTTACAAACCAGGAGTCTTCTTACCGGGACGGACGTGCCTGCTCCTTCTTGCACAGTTTTTGCAGCTGGGAACATATGTTAGTGAGGCTCAACCTGATCTCATCTTCAATTTTCAGCCAGCTCAGGGTGCAGGCTGGGGGTAGCTAGGGGCTGGGTGCAGTCAGGGCGTAGCTAGGGGCTGGGTGCAGGCAGGGGATAGCTCAGGGTGCAGGCTGGGGGTAGCTAGGGGCTGGGTGCAGGCAGGGGGTAGCTAGGGGCTGGGTGCAGGCAGGGGATAGCTCAGGGTGCAGGCAGAGGTAGGTTCATGCTGCGGGGCCCAGCCATGAACCCAGTCCCTAGTTGGCAGTGTGGGCAGCTCCGCTCCTTGTGGCCTGGGGCACGTCCGGCCAGGCTGGGACAAGCTGTCCTACATGGAAACCGTGGTCACCGGCACCCAGTGGTTCGTGGGCACCAAGGACTACACCCACCTGAGCCTGAAGGGTGATAGCCATTACCCAGCCTACATATGAAAACTGACCTGGATGCACAGAGCTCCTGGTATCCCCACTTCCCACCCTAAAACTCCGCCCATGGTGGCGGCCCACCCGGGACTGTGTCGCGGCCCACCTTTGGGAACCCCTGCTCTAGACAATGCCAAAGGTGGGTGAAGCCCTTAGCTCTGTTAACCAGATGCCTGAGTCTCCCCATTTTCCCCTTTTGGTTTTTCACCAAAATATCCAGCATTCTGCCCACTGCTACCTGGAACATGCCCGGAAAGTCTGGAACCAATCGGCCGTAGCGTTCAAAGGGTATCACGTTCCAGAGACAGCCAGAGGGAGACGTGCCCCTGAGGTGTGGGCAATGCCTCACTTGGCCAATGACTCTCACCCTTCTGCCAAGTGGGAGCAGACGTCAGGGCCTTCTGGGTCTGTTTCCCTGCCCAGGAGGAGAAATCAGTGACGCAGCCTGGCACGTAGCTCATTGGGTCACACTATACACACCTGTCCTGGAACAGAGGTGGTCACAAACCACAGGCAACCAATCCCCTTTCAGGAACTGCAGCCCAACCACCAGTGCCCAGTTCTTCCCTAAGAACTGACTCCGGTTAGAGAGCACGAGGCAGGGAACAAAGGCTCCCGCTGCCCGCACCAGCTCCTCTGCCAAAGAAACTGCATCACAAAACTACCCGCAAAGTGGCATGTCCTTAACGAGTGAACGTGGCCATGCAGCACCCAGCCCCCTGTCGCTGCAGGGGCTGTCAAGTGCTGCCACAATACAAGTAACATCTTTCCTTGCTCTGGGAGTATCAAACACCCCGTCTCCCGCTGAACACCAAGGAAATGGGTAGATTGTTACGGCCATCGCAGAGAGCTGGCTCCCCAGACTAGAACTCTGCCTGGGGCAGAAAGGTGCCCATTGACAAGTAACACCCTAGACCACCTTGGCTAGAGAAGCGCAGGCTTGATATTGAAGGGGGCCGGAGGGGCTGGTGTGTGGCCCTCTATGCAGCCAGGGGCCCTTGGGAGGGCTGGCGGTCAGACTAGTCCTGAAGTGAAAGGGGACTGGGCCTTTGAGGGGGCGGCTGGGGTCCGGGCTGCAGGGGGCTGTAGCAACAGCCTCTCAGAATTTACCTTCCCCCCCCCCCATCCTGAAGTATCACGGGGTGTGTGTGGGGGGGTCCCCTGCACCCTCAATCTGCCTTCCCAGCTCAGCTGTGCAGTCTATCATCACAGTAACCCCTCCAACCTTTGAGCCATGACGACGGCACCAGTCCCTAACCGCTTACTGTGGAGGAGACACCCGTCAATCCCAGGCCGGATGTTGTGAAACTTAAAAGTTTACCAAAGTGCTGAGCAAGAGAAGTTTGTTTCTGGACATCAACCGACACCCTGGAATTTTTAACAAAGAACAAATCTCAAACTCAGGCTGGAAAAGAGGCGCGAATTTTTACCGCCGGGAGGAATTAACCACTGGGACAATTTACCAAGGGCTCTCGTGCATTCTCCATCAAGGGAGACTTGTCAATCAAGATTGGAGGGTTTTCTAAAAAAAATCTGCTCTAGTATAAACAAGAAGTAAGCCAGGCAAGTCCTAGGGCCTGTGTTAGAAAGGTGCCCACAGGAGCCCCTTAGGATCTATGAATTGCCTATCTAGATAGGGAGCGGGGAAGACCAGATTAGGAGCAACTGAATGACGCTTTGCAAGGGGAAATACTGATACTCAATGTTGGTTTTGGGAGGAAACAGGAGACCGTTTCCTCCCATTGCCGCTAAGGGTTCAAATGAAATTTTAACCAGTGATTTTAGTTAACACCTCAATTGAGACTGGAAACAGAAGGAAACCAAATTGGGCCCGATTCTGCTTCGCACCCACAGCCCTGCATGCCATTGTAACTGACACCACCGTGCGGCCCGTTGTGACAGGCGGCAGCAGGCAGTGCCGCTGCACGGCCATGCGAGGACTTTTTCGGCGCGTGTGGGCAGCATTCAGCCTTGGAAGCAATGCTGCGGTGTCGTTCCTTGCGTGAGGTTGTGCTTCGCTGGTGCAAGGTGCAGGAGAGGGCGGTCTCAGCCTGAATCCCTCTAAGTGGGGCTAGGGCCCAGCTGATTCCCGGAGCCAGGCTCTGGGGTTTGGGCTGAGATTTCCACCAGGGGATTGCAGGTGCTCTCTTTGGCCAGCGGGACGTGACAAACTATAGTACACAGGTATTCCTGTACCAGCAAAGCACCCGGCCTCTGCTCCAGGCCAGGTGAACATACTGTACTCCCTTTCCCCAATTTCCCCTCCCACTGAGAATCTGCTGTGAAAGGCCACAACGCAGCACTGCTCCCGAGCAGGGGAACAACCCCTCGGCACTGGCCCGCCAGTGCAAAGGGGGCATTAGCATCAGCAAGAAGCTAGTGTCTGTTACCGATAATTTGCAAGAAATTCACTGCTCTAAGGGCATTTCAGGCCTGATCATTTGACTGAAAGAACTTCAGTCGCAAACGGCTCTTGATTTTTTCTGCTGTATTATGAATAGTTGGGATGGCTTTACTACTCTGTCCTGGTCTCTCTCTAAACCAGTGGTTCTCAAACTGGGGCCGTCGCTTGTGTAGGGAAAGCCCCTGGTGGGCCAGGCCAGTTTGTTTACCTGCCCCGTCTGCAGGTCTGGCCAATCGCAGCTCCCACTGGCCGCGGTTCACTGCTCCAGGCCAATGGGAGCTGCTGGAAGCGGCGCGGGCCGAGGGACGTACGGGCCGCCCCACTTGCAGCAGCTTCCATTGGCCTGCAGCAGCGAACCGCGGCCAGTGGGAGCCGCGATTGGCCGGACCTGTGGACGGGGCAGGTAAACAAACCGGCCCGGCCCGCCAGGGGCTTTCCCTACACAAGCGGCGGCCCCAGTTTGAGAACCACTGCTCTAAACCACAAGGGAATAAACCCTCTCTGCGCATTTGGGTAAAATACACAGCAAACTCACCGTGCTCTTTCTTTAAAATACCCTCTCCGCAAAAACAAGATCACCCGGGAGCTAAAGAACGAGAAATAGGCCGTGTTGGATCAAGACACCAAGAGCCGAGCTGCAGCAGAATTTCACAGCTGCTTTGAAGCAAGGTCTGTATTTTGCTTAAACACCTGGGGGGCTGCAGGAACCTCCTGCCGCTCGCAGAGTCTGGGAGAGCTCGGAAGGATGCCTGGATCAAGACGGGAAGAACAAACAGTAGCCGCCGTGAACGACCCAGTGGTTTGGGTCGGAGCCACGAAGATTCAGGCACTTCCTTTCGCTTGCCGATTCCGATGAAGCAGCATCGTTCTGCAGCAATTTCAGGCTTTAGCGACTCCAGAGCCGCCTTCCCACACTGTGCAGCTGCTCCTTCCACAGGCCCTGGGGAAAAGCCCCCACGGGGGAAAGAGACACATGGAGACGAGCCACTTGTTTCAAAATTAGAGTCTTTATTGCAAGGCCTGATCTTTGGCAGAGCTCTCCGCAGAAACGGCTGCCTTCCCTCGGCAAAAAACCAGCCCCTACCTGGTGACACAAAATCCTGTGTCAAAGGACAAAGAGCCAGAGGACAAGAGCAGGGACTGTTCTGCAGCTCCATTAGAATCGGCCAGGTCCTTGCTGTAGTGTCCAAAGAGCTTAGCATTGGGTGTAGTCACCTGACTCAGGTGAAGTCCGGGTGGGAGGAGCCAACCCTCCCCTGGCACCATCTTTCTCCTCATCTCTGCTTCTACTTTCCCCAAGACGTAGGCTTTGGTCCCAGCAGCCCCTGCGGCAGGAAAGCCAGCTGGGCTCTCGCTTCTGGCCTTGGCTTGAACCGTCAGCAGGGCGCAGATGGGAACTGGCCAGAGGGAGGTGCCCAGACAGATCATAGGAACCGGCCTCCTCTCACCCGCCCGCTGGATCCAGAGGCTGTGACGAGAAAGTGAAGAGGGCGCCCCCTGCTGGGTGAAGCCTGGCTGTAAGAGGTGCTTTGATGCACCATGGCACCGAACTGGGCACCAACTGGATGGGACAAGGGGTAGAAGAGCAAGATCCCCTCTTAGCCCCATTTTTGGGGGGCAGTACTATTTCCTGGGCAGGGAGAGCTCTCCCCTGACACACCACATAGCGGGGATACCGGCTGTGGTCCTGCGGATAACAGGGGACCCTGCTGGATCGCATTTGGCCATTAGCACCAGCACGCTGGCTGGCTCTCTGAGGCTCTAATACTGTGTTGGCTGGTGATGGCAGACACCCCGGATCCCGCCCTCCTGCACTGATGGCATCACGCACAGCATCACAGCGAGGGGGAGGGGACAAGAGGCCGGGGCAGCAGGCATTTGGGCTCCGTGGGCTGGGGAACAGAGAGGGGGCAGTTTTCCGGTTCCATGCTCAGCACATTTCCCCCGCCTCCCCCAGACCTAGGGACAGGGCATAAGGCCAGCACAGGTGCCAGGGCACCACGCCCAGGGGAGATCAGCACCAAGGAGAATGTTGCTCTTCTGCTCCTGGGACGAGGCCCCCTTTGCCCCATCCCAGGATGGGAGCTCTGTCCCCTCATCCCGGAGAGCCTGCGTTCCCACCGCCCCTGGCACCCGCTGATCAGCACCACCCCACAGCGCCCCTCTGGCCTCTTCCGCCTGCACATCCAAGCCATTTCCAGCCCCTCCCCCGTGCAGACGGGGAAATGGACGCAGAGCGTGGAGGTGACCCGCCCCGGGTCACAGGACTCAAGCATCCTGATGCCCAGTCCCCTGCTCTACCTGCTAGACACTACTCCCTTCCCAGAAGGGCACCGCTCCGCCCCCTGCGGAGCTGGGACCAGCGCAGGGCGAGGGGGGGAAGCAGGTGGGGGCCAGCCTGAGGAGTTGAGGGGAGAACACGGCCCCATTGTTCTCTGCTGGTCCCTGGCAGCTCCCAAGCACAGAGAAGTTCCCAAGCCCCCAACGTGAGCCGGAGGCAGCGCCTGGATCCTGGTGCCGCTCACTTCCGCTTGTCACTGCCAGTCGATCCCGCCGGGGACTCTTGCGTGGTCAGCAGTGCCTCTGGCGAGGGAGGGGAGGAGGAATTAGGGAGAGCAGCAGCTTCTGGCCTCTGGGGGGCTCTGGCTCAGGGCTCCAGTCCCCAGGCTGGATCAGGCAGGGGGCCTGGGCAAGGTACCCTCAGAGAGAGTCACTCGGCTCCTGTTACTTCCTGCGCAGGACAGCCTCATCTAACCCACCACTGCCACCTCCAGAGGCTCTGTCAGCGTCGCCATCCTGGGGGAAACTGAGGCACAGGGAGGGACTCGCCCCTTGTCTTGCAGAGCTGGGAATGGAGCCCAGGAGTCCTGGGGGGGAGGGAGGGGGAGTGCCCTCCAGGGTGGAGCTGGGGTGGGGGGCAGGGGCTGATGCTGTCCTTCAATCCCTGTAATCATTTGCAATGGGACAAGAAGCCAGTTGCCCCCAGCTGGCCATGTGACCACACTGCACTGTGCCAGCTCCCCTGGTGGTGGGGAGGCTGCCCCGCCGCTCCTACCTTCCCTCTCCTCCACGATGGTGCCGACAGGGCTATCCGGTTCGGGGCCCTGCTGGCTCCAGTGCTGCGAGCGGAACATCACCATCTCCTCCAGGTTGCGCACCACCGTCACGGCGCCCTTCTGCGGCGGAACCGGGGGCCGGGGCGGCTCCGCCCCTCTGCGAGAGGGGGGCGGGGTGAGAGCCTTGGCTTGGGGATGGGCACCAAGTGTGGGCACCCAAGGGATAGCCCGGCTGATCGCTCCCCCCTCCCATCCAGTCTACCCACCCAGGGGGCTGGGGACCTTCCCCATCTCCAGCTAGGGGAGCCGGGGCGGCACCATGCAGGGCGAGGGCCTGGCTTGGAGGGAGCCAGGACCCATGTCGTGGGCACCCAGAAGCCAGCTGCCTGCCTGTGCCCGCATCCTGCTCGGTCTCAGCCTCCAGCCGAGCGCAGGGACCACAGGATCCTCACCCAGCACAGAGTGAAACAGCCCCTCTGCGCCACCCGGGAGCCTCCCTCCCTTCCCCCACGGCCAATCTGCTCACCTGTCGGGGGACACGATGCCCGTATGGCTGAGGGAGCGTCTCACCTGTGAGGCCAGAAAGCGGGAGAGGGTCAGATGGAACCGAGCGAGCTGGGGGCACCGGGCAGCTCTGGAGCTAGTTCAGATCCAGCTCAGACTGCCAGCGCGGGCACACATCTGATGATAGCCGGGGGGCCAGCATGAGCCACGCTGGGATCCTAGCGACGTCCTTAGCAAAGAGGCCAAGGATAAACTGACCCCAGACACCCTGCTCAGAAGCTTGCCCTGGCGCTGCCCGGGCTCTGCCCTCTCTGAGGCCATGACCAGAGCCCGGCTAGCTCCCAGCCGACCCACACAGCCCCGTCCCCGCACTTGGGGCTGGCAAAGAAACGAAGCATGCAGGATTTCTGATCTGTCCTAGGCAGATGCCATTGCTAGTCCAAATGCTGCCCCCCTGCCCCAGGGAGGCTCTTACTCTATGGGAGTGCGGGAGTTTGGTGCCCACGAAGTCCTGGGGCAGCGGGGCCGGCGAGGGCTGGTAGAGCTCAGGGGCCAGGCGGGCGTTGGCGAATTTCATGCACTCCTCCAGCGTGGAGATGAACTGGCTGCAGGTGGCTCTGAGCAGGGAGGAGGCTTCGTTCATCTTCTGGGAATAGGGAGGACAGAGGGTTACCGAGAGGAACGGCCACCCACAATCCTTTGCGCTTCTGTAGCACCAGCCTCCCCAAGCCTGCTGTACAGGTGGGGAAACCGAGGAAAAGAGAGGGGCAGTGACTTGCCCCGGCCACCCAATGAGTCAGTGGCCTCCCTGCCCCTTTTTTAGCTGGCTCTGTGGCATCGCAGACACGCGTGCCAAGGCATTGCTCAGAAGAGAAGGAGCTTTGGGGAGAGAGTCATGCCTAGTGGATAGAGCAGGGGAGTGGGAATCGGGATTCTTGGGTTCTTTCCCCGCCTCTGGGCGCAGAGTGGGGTCTAGTGGTTAGATCAGGGGGCTCACATCCACTTTCACTCCTGGACCCTGCCCCATCCGCTTATGCCGTGAAGCCTCATACCCCATGAGGATCCCGGCTACATCGCAGCACAGCCCTGCAGCAGGGAGTTCCGCTGGTTGACTCTACACTGTGTGCCGCAGCCCTCTCTGAGCTGCTGGAATCAGGCGGCCTTTGTGCCCCGGCTGGAGGGAGAGGGTAGCCAGGACCTGTGTCCTCCAGATCCTCCTAAAACCCAACAGTTCCCCTTTAACCTCCCCGCTCCCTTTGAACCTCAATATCGAGCGGGGAGCCGTTGTCCTGGGGCCGCGTGGACTCCTGGACGTCCAAGACTTGCTGAGTCAGCACGTCGCAGTACAGCCGTAGCTCCGACAGCTTCCGGCCCAGGGACTCGCTGCTCAGGTGCATGTCTGGAGGGAGACGGGAAGATCAATATTGCCTCATTCCTATCCTGCTCCTCTGGAAGCCCCAGGCCCTGTATGGTACACACAGGGATTGCTTCGCCCCTGCCACTGAAGTGCAGCCACCTCTGGGGTGGAACGTAGCATCTGTTTAACAACCTGCAGTAACACTGCACTAGTCTAAGACAGGAAGTGAAGAAAAACAGAGGATCCAGCAGAAACTGTCAGGGGAGCCAGAATGGAATGACCCACGTTGGAATTTAGCCAGGACACAGGGGTTGATGCCCCAGTTCTTACAGCGTGCATTGGGCTTGTTAATAAGTGGACCTGTCCTGTGTGGTGGCATTGGGCTCAGCACTGACCCAAAGGGGAGAGTGCCTCCTACTGAGCCTCAGTCTCTGCAACCTAGTGCCTACTAGCACTGCATTCTGGGGTCTGTGCTCATTGCAAGGGGAGAGTGCGCCCCCTCACTGAGCCCCCACCACATCACAGCACCCTCTAGTGGGCTGGGGCTTTGGGGTCAGGCCATCCACTGCTGGGCCCCCCACCCCATAACCAGCAAGTCAGAAGCATGAAATTCCAGTTCTCTGCAGTCACAGACGAGTGACTGTTTACTAAGGAGGAGGGAACGCCCGCACCTGAGCCCTTCTCTGCTGCCCGCCCCACCGCAAAACTGAAGGGTGCAGCCAGGCCTTCCACACGCCTCTGCTGCTGCAGTCTTGGCCGATGTCCCTCAGTCCCAACCCTCTGCCTCCTGCTGCCCCAGCCCTGGGCTCCCCCGATCTGTCCCTTACTCCTGCCGTACAGCTCCCCCCGTCCGCTATTCCAGGCCCAGATCTGGCACACCCCAACAGAGATCACCATTTCCCTTGCATGGTGCCCACCCCCTCCCTTCAGGAAGGACCTACCTTTGTCCTTCTGGCTCCTGCTGTCGCCCAAACAGGCTTTAGAGCTGCCCAGGGCCACCAGCCACTTCTGCCTCTCTGCAGCACCCCCTGCCTTCAGGTAGAAATACTGCTCCCCTGGAATCACCAGCTCCATGCGCGTGGGGTCGGTGGGGTGCACTGCAGGGACAAGACAGTCGCTGGGCGAGTTCCCAGTGCTTGGGTAGCAGAGTCTGTTCTCATCTTGCATGACACGATCCAGCTCTGTAGCCAGAGTCTAGGGACCATGGGCTTCCCCAGGAGGAGAGTGGGAGTGGGGTCCAGTGGTTAAAGCAAGGGACTGGGAGCCAGGTCTCCTGGGTTCTATGCCCAGCTCTGGGAGGAGAGTGAGGTCTAGTGGTTAGAGCAGGAGACTGCGTGCTAGGACTCCTGGGTTCTATGCCTGATTCCAACAGCCACACACTCTTTTGTGGAATTTGAGTACTAGATTGGACAAAGCCCTGGAATAGTCTCCAGGGTGGTGATTCTTAAACTGGGGAGCTGTCCTGCCCCCCCCCCCAAGTAAAACCCCCAGCTGGCTGCAGACCAAGCCGGGGCTCTGAGGGGTTTCAGGACCCACTGAATCCAAGGGAAACCTCCCACACGACTGATCAGCTCCCTTGGGGTGTGAGGTGCATCTTCAGTGGCACCACAACTGCGCTCAGAGGTAGAAGCAACATGCAAATCCTAAGGGGGCAGAGACTGGGGAGGACAGAAATAGCCCAGATATATGTGTGTGTGGGTGTCTGTCTGTCTGTCTGGGGGGGGGGAGGGGCAGGTGAGAGCAGAAAGGGATGGGAAGGGCCCATTGGAGAATCTGGCCCCCCAGTGTTCGTTAAACTTTGGACCGTTGCCCTGCCAGGATCCCAGGTCAGCAGAACAGCGTGCCAGCCCCTCCTGGTCCAATCGCCCCCCACTACCCGCACGAGCTTCTCACCCAGCAGGGGAGTGCAGGGCACCGACCTTTGATCTCACAGACGGCCATCTTGATGCTGCCCTTGCTGCCTTTGCCCACGTCGTCCTGAGAGTCATAGTAGGACAGGATGCCGCTGTCCAGGACAAAGTATCGTGGCTGCCAACCTACAGGGGAAAGGAAAGGCCAGTCACGCCCCTAACATCTGCCAAGGCGCTTCTCTCCTCCAGGGAGCCCGGCTCCCTCAGCTGCCGCCTGGCACACAGCAGCTCTGCCCACACAAGGGACAGGGCTGTCTGGTGACTACAGCATAGAACCAGGACTCCTGGGTTCTATTTCCAGCCCTGGGAGGGCGTGGGGTCTCGTGCTTCGATTCTATTCCTAGCTGTGGGAGAGGAGAAGGTTCAGAGTCAGGACTCCTGGGTCCTATCCCCGTCTGTGCCCCCGACACGTCGCTTCCCCAGCGGTGTCTGTATGTGGGTATTACGGGGGTGACATGCTCCAGTGAAAGGGGCTAGAGAGGTGGAAATGTAACGCCGACAGACCCCAGTCGTCAGCACGCAGGATCGAACCTGGGACCTCTGATATATCAGCCGACACACAGCACCCGGGACTCTCCCGTTTCTGGCTCCACGACAGCTGCCCGGTGCTGGAGAGTCTGGCCGTGGGATCCCAGGATGTCTCCCCATGGCTGGGTTCTAGGGGACACAGCCCAGGGGTGCTGGAGAGGACAGCAGGTTATTTGCTACCCCTCTCCCTTTGGGGTCCGCCCGTGTCGCTTACCCTGTAAGGGGGAGAATTACAAGCAGACTCTGCATCCTCACGACCCCCCAGGCACAGCGTGGCCCCTGCCCCCAGTTGGCACCTGGCTCTCAGAACGGAACAGGGAGCGGCCCATGGGCCAGCTGGCCTTTGTGCCAAGTTAGAGCTCGGGACTGGGAGAAGCCGGTGCCACCCTGGAGCCTGCTGGGGGAAGGGATGGTGGGGTCCTTCCATCCCATCCGGAAACATGCAAGGGGGGCATAGACCTGGCCCCATTCAAAGGGAGGGAGGCAGCCCCTCTTTGAAGGAAGTCATAAGCCTGGCATGGGGGGGTGGGTCCAGGTCCCAGTCCTGTGAACCTGGTTCAGGGGCGGTGAACCCGGTTCAGGGATGGAGGGGTCACAGACCTGTCCTGGTTTGGGGAGAAGGACATGGACCTGCCCCAGGTCAGGGGAGGAGCAGGCCCAGGTCAGGGGAGGAGGGCACAGAGATCCAGCCCGGTTGGGGGGGAGGGGCACAGACACCTGGCCCGGTTGGGGCGGGGGGAGGGAGGGACACAGGCGCCAGGTACGGGGGGAGGGGAGGAACACAGAGCCCTGGCCCAGTTCGCAGGGGTGGGGGGAGGGTCACAGAGACCTAGCTCAGTTCAGTGGGGGGAGGGTCACACAGACCAGGCCCGGTTCAGTTGGGGGAGGGTAACATAGACCTGGCCCGGTTCAGCTGGGGGCGGGGGTCACACAAACCTGGCCTGGTTCACGTGGGGGGGGGGGGAAACTCGGACCGGGCCCGGTTCGGGGCCCCAGGCCAGGGGAATCCCAGACCCGCCTCCCGGCCCCCGGCCGTTACCCGAGAGGTAGTTGGTCCATTTCAATAACGCTCCCTCCATCGCCAGGATAGTAAATGTGAGCCACCCATTGACAACACCGAGGCGACCAGCCAATCACGGGCCGAGGAGGGCGGGGCCATAGCGCTTTTGTCCAATAAAAAGAGCGGATTGGACACTGGGGCGGGACATGGGAAAGGCCAGCCAATCACCATGGAAGATAGTGCACGGGTGGGCGGAAACAGCAGGAGTGTCACCAATGACATCAGCAGACCCCGGCAGGTGGCTAACGAGAACGGTCCGTTCCGCAGGGCCGCCATTTCCCCTACTTATTGCGCGCAAAGGCCTGTGGGCAATGTAGTTCTCCAGCCCATTGTATTCCTTGGCGGCAAGGCAAGCAGGAAATACAAATCACAGCGGGCCTTAGGGCAGCTGAGCGCGCGGCGGTGGATTGTGGGTAATATAGTCCTCCTGCCTCCCAGGCTCAGAGACGGGAGCTCAATGTCCCAGGATGCATCGGGGGTACCAGCGTGCGTCTCACGCGTTTGTGGGTAATGGAGTCCTCCCTGCCCACATGGCCCCATGGAGGGGGCGTGGTGTGGACTCCATGTCCCAGGATGCATCGGGGGCAGGGCCGTGCTGCGCGGGGGGTTGTGGGTAACGTAGTCCCCCTGCCCGTTAGGCTAGGTACGGGGGCCCTGGGAAGGACTCCATTTTCCAGGGAGCCCTGGGCGGCGCGGGCGGCCTCCCCAGCCATTGTCGGTGGCGGCGCGCGCTGGCCGGAGAGGGGCTCCCACCCAGGGCTGCGGGCAAGGTGGCTCCGGTGGGGCAGGAGGAGGGAATGAGTGAGGAGGAGGAGGCCTGTGGGACCAGGAAGAGTGGCGGGTTCCCCAGGTAACGGGGCGGCCCAGGGGCAGCCCCTCCCACCGCTCCCCCCACTGGGGTATCTAGGGGGTCAGCCCCTCCCACTGGGAGGTGGAGGTGGATCTTGGGGGGCAGCTCCTCCCACTGCCCCCACCACTGGGAGTCTTCTAGGGGCTCAGCCCTCCCCCTGCACCACTGGGAGGCGGGGGCGGGTCTTGGGGGGCAGCTCTTCCCATCACCCAATGGGAGCACATACCCCCCCCCAGCTCCCATTGGCGCCTCACCCCACTGGGTACGGGGGTGGGAGATCATAGGGTAGAGACAGCTGCTCCCACTGGGTACTGGGGTATCTTCAGACAGGGGTAGGGGGTGCAGGACGGCTTCTCACACTGAGCCCCACCACCCAATTGGGTACTGAGGAGATATTCACTGGGGGCATCACGGGGGACAGCTGACCCCACTGACCTCTCCTGGGGGGGGGGTGTCAGGGAGACTGCCATGAGATGAGGGGGTAGCGGCTCTCATTACAGCCCTCCCCCCTTACTGGGGGACTCTTTCACAGGATCAGTGGGGTGCTCTGGTGTGGGAGGGGTAGCTTCTCCCACTGCCTCCTTCCCCACAGCTCCCCCCTCTCAGCTCTGGGAATGGCCCTGGGTGTTTCATGTCCCAGGGCCAGCCCTGATCTGTGGTCGTTTCTGAGCCTGTGTCCCTGTGTTGTGTCCCCCGCCCCAGTATAGAGCAAATGCTTGCCTCCAATCCTGGAAAGACCCCGATCAGCCTTCTCCAGGAGTATGGGACAAGAATAGGCAAGACACCCGTGTATGATCTACTCAAAGCCGAGGGACAAGCGCATCAGCCCAACTTCACCTTCCGAGTGACTGTTGGGGACATCAGCTGCACTGGTCAGTTACCCATGGGGGAGGTGGGTAAATACTGCTCCCAAGCAGGGGCAACCTTGGCATTGCCACCCACTTGAGGGGCCTGATCCTGAGCTGCCTCCTGCTGACAGGTCGTGTCTCTGCATTAAAGGTATCACTAGTGCTTGGAGCCAGGGGGCTGTGGATCAGGACTCTTGGCCTCTAGTCTGGGCTCTTTTATAAAGTGCTTTGAGCCCTGTGGGTAGACGTGCTATGTAAGAGCTAGGTGCTGGTGCTGTAGTGAGCGGTGGGGGCAGGGGGCTTTGGCCAGAATTCTCCCCCGGGTAGGGAGTGGTGACTAAGATTTTTTGAGGTGGATGGGAGTTGTCATCCTGATGCATGGGGCCCATTCAGGCTGCGGGTGGAACTCGGAGCTTCTTGCCTCCTGATCTGGACCACGCCTGGGGCATCCTTGGCAGGAGGATCCTGGGGCCTCGAGGTCTTAGATTCAGCTGTTAGCACTTAAGGTCTTGTTTGGTAACCTCTGAGTGGAGGGAGTTGGCTGGGTCTCAGCCCAGCTCCTAGTGCCACAGGTGCCTCCATCATAGAAACAACCTCCCTGATTCTTGGCACTCGGCAGCCCCCCGTGGGCCACTCTTCAGGGCAGAATGGGCCATGGAGACAGCGTTCCTTGCCCTGCTGCTGTACCTCCTTGGGGGCTAGAGGCTGTCAGCTTTGGGGAGCTGCTGACCTATCACTAGCACAGAGAGCAACTGAGTGACACAGCTGGGAATAGAACCCAGGACTCCTGACTCCCAGACCCCCACTGCTCTAACTGCTAGACACCCCGCTTTCCAGGTCAAGGCCCAAGCAAGAAGGCAGCCAAGCACAAGGCAGCAGAGGTGGCCCTAAAGCTCCTGAAAGGGGGAAATATGCTGGAGCCAGCAGCATCGGAGGAATCCAGGTGAGGGGGGCAGAGTGGGGACCTGGGGCTTTGCTTAATTTGCTTCTCAACTTCTTCGATCCCTTACCTGCAAACTTGCATCCAGGCCCAAACCCGTCCTCTACTCCCCACTCCAGTCCTGTCAGAGTAGAGAGGATTTGGGGGGGCAGGGGGGAGAAGCTCAGCTGAGGAAACAGCCCCCAGCTGGTGCAGCCTATGGGCTAGAGCACTGGACTGGGACTCAGGAGATTTGCGTTCTACTCCTGGCACCGCCACTGGCCTGCTGGGTGACCTTAGGGAAGTCACTTCCCTTTTCCGTGCCTCAGTTTCCCCCGCTGTAAAATGAGAATAATGGTACTGATCTCCTCCGTAAAGTGCCTTGAGATCAGTGGGTGAAAAGCACTACGTTAGAGCTGGGTGGTGGTATTTATTCGTTACTAAAACATCCCTAGTCCCCGCGGTCCCTCTCCTGCCCCCAAGTGGCGCCACACCCAGGCGTTTAGAGGTAGAAAGAGCTGGTTCTTGTTGCGCTCGGAGGCGCGAAGCCTGCTTTAATGTTTGTCACCTTTTATTTTCAAAGCTCTCCTTTCTCCCTAGAGCCCCTTTCTCAGCTCAGCACTGCGGCGGCCCCCGCAGCACCCATCTTGCCTGCCGCCTCTCCCAGGTAAAAGGGAAAGTCACAGGGAGGGACTCTGGGCCAAGGTCACCCAGCGTGATCTTGGGACACCTCCTTTTTTATGGGGGGGGGGGGAGGCTGCTCAACTTAGACATCTCAAAGGGGTTTGGTTATAAGAGCCTGGTGGGGAATCTATATCCCAGCATGCATTGGGGCAGGAGAGGTTGTGGGTAATGTAGTCCTCCTGCCCATCCAGCCTGTAGGTAGAAGCCTGGTGAGGACTCTGTATCACAGGATTCATTGGGGCAGTAGAGCGCTTCGCAAAGGGTTATGGGCAATGTAGTCTCCCTGCCAACCTGGCCCATAGGCTGGTGCCTAATAGGAACTCAGGTATCAGGGCCCTATCAGCAGTACTGCAAATCGGCGTGCTATTTGGTATTTATTCTTAAAGCCCCAGCTCCTGGAGTCATGTTATTTCACAGGGAATCTCAGCTTCCATTCAAAAACTGGATAAGTGTCTTGCCCTGGGGGTTGCCTAGAAAAGCTGCAAAAGGTTTAGTAACCACCAGGCAAATGTAAGAACCCAACAGTGATTATTGTTTAAAAATCACCTGATTCTTAAGCCAGTTTCCGGCCATGGTATATTCAGGGTCCCAAGCTGGGCACCCAAAAATCACTCAAATCCATGCTGGGGGCCGTGCTTGGGAAACTCTCTGGCCTGGTGAGCTCAGAGGCACGTACGTCTCGCCCGCACCTTTCATCCCAAAATGTCTTTGAATGTTGGGTTGTGTCACGATGCAGCCTTCTCTGGGGCAGAGCATGGCAGGTGTCTTACAGCGATACAACTGCAGTTTAGGGCAGGGAATGAAGAAGGAGCCTGTTGGTAATTGAAAGTGCAGGGGGTATTTGGGTCGGCGGAATGGAATTGCCGAAATTGGGATTCGTACCCCAACTCTTGTGAAAAGAGCCAGGGGGACTCGTGTGACCCCCAGTGCTTAGGACCTCGCTGTTACGGCTCAGCTAAACAGCACCACCTCTGGCACTGTCTGCTAGTGCCAGACTCGGGGTCTGGAGTCAGCGCTGACTCAGAGGGGAGAGGGCACCCCCCATTGTACTCCCTGCAGCACAGCGCCCCCTAGCATCCTGTTGGGGCATTGCAGCCAGTGCCTTCCACTCAATCACCCATCCCAGTTCCATTGGGCGTCTCCTGCCAGTGGCTCCCCACCCCCTCCCGCAAACCCCTGGCACCTCCAGCCGACTCCTTGGCCAAGGGCTGTAGAGAGCAGCCCAGGCGGTCAGCTCAACCCCCTTCACTGGGTGTCCTTGTGTCTCACTCAGAAGCTCACAGATGGAGGTGAAGTCGCCTGTCTCGCCCCAGCAGTCGGAGTGTAACCCCGTGGGGGCGCTGCAGGTAGGTGCGGTCGTGGCACTTCGCACTGTGGGGCGGGGGCCTCTGTTCACTTTGGGGAGTGGCAGTGCCCCAGATAAGGCTGGCTGGGTTGGGGATGAAGCTATTGAAGCAAAAGGCCTCATCACCCTCGAGTACCAGAGACCCCGGGTGGCCAGATGGAGCAGAGTGGCTGGAACGGTTTGATTGGGCCCAAATCCTGACAGCTGTTTGATGGCTCATAGGTGGAGCTGAGGCTTTGCCATCTCCGTTAACAGCTTCAGCAGACTGGTTCCTCTAGCGGGTGGTTCGGGGGGACTTGGCCTGCCTGGGCTGTCCCCCACCCTGTGGTTACGGGACTCCCGTGCTGTCCAGCTGGCCCCTTTCAGCAGCTCTCAGATCCCGGGATTGTCACTGGAAGAACCAAACCACAGGTGGTGTGCCCAGTCCCATGTGTCTCGCCTGTGGCTGTCGGGTTCCCTCAGCCCCTCAAGTGTGGGGGTGTTGAGGGGTGAGTCTCACAGCACCGGCTGCGCCATGTGAGGACCCCTTCCAATAGCATTTGGGTTCCTCTACCCTTGGGACCTCTGCCCAGATGAGCTGTCCCCAACCACAGACACTGGGCAGCCCAGGCGCTGTTGGGCAAACGCCCCACCCTCCCCTTGAGTTTACCCTGGTTGGGCTTTCGGTTTCCATGGCTTCTGCTGAGCCAGTCTGCAGAGCAGGTAGGTTGCCATGGTGACTTAGGGATGCATATGTTGATGGCTAGAGCACTCGACTGGGACTCTGGAGACCTGGATTCTCTTCCTGGCTCTGCTACTGATCTCAGCCAAATCGCTTCCCCGCGCCGTGCCTCAGTTTCTCCTCCTTTGTCTGTCTGGGGCAGGGGATGTGTCACCTGGTGTCTGTGCAGCACAATGAGACTCTGATCTCAGCTGAGACCTCTAGGCACGACCATGATAAAACCAATGAAACTAGGGCTGTCAATTCACTGCAGTTAGCTCAAGCGATTAACTCAAAACAAATTTACTTGATTAAAACAATTAATTGCGATTAATCACACCCTTTAAACTTCTTATAACTAGTTGGAGATATTTTTCTACATTTTCAAATATCTTGATTTCAATTACAAGACAGAATACAGAGTGTCCAGTGCTAACTTTCTATTACTATTTTTGATTACAAATATTTGCATTGCCAAAGAGATAAGCAAAAGAAATCATGTTTTCCATTTCACCTCATACAAGTACTTTAGTGCAATCTCTTTATCATGAAAGTGCAACTTACAAATGTAAAATTATTTGTTTTTTTACATAATTGCACACAAAAACAAAATAATGTAAAACTTTAGCGCCTACAAGTCCATTCAGTCCTACTTCTTGTTCAGCCAATTGCTCAGACAAACAAGTTTGGTTACATTTGTAGGAGATAATGCTGCCCGCTGCTTGTTCACAATGACACCTGAAAGCGAGAACTGGCATTTGCATGGCATTGTTGTAGCTGGCATTGCAAGGTATTTATGTGCCAGATGCGTTAAACATTCATAT
Organism: Terrapene triunguis; assembly: GCF_002925995.2. Taxonomy (NCBI): domain Eukaryota; kingdom Metazoa; phylum Chordata; order Testudines; family Emydidae; genus Terrapene; species Terrapene triunguis. Next base: position 1,628,964 of record NW_020665187.1, on the reverse strand, counting down.
GCCCCTTCATGCTTCGACTTGTAGATTTGCACTATTTTTTTTTTAGTGCAAATATTTGTAATCAAAAATAATATAAAGTGAGCACTGTATACTTTGTATTTTGTGTTGTAATTGAAATCAATATGTTTGAAAATATAGAAAAAATAACACCCAAAATATTTATTATAAAGTTAAATTGGTATTCTGTTGTTTAACAGTGCGATTAAAACGGCGATTAATTGCAATTAATTTTTTATCTCATGATTAATCACCATTTTTTTAATCTTGCAATTAATCCTGATTAATTTTTTTATTTGTTTGATAGCCCTAAATGAGACTCAAACTCATTTCACATGGGCCACTAAGTGGCAGACTGGAGGAGGAGGGCCGGGGGGGAAGGTTGGTCGGCACTGACCATGGCTGGATTCAGACTTGCCCCACCCAGTTACCCCCCTCCTCCAGTCTCTGGCGTTTAATAGTGGTAGCTTGCCCAGGCTGTCAGGGTAGGAATCTGCCTGAAAGGAGCATCAGGGACTGCCTGTCCTGAGTGTTCGGTGCCAGTCTTAGGGCCTCTCCACCCAAGTCCCTGGCACCGGCCTTGCTGGTGCTCACACCACACCTAGGAGCCAACTTCTCCTGGTGCCGGTGGGTGCTCGATCCCCCCCTGCCCCGCCTCTGTCCCACCTCCTCCCCGAGCACGCCGCGTTCCCACTCCTCCCCCCTCCCTCCCACAGCTTGTTACACCGCGAAACAGCTGTTTCACAGCGGCAAGCACTGGGAGGAGAAGCAGGGACGCAACGTGCTCAGGGGTGGGGGTGGAGGCAGAGGTGAGCTGAGGCGGGGGGACGGGGCAGGGAGCTTGGGTGCCGGTGGGTGCAGCGCACCCACCAATTTTTCCCCCTGGGTGCTCCAGCCCTGGAGCACCCATGGAGTCGGCACCTATGACACCACGTGTCCCAGCTGTGCCTGGGGCCAGGCAGTCTCCTACTCCCCTACCTGAGGAGGATCCTGCCAAGGCTCTGATGATGCCCCGTCATCTCCCTCCCCAAGGAGCTGGTGGTTCAGAAGGGCTGGAGGCTGCCGGAATACACTGTCACCCAGGAGTCGGGGCCTGCCCACCGCAAGGAATTCACCATGACCTGCCGGGTCGAGAGGTTCATCGAAATAGGTAACTGCCGGCCGTCTACTAAGGCGACATGGGTGATGGGAACGTCTCCACCTCCCATGGGGAGAAGAGGGTCCGGGGGAGAGGGGGGGGGGTTCAGATTCATTCCAGAGACACATGGTGCCCCTAAAGTGGGTGAGTGAATCCAGTGTTCAAAGGTGGAGCCAGGGAGGGGCTGGGCAGGGTCCTGACCCACAGTTCCCTGCTGTCCCAGCCCTGGGCTCTCCCCACCCCAGCTCTGCTGGTGCCCCTCAATCCCGACACACAGCTTCTCTGCTATCCCAGCCCTGAGCTCCTCCCACCCTAGCTCTGCCGGTGCCCCTCAATCCCGACCCGCAGCCCCCTGCTATCCCAGGCCTCTCTTGAAGGCCCACGCCCATTGGTGATTTTTCCCAGACAAGGCCCTAGGGGCACAAAGGGCTCCTCTTCTAGCCCTTCTCTGTGCTGGGCAGGAGTTAACCCCCTGTTCCCCAGAGGGCAGGCAGTGCCCATGTCAGGATGTGGGCATCAGCGATGGCAGCGCTCCCTCTGTCTCCCCCTGCAGGGAGCGGCACCTCCAAGAAGCTGGCCAAGCGTAACGCAGCGGCCAAGATGCTGGTGCGAATCCACAATGTGCCCATGGACCAGCGGGAGGGCAGCGAGGCCGAGGTGGAGGAGGACCAGTTCTCCATTGTGAGTGCGGGCGAGGGCGGGATGGGCATGCTGCTTGGAGACGAGGGCCTCACCTTCTGATAGAGGAGGTGTGTCCATAGAAACTACAACTCCCAGCATGCAGTGTTCCATGTTGCTTGGAGGCAATGGGGGCATGTGTCTGGGCTTCCTGCAGGGGAATGGGTGGCCCATGGAGACTATAAGCAGCGCAACAGATTGCATGCCGGGAGCTGGAGGCAATGGGGCCTTGCCCTCTCTAATGGAGGGCACGGCCCATGGAGACTACACACCCCCAGCATGCAGTGCACCGTGCTGCTTAGAGACAAAGGGGCCTGGTGGGGTGGGGTGGCAACCTGTGGAGGCTACAAGACCCAGCCTGCAACATGCCCCTTCGTGCTGAGCAGCTGGGCTCAAAGTAGTGGCTTGTCCACCCTACGGCATAGCTGTGCCGGCGGGCCCCGTAGTGTAGAAGTGGGGGTTCCTGCGTGGGCTAGGTGGGCAGGGCTGTGCCCTCGTCAGGGCTAGGTGGGCAGGGCTGTGGCACTCAGGGCGCGTCCCTTTTCCCACCCCCGGGCAGCGTAGCTCTGCAGATCTGCATTGTAAGCGTAGACCAGGCCTAGACGTAGGCCAAGCCCCCACACCTTGCCCCTCGGCCACTGCTGGGCTGGGCCCCCCGCTGATGCTCTCTCCCCCACCCCAGACCGTGGGGAACAAGCTGGACAGCCTGAAGGGCCGGCTCTCGGCCTGCACCTGGGACTCGCTGCGCAACTCGGCCGGCGAGAAGATCCTGCATCTCAAGAGCCACCCGCTGGGGGCGCTCAACGCCGGCTTCTGCAGCCTCCTGCAGGAGCTCTCTGAGGAGCAGAGCTTCGACATCAGCTACCTGGACATCGGTAAGGGGCAGGGATCCCATGCAGCCCCCGCCGGGCCCCCGGGAATGCTCCGCCATGCCGTTGAGGGCTGGCACTGTCCTGCCGTGGGGCGAGGGCTCCCATGGGCCAGCACTGTCCCCTCTGTGGGGCGAGGGTCCCCCAGCACTGCGCTAGCCCCCTTAGAGCTCTGCTGCATGCTGGGGGCTCCTCGGGCCGGTCATGGGGACCAGGGGCAGCGACCTCCAGAGTCTTAACTGCTGATGCCAGCCTTGGCGGGAAAAGCGCCCTGCCTCCCCAACAGGGACTGAGCACCCTGCCCCCCACCCCAGGGGCTCCGCCCATAACCCTCTGCCCCTTCCCCTCCCCCGGGCCTGAACACCCTGCCCCCCACCCCTTGGGGCTCAGCAGCCCCCCCAGGCACACCTTGCAGTGCTCACACCCACGTCCCCCCCGGGGCTCAGCCTGCGACGCCCCCGGCCCTGACGCCCCATCTCTCCCCGCAGACGAGATGAGCCTGAGTGGCCTGTACCAGTGCCTGGTGGAGCTGTCCACGCAGCCGACCACGGTGTGCCACGGCTCTGCCGCCTCCCGCGCCGCCGCCCGCTCCGCCGCCGCCCGCAACGCCCTGCAGTACCTCAAGATCATGGCGGGAGGCAAATGAGGAGGCGACTGGGCCCAGCAGAGCCTCTGGGGCCGTGGACACTCAGCCAGGTGGGTGCCCGGAGCCAGGCCGGCACACGCCTCCCCAGGCCGGGGCTGGGGCAGACACAGGTTGGACCCACACGCAGCCCCGCGGCCAGGGCGGGGCATCCTGCTGCCCCCAACTCGCGAGGGGCAGGACCTGGAGCCCCCAGGAGAGATGCCAGCCCTGCCCCTGCAGCCTCCATCAGGCCTGAGTGAGCTCTGGGCGCAGGGACGATCTAGGCTCTCAGGGGCGGGGCTCACTCGCTCCGACACCCCCACCACACGTGGGGGCACTGAGGGCCAGGTCAGCAGCCCCCCCTAGCAGGAGATGGCTCCTGATCCAAGCGCTGCCCGCTCCAGGGTGCCCTGGGCTCGTCCACTGAGTCCCCCTCCCCCAGCCGAGCCCAGCGCTCTCCTCCACTGCACTGTTGGGGAAGGGGGTAATGCTGCCCCACGGCTCTTCCGAGCTGCCCCCCAGCTGCCGTCCTGCTCCAGCCACACAGAGCAAAAGTTCTTATTGGCCATAGGGAGGGTCAGCGCCCCCCCCCCCACCTTCCTACCCCCATCCCCACATCCCCAGACTCTTCAGCAGCCTCTGACTGTGCCCCCTGACCCAGGTGGGGCTGGCCCCCCCCCCATACCCTCGCTGTCAGCAGCCGAAGCACCAACCTAGGAACCGGGTCCCGAGCAGATTTGGAGCATGGAGCTGCCCCGTGCCCCCGGGAGCTGCCCCCCTAGTGGTCTGCGCTGGAGCCGCCCCCATGGGACTGGAGCGGGGGCACGGCGAGGGCAGGGCAGATTTTTATTGTTATTTAAAGGCAAGAGACAACGTTTTTTAAGACCAAATTCAGGTGCAGCCAGCCCCTGCCGCGGGCACAAGGACCTTTCTGCGGGATCAAATCCCCTCTGGGAGGGGCAGCTGCCCTCGCGTCTCCTGTCCCAATCAGCGTCTGGAGCCCGTGGGGGGACTGTCCCAGAACCCGCGCTGGGGGAGATGGGAAATAAACTGGATGGAGGGGTTTTCTCCACAATGTTGGTGTGTTTCCTTTTGGGGGGACGGGAGGGGGCCAGCTGAGACTTGGGCTGGGTGGGTGGAACCGGGTGATGGGGGCCAATCGTGGGGTGGGGGCAGCTGAGTGGAGCCAAGGCACCCGGCTGCCCATCGTCAGGCGGTGGCACTGGTTTGCTCCCTGACTGGCAGGATCCTCCCTCTCCCCCCGGCTGTGGCTGTGGTGGAGGCAGTGGGATCTAGGGCGCATGAGGCAGAGACCCCTGGCCTCTGGCCTCTCCCTTTCCAGCTCAGCCCGTTTGACTGGAGCCAGGGGAGAGCTCAGCACCGCTCCCTCCCCCTGCTTCAGATGGTGTCATGGCGAGGGCGCTGCCCCACCCCGGGTGTATGCTGCCCCCAGAGGCGAAGGGCGGTAGTGTGCCGCAGGGTATTGACCACATCTCCCCCAGCTGACGCTCATATTTTATTATCGTTACCAGAGCAGGGGCTATGTGACCCGGCCGCTGGGCTGCGCCGGTCGTCACAGCTCAATCTGCTCATGGATGGGGGGGAGCTTTGATCCAGGCCAGGGGTGCTGGAGCCAAGTAGCCCCTCGGAGTCACTTCTTCTTCCCGAAGCGCTGGGGCACAGCCATGCTCCAGAACTGGGAGGCCATGGAGTCCCAGCCGCGCTGGCTAAGCCGGCCCTCGCCGCCCCAGCTCCCCCGGGTCTCTCGGCCAAACCTGCAGGGAGACAGACGAAGCCCTCGGCTACAGAAGCGCCTTTGACCCAACTCATGGCCCAAACTTGGCTGGTGCCCCCTTCGTACCCCCTGTTCATTCACCGCCGGAGCCATCAAAACAGCCAAGGGCCAGCGGGATGCACCCTCCTGCGCCAGGACCAGCCTGACATCATCCCCGCTGGCCTCAGGCCACGTCTCCACCCACGTGGCTCCTTCACCAGGCTGCTGGAGCTACAGCCATGGTTAGACTGGGCTGCCAGGTGCCACTGCCGCCCGAGCTGGTCCCGCCAGCTGGATTCTGGGCTTTTTCACCTGAAGCGGGCGTGGCTGAGCCAGGCCAGCAGCCGTTGGGGTGGAACCAGGGCTCTGAGGCAGTTCAGAGGATCCTCTCTTGGTGCCTTGCTGGTGGGTCTTACTCACATGCTCTGGAGTGAACTGGGGCCAGATTGGGGGCTGGGAGGAATTTTCCCCCAGGTCAAATCAGCAGGGACCTTGGGGGGAGGAGAAGGTGCCTCCCCTGCAGCATGGGGCACAGGTCGCCTGCTGGGATCACGTGGGCACGTCTCAGCTACTCAATGGGGCCTCTGGCACCTCGGCTCCTGCTCTCTGCCTGGGCTCACAACAGCATCGGTGCCTTGAGCCTGTCTGCTTTGGTCTAACCGAAGTCCTGGGCTCGACACAGGGAACTGTCGGGGCTTATGGCGGGAGGTCCGGGTGGATGAGTTGATGGTCCCTGCTGGCTTCAGACTCTCTGACCCGTACCAGGCTCCTTTACCCCAGTACTCCTGCATTCACACTAGAGGTGGTACCAGGCTAACTGGCTACAGTATCCCCGTGCCAGCCCCTAATGGCTATCCCAGTACCTGCCCTGTGTGAACTAGGCTGGCACTTCCAGTCACCTAACTCGAGGGCCCAGAGGCGAGTGGAGATCCACCACCCCGGCCCCGTGGCCCGGCAGCTGGCTGGGGAGCAGGGCACGGCCTGGTCGGAGGCTGTGGGGCTAGAGTTCTGGACTGGGACTCGGGACGCCGTGGCCTCGTGTGCCTGACCCACTTGGGGGGGTGCTGCAGAGATCCGTGCCGGGGTCTATAGCCAAGAGCAGCTGCAGGGGCTGGTTAGGGGGCCCCAAGGCCAAGGCGGTGTCTCTAAACGGCTGCGTGCTGGTCACGTGCCTCAGGCTGCCCCTGGTGCCAAGTGGGGCAGGTTTAACTCCTGCTAATCACAGTCTGTCCAGCCCCAGTGTAGATGGACCCTGAGGAGAGGGCGCCCCCTAGTGGCTTGTCTGGGGAGCAGGGAGTTGTAATGCCAGTTGGCTCAATTCCCGTTAGCCCCGAACCTGAGTTCTGTGTTGGTGCCACATCCCCAGGCCCTTGGGCCTGTATTTGAGCCCAGCCGGTTACATGGGTCTAACCCAGGGGTGGGCAAACTTTTTGGACTGAGGGCCGCATCGGGTTTTGGAAATTGTATGGCGGGACGGTTAGGGGAGGGGGGTCGTGGCCCGGCCCCCACCTCCTATCTGCCCCCCCCAGGACTCCTGCCCCATCCAACCCCTCCTGTTCCCTGATGGCCCCCCCAGGATCCCTGTCTGAACCACCCCCCGCTCCCTGTTCCCTGACCGCCCCGGGACCCCTGCCCCATCCAATCACCTCTTCTCCCTGTCCCCTGACTGCCCCTGGAACCACTGCCCCTGACTGTCCCCTGCCACCCCATCCAATCCCCCCTCCTTCCTAACTGCCCCCCCGGGACCCCTTCCCCCATTCAACCCCCTATTCCCACCCTGCCCCCTATCCACACCCCTGACCACCACCCCGAACTCCCCTGCCCTGCCCCGCGGGCCGGATGTGGCCCACGGGCTGTAGTTTGCCCACCCCTAGTCTAACCCCTGGTGTGGACGCTTCTTCCAGTAGCAAAGGGGCTTTTTCCATTTAGTGTGGCCCTGGGGAAGGGGCTTGAGCTAACTGGGATCCAGTCCCATGTATGAGGGGCTATGGGGGGGGGGCAGGCCAGGGGCAGGTAAAATGAACACTCACCCCCTTGAAAACGGGGGGGCGGGGGGGAGCTCCTAGCCAGGCAGCGAGCAAGGCTGATGCTGCTTCGTGTTGGAGAGCCAAGGGCTACTAACTTCAGGCTGCTGCAGAGAGCAGCCGGGGGAAGCTGAGATTGGTGTGTGGGTGGGCCCCAGTGCTCCCCCGTCCCCTCCTTACCTTTGGGGCTGGAACAGGAAGGAGGGGCTGCGGCCGGGTCGCTGCAGGGCGTAGAGCAGCGAGCGAAGCAGGGTGCCCGGCGGGCGCTCGTCGGAGAGGGGCCGAGGGGCGCGATCCGCACTCTCCTGCTGCAAAGGGTGGGGGACAGGATGGGGTTACACAGCCCCCTGCCTACAGGGGGGTCCTAGCGCAGGAAGGGAGTGGGGGGGGGTATTTGGCCCAGGGATGGCACTTAGCCTGTGTCTGGGCCCCCAGCGGGCAGTGCCACCCTATTAACCTGCTGCAGGTGAGCAGTGATGATGCCAGCACAGACCGGGGGCGGGCAGGAGCTAGGTGGTTCTGGGGTTTGCTCTTGGCCACCCTCCCCCCCAATATATCCAATCCTCCCACCCTGCGGCATAGTGGGGCAAACAGCCAAGTGCCCCTGCCCATTAGCCCCCAACCCTACACACTCGGGGCAGCACGGCCTGGCTCTCAACCCCCCAAGAGGCAGCCAGGCAGGGTACCGGCACCCCCCACCCCTTAGTGAGACTCTCCCATCAAGGAATCAAGCCCCCCCCCCTCCCCACCACCAGCCATTAGGCCAAACTCTTCACCCTGCGAGGGTCTCTGAGTCCAGCCTGCCAGCAGAGGGCCCCATGCTGCAAACTGCGGCCCCTGAGCTGAACCACCCCAGAGATCTAGGGGGTGGGGTGGAGGGTTGACTGCAGGGAGATGAAGGCTCACCGAGCCCCCTCCCACAAACGAGGACGTTCCCTGGCAACCTGGGCCATGCTCAGGCCCCCCCAAGAATTTGCACCGAGTGCCTGTCGCCCCCTTGCGGCAGAAGGGCAATATTCACACACACGCCCCGGGCCGGGGGGTGGAGGGGGGGGTGTTGGAATTTTGTTCATTCCACCTCAGCCTTTTAACCAGCAGGAACCCAAACTGTTCCTTAATGTGTACAACTCGGGCTGGTGCTGTCCCGCGCCGGGAGGCAGCTGCCTCTGGGGTGGAGCGCAGCAGCCGTGTTTAACCACCACACTACAGGCAGACAGGGAAGGTAAATTCCATTTCCTGTTGGGGAGGCAGAGGGGCATTGCCTGGATGGACGTGGGCCTGGATGGCAGAGCTCACGCCCTGGCTCCCCGGGATGCAACACCAGGTACCTTTGAATGGGCACCTCAAACCCGGCTGCCACGCCCATGGGGAACAACAGCTGTGCTTTAATGAGCGTCACAGGGATGCTGCCTCCTGCCCCGCCCCCCCAGCACTAACCGGGGTCCAGCATGGACTCCCAGGGGACGCTCCAGCGCCTCAGCTGCTCTCTAAGCTCAGTCGTGGTTAGCACATGGAGCCAGGAAACCAGGGTTCCATTCCCAGCACGGCCACGGCTCTGCTGGGTGACCCTGGAAGTTACTGCCCCTCGATGTGCCTCACCTTGTGGGCTCCTCTAGCTCCATTCGGGGGGAAGGAACAGCCTGAGATTCTTTCACGTCCCACCCCCCAGGTCGGTGGCCTCTTTTGACATCATTGGCCTCAAGATTGGAGGCTGGGCTTTTGCCACCAAATCCCAGGGGATCCCATCCCCCAATTCCCGTAGCCTTCTAGAAGGGTCCAAGTGCCAAATCCTTAGGCACCCCGCCTGAACCGCAAGGAGCCAGCAGACGGAGAGATGCTTGTGTCTCTCCTCCCCGGCTGCTGCAACCTTCCTGCTTCCCAGGGGAAAGGGTCAGCCCCAGCCCATCAGCATGGGGCACCCCAGGAGGGGTCCAGAGCCTAATGGATCCCCGTGGCTCTGCCGGGGCATTGCTTGGCTGGAGATGGGGTAGCCCCCAGTGTCTCAGATCTTCCTTGGGACAGACAGGATTTCATTGTGTTCCCAAAGCACCGGGTGTGGCTCCAGCCCCACTGGGGGAGATGATCCCGGGGGTGGGTCTCCCAGAGCCCAGCAGCCGGGGATGGGGGTCACTATGGATGGGTCAGGGTCTTTTCTGTGCAGGTGAGGGCAGAGGGTGATTGTCACCAGGGCAGGGCGGTGGGGGTGCTCCATGACTCAAAGAGGGGAGCAGGGAGCCCCTGCCCAACCTTCGCATCTTTCCCACCAGCAACTCAGAGCCCTTTCATTAATTCAGCCTCATGAGGTAGGTCGGGCTTGTTAACAGATGGGGAAACTGAGGCACAGAGGGGGTCAGGGGTGTGGTTCTTCTCAAGGTTACAGCAAGCCAATAATAGACCCCAGGTCATTGCTCTAACCACTGACCAACGCTCCCTCCTGGCATTGGAAAGGGAACCCAGGAGTCCTGGGTCCCTGTTCTGGCCACTGGCCTGGACCCAGTGGGGGAGCGACAATCCGCACCCAAGAGCTGTGGTCCCTGCCTACCCAGCCCACTGCCACCTCCCCAGGCAGCGCCCGCTCACCAGCAAGTCGGAGAGTCTCTCTAGGTAGCTGTCGGGCTCGTCCGCCAGGGTCTCCTTGGACACGCTCCCTCCTTCCAGGCACTGGCCCGTCGTCACGGTGCCCGAGAGCAGGGCCAGCAGCAGCGCCAGGCGCGCGTCCATGGCTGCGGTATGGTCCCTCGCCCCGCTCCCGCCTTGTGCAGTGCAAACACCTTCCCCGGCTGCGGCTCTTATATCCCCCCGAACCCGGAGCCCAGCTCACCGCACGGGCTGGGCTCTGCGAGCGGGATTGATGGGGGAGCCTCACCAGTCATTTGTAAGGCGGGGGCTTGGGGACCGGAGCAGCAGAACTGATTGCCACGCTGGGCCCAGAGAGGAGCCGGCGGCCCCAGGAGAGACAGCGCCAGCACCGGCCTGAGCCCGTGGGCCGGGCTGTTTGTACGTTATTACAGGGATAAATCCACTCAAATGGCCCTTTAAGCCCCTCTAAAAGCGACAGCTAATTGACGCTGGTTTATCACAGCTGCTTGCCAGTGCCGGCCCCCGGGGGCTTACACCAGGGCCCCTCAGCCACTGATCCCCCACCTCCGGCCTGCCCCGCAGCCGCCTTGTCAGACTGACTCGGTTTCCCCATCCCCTCCCTGCCCCAGTCCACACATTTGTCACGGCGTCATCTGTCTGGTTAACGGTCCCCACCCTGTCGCTTCCGCCTGTCTCCCTCGGCACCACTTCCCTGCTTAATGAAACCCATTTACCAAGCGGTTGGGGCTTGGTGACAGTGACGGGCTGAGACAGGAACACAAGCGCTGGAGAACCTCCCGCTCCCCCGCCAGGGCCGGTCGGCGCACCGGGGGGTGAGGGCAGCACCACCGCAGTCAGGGGCAGAAGGAGCCCCCCCGCCCCAGTGCAGGATCAAGACCCCACTGGGCAGGGGGAGGAGATTTTCAAAGTGCCCAAGGGCACCGGGCTTGCTCAGCCCTCTGGCCAGACCGGCTCCTCCCGGGGGCTAGTGAAAGGTGGTGCCGAGGGCACAGGGCTTGGCCGGAGGGGTGGCGTGCCTGTAACTGCCCCAATGGGTGGGTGCCACCCCCAGGGCGGGCACAGCCAGCGTGTGTGTAAATAGACACGGGGTGGGGGGCACCCAGGGGGATCAGGCCACAGGACTGGGCCTAGCTCTGTCAAAGCCCACCCTTGGGTCCAGATACCGTTAGGCCCAGGACAGCTCTGACACCCCCAGACAGGAAGCCAGGATCCCACTGGGCCCCATTGCTCCTGGGCCCTGCCCCAGCTGCAGCTCACACCCCTCGCCAGAGGAGCTGGGCGAAACGGGAGGCTCCTACCAGGGTGGAGCCTGTCAGAGCCAGGGGAAGGGAGGGGGGTGCCAGGGAGATGGGCCACTGGGTCTGATCCTGCCTAGACCCAGCAGCTAGGGCCAGTCATGGCTGTGATGGGTGAGCCGGCTGCAGCGTGGAAGCATCTGGGACAGGCCCCCAGTGCAGCCTGGGCTGGTGCCACCCCAAGGCAGGGCAAGGCCAGGGCACGCTGCCCACTGGGGCCAGCCCAGAGCAGCGACACGGACACCCAGCTACACGCCCACAGGCAAACACGCGTACACATTCGCTTGCACACGCCCACCTGTGTGCCCACACTGACACCGACGTGCACTGTAAGGCAAAAGCCATGCACGCCCACCGACGGGCACCTCGCTGGCACTCGCACATGGGCCGTGCCCAGGCCAGCCTCGCTTGCCGGCACAAACCTCTGCACAGTCACAGGGGACAACGCCAACAACTTCTGCCGGGGGTGGATTCAGGCAACGGGAGCCCCAGCACCCCACCCCTGTGCCCTGGCCTCGCCCTGCGTTGGGGTGGCACCAGCCGGCCTCACCCCTCCAAGTGCTGTCCGCTGGGTTGCCCCCCCCCACAGCAGGCAGGCTGGGATCTGTCCCAGAGAAGCCAAGCTCCAGCCCCAACCCTCCTCCCGCAGCTTGGCCCCTGCCCCTACCAGTTGAGCGCCCGACGCCAGCAGCGGAGGCCGCGCAGCCCCATGATGGATCTCGCTGCCACTCAGCTGCGCTTGCCGGAGGCTGAGGGGGCGGCAGGGCCCCGCTGGGACAGTCACGTTCTGCACCTGATGGATGCTCCCAATAACCGGCCTGTGCTCGGCCGGCCACAGCGCCAGGCTGCTTTCGCCAGCACCGTCGGGAGGCAGATGCCGTCCATCCGCCCCGGGACACGGCCTGGCGGGGTGGGGAGGTGGTGCCGGTGGATTAGCCTGGAGCTCCGTGACTCGGCGGGCCCCTAACCATGGACCTCGGGATCCCCACATAGCCCCTGTGTCGGGGTGGCCCCAGGCGTCTGGGCTGAGGGGAATGGGACAGGCCCACCCCAGAGAGGACCGTGGCCAGCCGGGGCAGGCAGCCGGCAGGCCAAGGCTGGAGCCACCGGTGCTGAGCTCAGAGAGTTTGGCGAGGGCAGTTTCAGTGGAGCGCGGGGGGCAGCCCCTGCAGGGAGGTAGCGTGGCCTAGTGGCACGAGCACAGGACGGGTGCACAGGACCCCCTGGTTCTAGTCCCAGCTGTGCCCTGGGGATGCTGGGGGACCTTGGGCAAGTCACTTCTGCTCAGAGGTGCCTAACTCCCATTGAAAGCAAAGGGTTTGGGCCTGCCCTGTGCCTCAGTTTTCCCCCTCTGTAAAATGGGGGTGGGAGGGAGTCACTGGGGCGAGGGGAATAGCGGCACTGCCCAGCTGAGGATGTCAAAGCATATTACAGGAATCGAGGGACAGACCCTCCTCATCCCCCACGTTGAGTATCCCTATCCCCATTACGCTAACTGGGAAACTGAGGCACAGCACCGCAGCCTGGGCAGCTAAACCACCTCGGCTTCAGGCCAGCTCCTAGCCAGGATGGCCCAGTAGAGTTTTGGGCCCTTGGGATCCAAGCGGGCCGGAGGAGGGCATCCAGCAGCTCTGTGAACCCTTTGTTTGGTGTTAGCCTTTGGGCAAGTTCATTGCCCAGAGTCCTAGCCGGAAATGGAGCTGACAAAATAGCCCAAGAAAAGCTCTTGGCAGCTTCCTCTTAAGCCAGCAGTTAGCAGATGCATCCGAGATGGGACGAGAACCCAGGAGTCTTGACGCCCCATCTCCTGCTCTCACCACTAGGCCCCACTCCCTTCCCAGACCTGGGTAGAACCCAGGAGTCCTGACTCCATGTCCCCTGCGCTAGCCCCTAGCCACCACTCCCCAGCCAGAGGCAGAAATGGAACCCACAGGACAGAGTCCGTTCCCTAGGCCGGTGGCCCACCCAAGCCACAAGTGGCTCAGAGCGGCCCAGAACTACCCTGTCTGCTGGGCACGCCCAGGCTGAGGGGGCGGCTGTGACTGGAAGGGAGCGGATCAGGACTGGCTCCGTAGCACATGGTGCCAGGGGAGCCTGGGGTGACTCAGAGCCCTCAGGAACCTGCTGGAAGTTAGAGGAGCTGGGGGCTGCTCTCATTTATCCGGGAGGGTGCGGGGGGGGGGGGGGTTTGGCTCCTGGGCAGCCCATTATAAAGCCACCCTTGTCCCTCCACCCCTGGGCTACCCCTCTGGAGTCAGCACTGCCATCAGCCCAGCCCAGCCCAGCGGGCCCCCAGCGTCATCCAGGGCCCTCCGGGCGCTGCCATCATCCACTTAACACCAAAGAGGGCAGCTGGCCCCACAGCCCCCTCGTTAAGCTTGAGCTGAGCTTCCAGACAAGGGTGGATTTTTCAAAGTTCACTCCAATCTACACCCCTGCCTTGACTGGCCTGAAAACGGACGGGCCAGGTGAGGGGTTGGAGGAGGCAAATGTGGGGACAAGGGGTTCCGGAGAGAGAGCCCCTCCCCCCAAAACGACCTCATTTTAAAATCTGCTGCTCCTTCTACCCTTTGGGATGCTGCCCATGACGTCTGTCCCACGAATAAATCCCCTGAAGAGGTGCAGCGGAAGGTAGGTGATCTTGCAACTTCTGCCAAGCAAGTAGGTCCTATTACCAATGAATCAAAGGCGGAGGTCATGAACATTAGCTTAGCTCCCGCTGATTTTATCTAGAAAACGTTCATCAACATTCTTATCTGGGTAGCATCATCCGTGATCCCGGCGGTGGTACGTTGGCTGTCAAACCCAGAACAGGGAACCAAGCGCTTTATTCCAAACGTTCAGTCCAGTACGGCAGTCCCACAGGATCAGTAAAAACTCCACACTTCAGATCTCTAGAAGCAATGTTGGAAGGGCTGGGCTACACTAGGTCGACCCAGCTCCGTCGCCCAAGGGGGTGGAAAATCCAAGCCGACCTAAGTCGCCATGTAGGCAGCGCTGGGTTCTTTCGCCGGCCTAGCTACCGCCTCGCAGATTGCCTGCATCGATGGGAGAAGCCCTCAGGCACCACAGTGAGGCGCTGTGCTGCTGTAGTGTTTCACGTGTAGACAACAAGCCGTAAGCGGAGCAAAGTCCTGGAAAACCAACAATAAGTCCATCCAACGCCAACTGAACAGCTTTCAGGGCAGGCGCCTGCATGGAATATTCAACGTAAATTGGACTGATAGGATGAGTAATGAAGAGGTGCTAGACTAGACGGATAGAAGGGATAGAATAGAAGCAGGGCCGGCGCAACCCATTAGGCGACCTAGGCGGTTGCCTAGGGCGCTACAATTTGGGGGGCGGCGACCGTGGCGGTATTTCGGCGGCGGGACCTTCCGCTGCTTCTGTGGGGGGGCGGCATTTCAGGGCGGGACCTTCCGCCGCCTAGGGCGGCAGAAAAATTGGCGGCGCTCTTGAATAGAAGGGATGTGGACAAATTGGCGAGAGTCCAGTGGAGGGCAACGAAAATGATTAAGTGGCACATAAATTACAAGGAGAGGCTGTGGGAACTGGGCTTATTTAATCTGCAGAAGAGAAGAGTGAGGGGGAATTTGATAGCAGCCTTCAACTACCTGAAGGGGGGTTCCAGAGAGGATGGAGCTCAGCTGTTCTCAGTGGTGGCAGATGACAGAACAAGGAGCAATGGTCTCAAGTTGCAGTGGGGGAGGTCTAGGTTGGATATTAGGAAACACTATTTCACTAGGAGGGTGGTGAAGCACTGGAATGCGTTACCTAGGGAGGTGGTGGAATCTCCTTCCTCAGAGGTTTTTAAGGTCAGGCTTGACAAAGCCCTGGCTGGGATGATTTAATTGGGGTTGGTCCTGCTTTGAACAGGGGGTTGGACTAGATGACCTCCCGAGGTCCCTTCCAACCCTGATATTCTATGAGTCTATGAATAGACACGATATGAGGATCGGGAGGAAGAGATGGATCTGTTTGGGGGAACTTTTATGACTGCCCGACAGCAGGCTGCCTAAGCAAGCAGTTCTCTGTTGGCCCCAGGGCAAGGGACAGAGAAGCCGGAGAGTTACGCACCCTAGCACAATAATGGCTGAGGTGTCATTATTACAGCTGACTGTAGGCGGCCTGGGAAAACAAGCCCAGGCTAGGGACGACTGTCACCTTTGAACTCCTGCCTTATGCAGCCGATGGTGTGGGGCGGATGATGGTAAGAGCTGGGCATTGATCATTGGAAGCGTCATAGTGGCAAAGGCAAATCCTGGCCTTGCTGGGGGCCGAGGTCGGTCAGCAGGAGCACAGGGTTGCTGAAGGCTCCCGTCCTGCAGACTCTTCCTGTTCAAAGTTCAGCAAGGCCCCGGATCCTGCAAACTCTTCCGCTCTTGTGTGCGAGAAGCGAACCCTAGCCATGCAGGGCTGGACGGGAGCTCGAGGCATCACCACGTCCAACCCCTGCACCGCGGCAGGGCCAAGCAAACCTAGACCACCCCCGACAGGGGCTTGTCCAACCCGTTCTTAAAACCCTCCACTGATGGGAATTCCACAACCTCCCTCGGAAGCCTGCTCCCGAGCTGAACCCCCCACGGAGATAGAAAGCTTTCCCTCAATCTCCCTTGCTGCAGATTGAGCCCATCCCTGCTTGTCCTACCTCCAGTGGCCACGGAGCACAATCGAACACGGCTCTCTCTAGAACAGCCCGTAACATACACTGTAGGGAGACCCTCCGACAGAATTTACTGCTGCACTGGCTCCACTTTGGGTGTGAGGAAACATCTGCTCAGCCACTCTTACCAAATTCCGTTGGCTACCCTAAAAATCAAGGGCCTGTCTTAGCTCTCTCATAGCTTTTAGCAGTTTCTTTTTCTGTGGTGGGTGGGCGAGGTTCTGTGGCCTGCGGTGTGCAGGAGGTCAGACTAGGTGACCATGATGGTTCCTGCTGGCTTTAAAGTCTATAAAGACTTTTATCAGCCCCTTCCCCTCCCACCCCGCCCCCAATCTTCTTTTCTCAAGACTAAACACACCCAGTTTTTTAACCTTTCCTCCTAGATCAGATTTTCGAAACCTCTGGTCATTTTTGTTGCTCTCCTCTGGACTCTCTCCAGTTTGTCTACGTCTTTCCTAAAGCTTTGCGCGGGAAGTGGACACCGGGCCCCAGCGGGGGCCTCACCCGTGCCCAGTAGAGCAGGATGATTACAACACTCCTGTTAATGCAGCCCGTGAGTGGGTTCAGTGATGTCTGGGTTAAGTTATGCGTGTGCATGCAATGGTTTGCAGGGATCAGGGCTTTGGGGCTTAAATGAATTGCCCAGGTGCACTGTGGGTTGTGTTTCTTCTCCTACCTCCCGCCCCCTTGAAAAATTAAAGAACGGGTTAAATAAAATGCAGCCACTCTGGGTGGGGGTGGTGGAGCACAGCTGCCATCTAGTGGACACTATGCTCAATCGCAAGCCCAAGTCTTAAAATGACCATGGTCTGCCTTAAAATTCAGAGCAGACTGGGTTTAGACGGTGGGAGTTGTGCCCAAGCCCAAATATGGATGCTGGGTGCAATTGATTTCCAAATGCTTAGCAGCTTAGGGCACAGACTTCAGAACTTAATTCCTCAACCCCAGATCCTGGGACTTTTTAGGACAACCTACGAAGCCTGTTTCCCCATGCATTCCCATAGGGCAGTGTTTCTCAGAGGTGGGATGGGCGCTGACCGGGGCAAATGTGTGCCAAGGACTAGCCCTTGAGACTTCCCAATTGTCCCCCCAGCAACTCAGCTTTTATCTTTAAAAAAATAATCATTCTCTAGCTGTTAAAGTTGCAAAGAAATCTTTGAGGATGTGATCCCAGTGTGATTGAGGCCAAGATGTTGGCCTGAGTTTGCAGAGAGCCTGAGGCAATGGCTCTGAGATGGGGGCATGGCCCTGAGCAGTGTGACTAACACAACACCACCTGCCAGAGTTTGCAGAGAGTCTCAGAGGACAGTTCTGTGTAGGTCACAGTTCAGTGGGTGTCGTCGTTCACATCCGAGTTAGTTTTTTAAATGCAACGTTGTGAAGTATTTCGCCGCTCATCAGAGCATGGCACAAAGGAGAGGAAGGATCGTGCTGGAGACTTCCGCTGGTGCCTACCGAAGTATGTGGTGTATGAAGGCTGAGGCTTGGGGAAGGGGGTGCTCCGCAAAGATGTGTCAGCCCTTAGCAGCATATGGCCAGTTGCAGAAAGGTGAATACATGAGAGGTGGCCTCTTGGCCAGCACCGGAGGTTAAACCAGACCCCTCCAGAACTAAAAGCAGAGCTGGGGGCTGTAACAACTGCTATGCTGTGCAGATTGGTACCGCAGGGGACGTGTAACACACACACGGGCTGGTTACCTTGGTCTCATTTTCCTGAAGCGGGGACTTGGTTTTCGGCAGTTTGGGGAAGACGGCCCTAAGGTGTGGGTGGAGTGGAAAGAATTTTACCACCTGTTTGTTGTTATTAGGCTAGGAACGGGTGCCAGGGGATGGATCACTTGATGATTCCCTGTTCTGGTCATTCCCTCTGGGGCACCTGGCATTGGCCACTGTCGGAAGATGGGATACTGGGCTGGATGGACCATTGGTCTGACCCAGTAGGGGCGTTCTTATGTTAATGGTGTTTATTGCAGTGGCGGGCTAGAGCCCACCCAAGATCAGGGCCCCATTGTATTAGCACCAATTCCTTGCCCCCGAGCAATTGCCAAGACAGGCACAGGGTAGAGGAGCAGGATAAAGGACACACGGAGGCTTCCTCGGGGTGTAGCGCCAATGGGAGGGTGGGAGGGAACTAAAACCTAGAACCATCTCCAAACCCTCAAATGATTGGACAGGGGCCAAGTCCGGGACCCTGGGGATCACACCGAGGAGACGGCAGGGGAGTTGTCACTGCTCTGCAGCAGCACATCATCAGAGGCTGCTGCCTTTGCACCAACCCATCTCCCCTTAGACTTCAACTGGGTCTCTCCCCCACCCGCCCAGGCCCACCAGTGCATGATCTGAACCCACAGCCCCCCTAGAGGAAGGCGGCGGATGGGCGGGCTTGTTCTGCCCCTTGCCAGGGTCCTATCTCTGCCCTTCGGGCTCCAAGGCCAAAGGCATGAGCTGGTTGAGATCAGAGGACGGGAAGCCAGGAGAGCTGGGGTATGACTGAATCAAAATGGAAGACAGGTTGGCCTGTCCAGCACCCACCACGCGTGGGGCAGAACAATCACTGCTGGGGCTCACCCTCCGAGCCTGGGGGAGAGAACCCTGCTTCCCGCAAGCCTCCGCCCCATGTGTCCGGGCAGCAGCGCTTCCGCTGCACCCCGTCCCGAAGGAGAAGGGAAACTGGAGTTAACCCCTTGCGTGCCAGGGGCCGGGCAGTGCCCATGCAGCTCGAGGAATCACTGCGATCTCTTCCCCTCACCCCTGTCACAGCGCTCCTTCATCCAGGTTAGCCCCAGGGAAGGGCTGCGGGGCTAAGAATGCTGGGTCCAGGCGCAGTGAGAGCCGTGGCTGAAGCCAGCTGCTGAGGAAGCGTGAGAGATGTGTATGTGACTCACCCGCGAGGCCCACTGGGGCACAGCTCCTTGGGAACGGAGGAATTGCCAGACTGAAGTCCCTCGAGTCCAGTGTCCTGTCTCTGACAGTGGCCAGCAGGAAGGCGCTAGAGCCGCAATAGGCTGCTGCTGGGGGATAATCTACCCCCAGGGCCGTTTCTTCAACCCCCCCGCAGAGATTGGCTGAGGTTTCATAATCCTTCCAATATCAGCATTAGCTAGTCTAGCGCTGGCTACTCCGGTTGGCCAGAGAAATATCCAGGGCCTTTCTGGGTGCTGCACAGCTCTTGGGCTCAGCAGTGTCATGTGGCAGGGAGTTCCAGAGTCTACATCCCATTCTAGGGGAAAATATTTCCTTTGATCAGTGTTTGTCATCTTTCCCTGAATGTCCCCTCGCTCTTGTCTCATGAGACAAGAACAGAAGCTCCCAACTCACCTTCTCCATCCCATTCACACATCAATCCGGCCTGTTCCTATTCACCTCCTCTAGATGGTAAACAATCCCACTCTCCCTCCAAGAGCTTTTCCAGGCCCCTCGTCATTCTCATCACCCTTCTCGGACCCACCCTTGGTCTGCACTCCCCTTTCTTTTCATGGGCTGTGCACTGTAGCCAGATGAGGCTGCACCACGGATTCCTCTAATGGCGTTATCTTCTCAGGATTATTCACCATCCATTCCTTCCGTGATCTAATCTGGTTAGCTTTTCGCAACTGCACACTGAGCAGACGACTTCATGGAGCTATCTACCATGTCTCCCCAGCCCCTTTCCTGATTCAAAACCCAGTAAGATTCAGGAGGAGGTTCCATCCCTCCCCCCCCTCCCCCCCGACGTGCATTACTTTACCCGTTAAATTCAATCTGTACCTGTGTTCCCCACTCACTTACCTTGGTCAGGTCTCTCTGAAGTTCCTCACCATCTTCTCTGGACCTTCCTTCTCCCCTGCCTTCCCCAGCATCTCACAGCTCACCTGTCCAAGCACAGAACCTTGAAGCACTGACTGTGAACTTGTGACTGGGATGGAAACTGACCATTTATTCCTATTCTTAGTTTCCTGTCTCTTAGTCAGTTTCTGCGCCACTTTGCCTTACCACTGAACTTCTTTAGGAGCCTCCTATGAGGGAACTTTTTTGAAGTCTACATTTTACCACCACAAGGGACCATCAGAACATGTGGTCTGACCTCCTGTATGACACCAGCCAGAGAATTCCATCCAGCTATTCCTATACTGAGCCTAAGAACTTGTGTGTGATTAAAGCACCTCTGCCGGTCTGGGTCTGAAGACATCAAGAGATGAAGAATGCACCTCTTCCATGGGTAGTTGGGTAGTTTGTTCCAGTTTGTAATCACCCTGTTACAAATGTGTGCCTTATTTCTAGTAGCAGCCCACTGGAGGACAGAGCTGTGCTGCTAAGATTCTGGGGTGTCGGGACGATTGGGTACAGGGCAAGTTCCTGCTCGAAGTGGCCTGTTATTCCCATAGCGCTCTGCTTTCTACAGGAACCAGCAGGCCTTGCTGCACACCTCACTTAGAGTATGGCTACACTGCCATTGGACGCACCAGCGGCTGGCCCGTGCCGGCTGACTTGGGTTCAGGCAACGGGGCTGTTTGATTGCAGTGTAGGTGTTGGGGCTCGGGCTGGAGCCTGGGCTTTAGGACCCTGCAAGGTGGGAGGGTTTCAACGTTTGCACTGCAACTGAACAGCCACTTAGCCCGAGCCAGCTGGCATGGACCAGGCCTGGCTGTCTAAGGGCAATGTAGACATACCCTTACGACGGTCTTCAGGAAGACCATCTACCGAGTGCCACAACTGCAGAGGAAATGGAGTCACAGCAGCAATCTAACCTAGGGCTTGCCCGGAGCTGTACAGGCCGCCCAGAGTGTGTAACAATCACGCAGTATTGCACCTTGTATTACAACACAGTTGTGAAATTGGTCAGCCCGGCCCCTCTGCCGTTAAGAAGTCAGGGCCTGCTATTCTGGGAGCAGTGGTGTGGAAAGGGGTTATCTGCTCAACCTTCTGCCTGCTCACAAACACCAAGTGCGTGCCTGGGGCAGCAAGCCGCGGGGGGCAGCCTGCCGGTCGCTGTGAGGGCGGCAGTCAGGCTGCCTTCAGCGACATGCCTGTGGGAGGTCCGCCGGTCCCGCGGTTTCGGTGGCAATTCGGTGGTGGGGACGCTGAAGGTGCGGCACCAGCGGACCTCCCGCAGGCATGCCACCGAATCTGCTTGACCAGCGGACCTCCCGCAGGCATGCCGCCAAATCTGCTTGACCAGCGGACCTCCCGCAGGCATGCTGCCGAAAGCCGCCTGGCTGCCGTGCTTGGGCAGCAAAAACCATAGAGCCGCCCCTGCTGTGATGAAACACATGGAAAAAAAGCAACAGATAGAATATTAGGAGAGAGAGGGAGAGAAATGTCTATACCAGGGGTAGGCAACCTATGGCACGGGTGCCGAAGACGGCATGCGAGCTGATTTTCAATGGCACTCACACTGCCCGGGTCCTGGCCACCGGGTCCTGGCACTCACACTGCCCGGGTCCGGGCTCTACATTTTAATTTAATTTTAAATGAAGCTTCTTAAACATTTTAAAAACCTTAAAACCTTATTTACTTTACATACAACAATAGTTTAGTTATATAATATAGATTTATAGAGAGACATCTTCTAAAAACGTTAAAATATATTACTGGCACGCAAAACCTTAAATCAGAGTGAATAAATGAAGACTCGGCACACCACCTTCTGAAAGGTTGCCGACCCCTGGTCTATACAGTGAAGATCCCCCCCCCGCGTATGCCTGTTGGGGTTTGCTTGTAATGGACTCACACAGCAGAGAGCTTATCCTTGTTAATATTTTAATGTTATATTTGCAGCATAAATAAAAGGCACATTATATGTTTGGTAAGAACAGTGGCTGAAGGAACAAATTGATAAGTGCCAAGATTTTGTTTTTAAACAGCAAAATACAACACAGGGCCGTGCCACGACCCTCCCCCGCCCCTGCGGACACACAGGTCAACAGGAATCCACGGCACGGGCTAATGCTAAATTGTGAGGACCTGCTCACAGGAGCACTTCGGTGAAGAACATTTTTTATTTGCTAGTGTGACCTGCCTGCACCTCCTCGCGTTCTGTTGCGAAAGGCAGAGCAAGTCCAGAATTGTACAACAAACCTGTAGCAGGGAGGGAGGGTCGGGGAGTCCAGGTTTGGATACATCTAAAAACAATTTCATTGCATAAGGAATTGCGCATCCATTCAGGAAAGTTGATATATGTCGATATATTTCTATATATATTCATAGATAGGTATTTTCTTTTATAGAGATACTACACCCTTGTGGTTAAGCTTTTCAGGGATTTATTTTTGTGGGTTTTTTTATTTTCTTCCATTATTGATCGTAAAAGCTCTCCATATAAAACAGCCAGCTATTGGTTGAAGGGCAGGTGTCAGGTGGATTCTTCCACTACTGCAGTCCCATGCAAAAGAAGACTGGTTCTTTGTGCTGGGGGAAGGCAAATCCCGGGACCTGGCTCCTTGGGCGGCTGCTGTGAGGTGTGTGGGAGAGAGCAAGACTTAGTTCGACCTGGAAGGCCGTGTGTCAAAGAGCTGCCGTCCTGCTCCCACAGAGCACCTGGGACAACTGGCAGGAGCCCGTGGACAAAGGTCATTCCTTTCGTGATGCCTCTAGTCCAGAGACGGAAGGGAGAGGTCACCTGTCTTGCAGGCCTTGCACGCGACACCCGGGGGTTGCTAATGAGAATCAAGGCTACTGGATGGGCCGCCCTTGCTTTGGAGGAGTCAGAAATAACCTGCTCTCTCTTCCAAGGCAATGGAGCAGCTTTGGCCTGGGTTAAAACACTCCTTCCATCTGCAGTAGAAGAGAGAGGGGAGCAGAGGCCAGGGCGGGGCCGGCCTCATTTATGTG
This sequence comes from Terrapene triunguis, assembly GCF_002925995.2. NCBI lineage: Eukaryota > Metazoa > Chordata > Testudines > Emydidae > Terrapene > Terrapene triunguis. Next base: position 1,606,490 of record NW_020665187.1, on the reverse strand, counting down.
AAACGTTTTAAGATTGAATTCTAGAGCAGAGCTAGTGGAGCAGATTTAAAGGTGAAATCGCTACCATGTTATTTCAGAGGCTGTAGGTCCCTCAGTTAGTTGGGCTCAAACGAAAACTCTGGCTCTGGGCAGTCTAGAACTTGGAGGGATCTGGGTTACCCTGATCTCCAGTGGGCCAAACCCATATCCTCCAGGTTTCCATATCCATAAAAACCTGTGGCTGGGCCCCCATCTCTCAGCAAGTTAAAAATTAACACCCCATTTTAACCCACAAGTGGATTTTCTCCACTGCAGCCAACCTCTGTCAACTGGCTTAGCCCTTTAAAAAACAAACAGACAAAAAAACAAAGGCTTCTTGTGACTGTCAAGTATCATGGAGTTGCTTCGGCAGCTCAGTACTGTGTGGCAAATGGCAAAAGCAGCTAGTGGTGGTCTCGTAATGTCCCACAGGAAGGGAATGATTAACAGGTCCTGGAGCCTGAGGGGCAGGTGGACCTTTACTTCCCATTACTCATTAAGTGATTCCTTTCCCAATCCATTAGGATTGAAAGATGCCAAGGGCAAGTCTACACTACAAAATTAAGTCGTCCTAAGGTACTTCGATTTACAGCCACCGCAGTAATTAAACTGCTTTTGCACATCCACACTACGCTGCTTGTGTCAGCAGTGTGCCTCCTCCCCAGGAGCGCTTGCACCAATTTAACTGTCAGCGTGGGGCGTTGTGGGATGGCTTCTGCAAGGCGGCAACAGCTGATGGAAGCAACGCAACGTCTACATGGACACCGCATCGGTCTAAGCGCTACGCCGCTCACGGAAGTGGAGTTCTTAAGTCGGCGTAGTGGGCGAGTTACGTCGGCGGGAGCTGCATTTTAGTGTAGATGCTTACAGTGTTAGGTCGATGTAAGCTGCCTTGCGTCAACCGAAGTCTGTAGCGTAGACCAGGGCTGAGTTTGGGGTCAGACTGTGGCTCCCTGCCTGACTGCATAAGAAACCTCAGCGCAACGGAAACCGGCTCCACTACTGGCATCAGCCTGGAGTTCCAGAGAAAAAGCTAACAAGCATCCAGCCCCTATCTTGGTCAGGTACCATTTGTAATAGACCATGCCGGGTGTGAGATAAGTTCCCATTTCCAGCACACCATCCTCCCCTCCCCATGCCTTAGGTGGAAAATGGCTAAGGCAGCCTAGGCTACCTACAACATACCCTTCCCGCCACTCCTTTCTGCAATTATAACAGTCTCCTTCAAGACAGAAGGTGCTGGCTTTGTGCCCCACGCCAAAAGCATCCGCAGCGCCTTCTCCCGTGTCCCCCACCCCCTCCCAAAATAAAAGCAATACAGCACAACAAATGCAGAACATACGGCGATCCAGAACTCTACAGCACTCCTGGGATGGGGCTTTTTAACACAACGATAATGATTCAGTCCTGCAGTATACAGCACACAATGCTAAATAGGAGAAAAGGGCTCACGGGGGACAGACCCAGCTGAACAAAGGCAGCTTCTCGTTACAGCGCCATGGCTGTGTTTGTGCTAGATTCCACGGGGTACAGACAACAGCGTCTCTGGGCCCTTCCAAGTCATTAGCACCTTTACAGTTGGCGGAGAAGTGTCTCAAAGATCAGATAAAAAAAGGTGATGAGCATGGTATAAAATGCCCAGATGGAGACTGGCTTTAGGAGGAAGAGGGGATTTTGTTCAAACAGGGCAACAACCTCTCTCTCCTTGTTGCTCTATAACATCCCACCTGGGTGCTTGAGGCAAGGGGGTGGGGGGGGAAGAGAAATCAAGGTTTCTGGTATGCGGAGCCCTCCTGTGTTTCAGAAATAGCACCAAAACTGGAAATCAAGACACCTGAACGAAGGTGCCCAAGCTCTGCTCCAAAGCGGAAGTGCCCAGGGCACAGCCCTGACTAAGGAGACTAAAATCAAAGTGAAATTCTATGCATCGGTGCCAGCTGTTACATTGAACAAAGTAGCCCTTCCACACAAAACAATGTGTGGGGTCGGCTTTCCAAGGCCTCAGTCTGTACAGTGCGACAGATTCCAGTAGAGGGCACCAAAGCAGCAGCCAGAAACAGCCAAGGCATCAAGGTCTCAACTGGAAATGCGGATTTAGAGCCCAAAGCTCTAAACCTCAATGAAACCTCTGCCTAACACTGCTGACACCTCACTGTACATTCAGTCTGCCTCTGACCCAGAAGCACCTTATACCTCTATTGCTGGGGTTGGAAATTAACCAATCAGACATAATACAAAATAAAGGACCCCTTCATTTGTGTCGCACATAACTGGGGCTGCAACCAAGGTGCACTAGGTAATGCTACATGATTAAGTTTCGAGGGGATTGATGTCTCGCCTGTAAGCCTGCCAATAAGCAAATCTCACAGGTGAGTCCGATGCCAGGCCTGCTTAATCGAACCTTTGTACGCAGTGTCGTTGTAGCCGGGTCGGTCCCAGGACAGGAGAGGTACGGTGGGTGAGGTAATATCTTTTATTGGAGGAACTTCTGTCAGTGAGAGATACCCCAGACCCGAAGAAGAGTTCTGTATAGCCTGAAAGCTTGTCTTCCTCACCAACAGATATTGGTCCAATAAAAAATATGACCTCACCCCCCTTTGTCAATATGGGCTGTAAAAGGAACACCCTGCTTTAAAGCCACAGCTTCTAGGTTCAGAACAGAGCTCAGCACGTTTGATATTCAAGTTCCAAGTGGCTCTCGCTAAGGACACGTATGTTTTCATATGTTTCTTGTCTGAAGCTAGGCCAGACTGTCAAAAGGAGTCGAAGGCTTGTGTCTAATGTATAAGAAACACACATGTGGGGGTGGGTTGGCTTAGAGAGTTCCTTACATTTCATTTGGGTAAACAATGGGTTATGGGTGGAAAAAGGAAACGCTTCACATAACTACCCATCCTGCCTCAGGACTCTCCTATCCTGAGTTCTCCTGGTGCTGCGTCTCGTAAATAGAAACTGTATGTTTGATGCAGAAACATTATCCTAGGTCTCCTGCTGGAGAAAAGCTTAAAAGAAAAAAAGTACGTAGTGATTCAGGTCATGGAGTCGGGGCGGCAGGGTGAATTTAAGAACTCGGGATTGGAGGTGGATGACAGCAGTCAGCTCAGGGCAGGAATCAAGCACCTGCTTAACGGGGTGGTTAACAGCACCCCCAACGAAGTGGAAAATCACACTGACTAGTGGTTACAACATGGGACTAGAGGATTCAGGAGCATCCTGGGCTCACTGGGTCCTCTAATCAAGTCACAGGACTCCTGTGTACTTTATCCACCCTGACTGTAAAACCGGGTAAGAGGCCCACCTGGTTTTATAACACAAAAGCGAACTCCAGTCTCCCCTCCTCTCCCACGGAGATGGCGAATCTTTGAGAAAAAAAATCAGTTACAAAATAGGCTGCTCCACGCGGCCGGAGTTCCACAATCACAGAGGTTAACCCACAAAACCCACAGCTTTCTCACCATGCAGTTCCCTAGTCCACTGAGAACCGACACTAAATTGCCTTTTGGAATGAGACCAGCAAAGTGCTCCTGCTCTCAGGGAACTGCAGCACACTCTGGATGATATATTTAAGTCAAAAGTACTAGAAAATTAGCTCCTTCACCAGCATAGTGCTGATAAGTCGAGACCTCCCAGTTATTGCCCTGAACTTGCTAATACAGGAGCCAAAGGACCTGAGCTGAGCTGAAAAGTGGGGATTTTTGTTTGTACTTGGCTGCAGACCCACAGAAGACGGGACTTACTCAATTTCATAACCCAGCCCTGCCTGGTCCTCCAACCCACCCCTCCTCCCAACGAACTTGCATCTCTTTTGGCTGGCAACCAAAAGAAATCTTAAAGCAAAGGCACCACAATTCTGTCAGATGAGCTCTTAAAGGTGCTAGTCATTTCATGACCATTAATACTCAACCCTAATAGTAACAAGAGCTTTTGAGTACAAGATTACTACCCCAGGTATGTGTACTGTACATGTGTACATGCCATGACAAAGATGAGAGAAAAGCTACAATGAAGGCAAGGAATTAGTGCCAGCTGCTCTCACATCGAAGAGCTCTCTGTCAGGAGCCCTGTTTTGTTTTGTTGTTCACTTTAGATTTTTTTTAAATTTTATTTTCTACCAATCAGAGTGTTGTCAAGCCACAGCGACAAGGAAGAGGCAACACTAATGCTTTGGTTGAGGTCCTACTCCACACCTAATTTTATCAAAAAGCAACAGTGGAATTCAAGAGATATACAGAGGGATCCGATCTTTTTAGTCTTAATTGGATGGGCTTGGGAGAACAAAAGGAGAAAATTAGTTTCTCTCTGCTATGAGACCCTGAGGGCCAGGCTAGATTCTTGCTGAGATTGTCATGGGGTTCGACATTCTGATGTTGTAGGGAAAGAAATGCACGTCTATCATAATTGCCTCTAATTTATTATTATTTGTTTCTATTATAACGGTGGTAAACACTGATTAAAAAATACCGCTCTGAATGAGTATGATCCTACAGCTAGTGCTTAGTCCTTGCTCAATAAGAACTTAAAGGTACTTTTAAACACTGCAATATTTTTCCTGGCCTCGTGAAATAAGCCAGGAGGGGATCATTTTCCCACTGTGAAGTAGGCCACACATAAGGGCCAAAGATCACATGCAATCCAAAACATTCTGTGTCGTTCCCAGGAGGAGAAATTTTCATGAAAAGTAAGTGTGGACAGTCAATTAATTGAAAATGGCATTAGTCACGGCCCCCTTTGGCCTAAGACAACTAATCGCTGAAGCAACAGGGATGGCCGGGGAAAGTCACTTTAGCTAACTCCAAGCCCTACGATGATATTGGGAAGGCTGCCTGAAAAGCCCGGAGACTGGGAAGGCAAAAAAGGTTGAAAAAGCAGCTGTCACCGAACAAGTCCATGAGGATGCGCAGCCTTTATGTGGGTAGCTGAGCCAGCACAGGAAAATGGGATAAAAAAGGGCATCCCCCATCTATAGATCTGGAAGGAAATTCCCAACATGTACAACCCTTGTTAGCGGCAAGGATGCTCACAGAAAGCCATAACCAATGACCAAGAAGGTAGGACTTCCTCGACAGTGATCAGTAATTTTACACACAGATTAATAGGAAATCATCTCTAGGCAAAGATGCAAATTATGGAAAAGCTGGTGATTTAAAGGAATAACCTAGCAACTGGTTTCATAATTGTTCTAAACACACACTCAACAGTCAGTGAATGATATTCCTCATGATATAAAGGCTCCTCAGGGGCTGTAAACGCTGCTTGGCTACAGGACAGAACTTCACACGGGCCACATCTTTTCAGCAGGCCTCCTCTATGTCTGCAGTATTTATTTACTCGAGCACAGCCAGGCTATTTGCATGAGCAAAGCCATGCCGTTGCGATTAAATGAGGCCCCAGTGGAAAAACGGGGCCCCTACAATTCAAATCTTAGCACCGAAGTAGTTGTCCATTGAAACCAACAAATCTGAAATCCGATGTTATCTTCTGGGGTTTTTGCATCTCCAGAGCCCATCCTCTCCCTAGGTTACCGCCCTGATAACTCCCATACAGGTGACTAATCTAGTTAAAAGCACAATTACTCGTTTGCTTGACAGACAACTCACAGATGGACATCCTTCCTATGCGGTAAGAGCGGATCAGGAAGTGCTGTCTGCATGCAATGAACCGCACCACTTCATTTTGGTAAGAAAACAGCAAAGGATTTTGCCACAGGTTACTGGAGCTAGTAGGGCTCTTTGGTAGCATCTCTCCCTTATGGGCCTCAATCCAGTGATGCTTCCTGCAAGATATTTAGCAACCATAGCTCTTCCTGGTTTCAATGGGAGAGGAGTGCTCTTGGCATCGCCGAGGATCAGGCCCTCTACGTGAAGTGGGATAGATGAGAACATTCTATATAGATGTGTCTGCTTCAAAATGGATGGGAAACAGCTCTCAGCCTATTTACATTTCAGGCTAGCTCACAGGAAGGAACTTGGGAGGGAAGGGAAGGGCTGATATTAAAATCAGGATTGGGGAGATTAAAATGAAATACTTTAAAAAAAAACCTTTAACCTGTTTAAAACATTTTGCACAGTCATGATTGCTTTTCACAAGGTAGTACCAGGCAGGTGTGTGCCCCATAACGAAGGGGATTTACACGTCCGAAACTCCTGTTTACTTCTTCTACGTTTGTCCTTTTTACTAAGGCCAGGCAAAGATCAGCTTGTCAGTGAAAGCTAAGCTGTCTTGTATACTATTAAGCTAGCTACATAGTTGTGGGGAACCACCAAATCTGGAGCTGCTCTAGCAATACATTCATTCAGTGGCAAGCCTTAGTTGAAATGGACACTGAGTAGGAACAGAATATGTTTTATTCTGATCACTGATCCAGGAACCATGCTGAGGGAGATAGGGGATGGATTACGTTTGCTATCCTGAGTTTGTTCTGCAGAACATCTCAAAGGTGCCAAAGTTAAAATTCTGTCTCCTTGCTGCATTTCCTTCTCCCAGGGAAGTCAGAGAGGACATCTGAGTGCTAAGCTCATTACCAAGGAGCTCCCTAGGCCCCAGGAAGGAAGTTGGAGAAAGTTTCATGCCCATGTACCTATTTTGAACACAGAAAGAGAAACTGTTTGTCTTCAGCAGCCTGGGACTCAGACACGCTCAGACTCTGCTGGAGATTAAACTCACTTCCACCTCTTCTGTGAAACTACTGAGTTTTCTATTTAAATACATACAAATATTTTAAACACTGAACATTGTTTTAGCATGTCCAGTGACACACACTTCAAGGGGAAACAGTCAGCTTGAAATCTAGTCAATTGCCATTAAAAGCAGTTTCTGGTCTACATGTCTCCTGAGCACTCCTGCCAACGTTTGCAGTTTTACAGGCACATTTTCCTAAGATGTTTCTCCCTTTAACACACTAATGATTCAAACATACAGGGGAACTGACTAAGTGACAGAGGAGAAATACTGAAACCCGACTAAGATATTGCTAAATATGCAGAGTAAATATACAGGGGGAAAAAAGTTTACAAATAATTATTTTTGATCTCCAACTGCTAGCAATATTAGGCATCACCTATAAAGAGGAGGTAAAAATTGTCAGACTGAAGTGTGATTTAACTTGACAGCGTACATAAAAAATCATGTCACACAAATTATCATCTTGCTTTCCCCTCCTCTAAACTTCAATTCTGGCTGGATGTTTAGTAGCTGCTCATGAACCCCCATAAAGATTAATGCTTTACACATCATCTGAAAGATGGAATTCCCGGCTGCTTCCAGATGGTAGAAAGCATTAGTTTATAGCTCTGTAAGTTCAGGAGAGCATACACACAAACCATGTCAGAACTGAAATGATGGGGCACAAGATGGTAATCAGAAGGACAAGATTTTAAGGTCTGGTATCTGGTGATTTGTCAGGGCAGGAAATATTCCGTGGGTACACTGTATGTTTCTAGCACCCAGTAGGGCATGAGGTCTCAGCTCCCGATAGTCACTGCTCTGTCTGGCCAGCCGTAGTTTTCTGGCAGGACCTGGTAGCAACTTCCAGATCGCAGACTTGTGTAATTTTTGATCCCCAGTGGTTAAGTAAGGAGAGCAAAAAGCAGCCAGATTTTACACTAATGCTGTACTGTCCCAGGGAGCAAGTTCACACACCTCTCAATCAGTTCCACACCACTTTGGTAACGAATACGATGGTTGCTGTACTTACAGCTGTAGTGACTAAAGACTATAGTACCTATAATTCTTCTGCTTTCTCCTGCTCACTCAAACCCCTTGAGTCAGGATCTACAGCAAAATCACCCACTACCCATAGCTACCTGAATGTCTGCCTCCAGACCCCAGGGAGAAGCAACCCCACAGTTCAGACTGTCAGAGACCGTGGCGTGTGAGAAATACCCTTGACTGGGTTGTTGTGTGTCTGGATGACTGGTCCTTTTAAGAAGGAACAAGAATGGGACCAGAGGCCTGAGGTTTTTTCCTTATTTGGGGGATTTTCTGTTGAAAAAAGGGCTGTTTTGCAATACAAAACCTGTTTTGAACTTACGGGAAGAAGTCCTAGGAAGGAGGAATTAAGATGGAGGATCTTACAACACCACAACTGACCACAAGGGGCCAGTAGCGAGCAGGGACCAGAGTCCATTACATGACACTTGGTGAGTTTTTCCACTTCAAGCATCTCCCTGTTTTCTGAACCTCTTAAGCCCCTCCCATTGCAAAGACAGGTGCTGGGAAGAAAAGAATCAGCAGTTTAGGGTCTGTCTACACAGCAAAAGCCGTGCATAGGCTAGTCTACTTGAGCTAGCTTTAATCCAGCTAGCACGGGTAACAGTAGCAGTGAACACAACATGGTACGAGCTGCAGCTCAGGGGAGCACAAGCCCAGCATGGACCCTGGGTACATAACTGGCTTGCTGTCTTGAGTAGCTGGATTCAGCTAGCCCATGTGCAGTTTCTACTGAGCAGACAGACCCTTAGTCGTGACTGTAGCAGAGTGATCTATTTAGAACAGAATCCGTTAAAAAAAACGTTGTCCGTTTTTGCTCAATGGACTGGTTTTTACAAGTCTGTTTGCAATCTGAAGCTTTCAAACTCATTACACAAATCCACTGCAGCTTATGCGGTGCTGGGAACCTATTCCATTCTACTCGGCCTTTGATTCCTCCCTGTTTGAAATGTGACTGGTCACCTAAGTCGCATGGTATTGTTTCAGTTCCAACTAAGAGTTCGAGGAGCAGGAAGAAGGAAAGAAACAATTCCAAGATAGCTGTGCAAACACACATACGTGCACATGCGTGTTGATTTCCACCGACCAAAAAAATGGTCCCTTGTACAAGTCTCCATGGAAATTAATACGGTTTGTGAGCACCAAAGCAAATTCACTTTCGGTTAAAGCCTTTTCACACTTGTCCAACTGAAGCTGTACTTACCACCCTATCCCCTTCTGTACAGTCTATTGTGCAGCTGTATCCTTGAGCTGCCAGCCTCTTAACAGCTGAAGGTATTTGAAGGCTGCTTTATGCATGTGTTAAGGCTATCAATAGGCAGTATTTACCCAGTGGTGCTGTTTTAACATGCACTGGTGCTGGTGTTAAAATGGGCTTCCCCTACCTCTTGCTAAACATCCACTAGCTTTGAGACACTAATGTTAGCATGCAGGCTGGAAGTGGAGCATGATCAGTTATCATGGAGAAGCTGTTTGGGCCTCTTGAGCCACACATATGAATCCAGCTATTCTAATGAATCCGTCAGAGCTATGCACCCTATTTCTTTACAAGACAGTGAAGTGTCTGCAAGAGACTAAACTAGTTATAGTTACAAACAGATTCCCTGCTGTCCTATTAGACTTCTGACAACATGGCCATGATCCTTCTGTCTTGGATTCTTAGCCAAATAAAGGCTCTGTGTCTTATCCAATCAGGGCGTTAGACTTTATAAACCATTTCCACGGTTGTTGCATTATCCTCACAAGAGCCTGAAAACCCTGCTGATGGTATAGCTCTTTGTCATCAAGGAAACAGACACCCTGTTGGGACAGTTATACTCAAAGCACTTTCCTATATGCAAATTCTCTATATAAACAGCTTTAAGGAAAAAAAATGAAGTGCCTGATCTGGAATGCCTCTTGCAGTAACTACACACAGGTTCTAAACAGAGATGCAAGAGCGGCTAGCTCCAGAGTCTTTGAATATTGAGAGGGCAAAGAAACACAAAATCTCAGGAATGATTATGTGTGAGAGTGTGTGCGACAGAGTGAGACAAACACATGGTGGCAGTGTATTAAGAGACAACTAGGACCATGAAATACATTAGAGAATATGGCAGAGAGGCCTGGAGAAACCTGAGGGAAAAAAGGGGGAGAAGAGACCCCTAATTAAAAAAGCAATAAACGGAATTTCCCTGTATCTGGGGGGGGGTGGTGGTGGGGTCAAATTCTACATGCTCAGATTTTGCTTTGGGTATTGCTGTCCCTGGCAAATATTCCAAGTCTAGAGAAGCCAAACTACTGACGGTCAAAAGTGGCAAGTGCAATTTGAGGTGGTCTGGCAGCTCAGGGTGAAGATGTCAAAGAGCTCAACTGAAGGAAAAGCGTCTTTAAAGAAGGAAAGAAAGATGAAGTTCTGAGAGTTTCACCGACTGATGGGTTTGCTGTTGCACAAATTCACACAGCATCCCTTTCCGGCTCCCAAAATACAAATTCAAATCTACAACTATTACCCAGCAAGCAAAAGGTCAATGACAACCTAAAGAAAGTACACACACACACACTCACTTTGGCAATAAGCAGACAATTCCAAGTGCCTTTAAAATGTCAAGGCTGGTTTTAAATCTACCCCATGAACCTGGAAGCTCTAAAAGTACTACATTTGCTCTTGAGGAAAAGCAACAGATATACCACTACCAGGAGCAGAAGAAAACCATTAAAAGAGGTAAAAGGCCAGGCAAGTGGGATAGGCTTCCACCTCCCTTCGTTCAAGGCCACCACTTTATAAGGTCATCAGGTTAAATGTACGGGAGATAATCCTTTGACATGTGTGGGGTTTGCTTGTTAAATTCATGACTTGTTGAGATGGGTAGTGGATTTTGTAGCCGGTTAATTCCAGGACTCGCATTATATCCATCTGCCCCAGCTCATCCTTTCATGCATCACACAGAGCAGCTTTGCACGCAGTCCTGGCAGACAGCAGCTCGGTGCTGCTTTACTGTTGTATGGAAGATTTATAAGCAGGCCCTTTTCTGAAGAAGGAACCTGCATCATTAGCAGCTATGGCGTCAATTAAGAGAGAAGCACATGAAACGTTCACAGTTCCGACTGCTGCACCAGTGACTGCGAACACATACTTAAAACCCCCACAAGTTACAGCAGTTAATGATGGTTAATTGCATGTGAATTAGAGGTGCCAGGCTTGCTTCAGAACCAGAAAGCTTTGGTGTCAGGGAAGTTAAACCCATGGAGTTAGGAAGCCCATTATCCTCAGCCTTTTTAATCTCAATAGCCCGAGTGGAAAACTCGGCCAGTATTCTTGTGCCAAGGTGCAACATTTCAGGTCAGCTAGAGCGGTGATGGGGAAACAGATGATTGGAAGCAGCAAGCTGTTAAAAATAAAGTGACAGCACCAGTAAATGTCACAGCCTCCCAACAGCTACTTTCCTTTGCTAACAGGTGAAACTGAAAATAGCAATAATGCCAAGAGAAACCACAAGCCAGGGGAGGTTTAGTGTTAACGTAATTGATACCTGAAAATGAACCTTTCAAGATGCATTCAAATGAGGCTCTTTGTGTTCTGATGATTCTGCAAGCTGATTGACCATCACTAAGGGATCAAGAAATCCCTCAATCTGAAGCCATCCTGTACGGACAGGTGATCACATGACAATGGTTTTGGGCCAGGATCTGTATAGGATATGCAGTATAAAGAAGCTTCCATAGCTGCCCTTAACTCACTTTAAAAAAAAAAAATCCATATCTGCCCCCACTAAGCAGGGACTTAGCTATGATCAGTCTCTCGGTCTGCACGTTCTTATGGGTTAGTTCTTTGTCACGTGGTTTGTGACATCATCTGCCAGCAGACTGAGACTGTGGAGCCATAATGACGTGCCACTGTACGGGCATGCTCAGTTCTGTCCTTTGGCTTGCCATCTGAGTGAGGACCGAAGTGGCAACAGCTTCAGCTGCAGAGCGGACGTTGAGCTCGTTGGGGGATGCTGTCACGGAGCTGTGCTGGATGACAGGAGCAGGGGAACCGGTAGGCTCAGAGCTCTCCTTTGGGCTTTCTGTTTTCAAAAAGAAAAAGAAATAGTAATTGGAATGGAACCCATCATGATGCTACTGACATTAAGACTGGGCTGTGGAAAGTGAGACCAACTCTACCAAGCATCCCTGGATGATGAGAGAGTTAATCAGACACTGTGCTTTACTTTTACATGGAGGCCTTTCGACCTGCCTGATCCCAAAGCACTTTGGGAATGGATACACCGATCCATATGCAGGAGCCATTTAACCCAGGCAGCACTCATATGCATCCACCTCTAAGAGGGGGTGCAGCAGCTGTTAACAGCATGCACCAATTCTATAACAACTACCTAGGACAGGATGTAAAAAAGAGTAAGAGCCTCTTGAAAAAAGCAGGGACAATGTAAGGATTCAGAAAACAATGATCGAAACTAGGATCTGGCTAGACCACCCCATTTCCATACAAAAAGCAGCGGGGGGAATTTTAAAGAACCTCGAGTTAGAAAGAGAACTGTAGCAAAAAGGTGCTAACATCAAAGCACAGACAATAGATTCTAGCTTAACTTTCCTATAATACAGCTATGTCCTCATTATAATAAATGTACTTTCCTACATGATGTTTCCTGGTATAGTACTTGGTTCGAGGCCATTTAGCCCAGAGACTGAACAGTTCCTTCGGAGTTCTTACCATCTGTTGGGTGAACACACAGAGAAGTATGTAACAGAAACCCTTCCACAAGCTGACCGCATACCCGTTACAGCAGTTTTTCTGAATTTTATATAAATTATCTGGTTTACTCTTTATTGTTCTCTAGAACATTAAAATCAGTTAGACCTCATCACAAACCACTTGCTCACTAAACTTTCCTGTAACTTGAAGCTGTGGACAATGAAGTGAGGACAAGACAAAGCCAGCAAGCTTCTTCTGCAGTCGTATAATGGTCAACACAGATTGGTTTGTCCAAACTTTGGATTCTCTCCCACTGTGTCTGGGCAGGGGTGCTAGACAAAAAGGATGATTTGTGACTGATCTCATGCTACAGTAAGGGTGATCAAACTTCATGCTTTGGGAGGGTATAAGCTCATTCATTATCTGCCTAAGTCAAGAGGAAATTCCCTCCTGCACAGCTGGTTAGATGAATTATGGAGAGGATGTGGTTATCATCCTCTGAAGCAGCAAGTATTGACCTATGGTTGGATACACGGGATTCCTATAAACACACCAAGCACGTAAAGCCCATGTCACCAGAAACCAGAGAAGAAATTACAGCCTCATTGTGCACAGCTGGGAGTGTTTTAAGATCCAGATTGCCACTAGGTCTTTTCACGTTGCTCTGTATCCCTTCCCCAAACTCATTTTACCTCACCCTCGTAAGTGAGGTGCTGGCTAGGACATAGCTAACAGATCGAAAGATACAGCTAGCACAGTAGATTTCAAAAGTGATTTGGGGGTGAGGAGGGAGGGTCGAGCAAAGCAACAGAACAGTTTGGCATCCCAAAAAGGAGATTTACTAGGTATTACAAATAAAACAACCCAACTGTACATAAGGCAGCTGTAATTCCATCAAGGGAATCTGGCATTTTTGTTTAAGGACATGCTTAGTCATAAATCTTTATAATAAAAAAGGCAGCCAGGGAGGAGGGCGATAGGGTAGGGAGGTGTGAATTTCATTTTTATTATTCAGATGTGTGATGAATTCCTATTATTGGAGTAGACAGACTGAGGAATAAAAATAGGAACTGTAAACTCGGGAAGTTAACAGGAAAAATCATGTTGCATTATACACAAAGAACACCTGTCTGCAAAGGCTGGGGGATGGGGATGAATTTCACGACCACATTACTCAGGCTGTGAGTCACTGTAATGACTGAAAATAAACTGGCTATGCCAGGGACCTGCAAGGCAGATATCTGTGTTCCATTTTGTCAGAGGGGAATGCTTTGGAGATTCAGAATGGGATGGGCGTCAGAAGTGTGACTATGGAGGCATGACACCTTCTTACTTCTCCTATTTGATCTGTGCACCCTCCATCTTATTTTACCGACCCAAACAAGTTTCCAACTCTCATAAGGCTGACACAAGCAGATGTAGCTAGGGGATAGCCAGCCAGAGCCCCTCTGCCTTCAGCATCATCCATAAGCCTTCAGACAAATTCCAGGAGTACAAAACCTTTGTTAGTGGGGGAAATGTAAGAGGCAGAAAACCCAGTTAGCTTTTGAGATCCCAGGCTGATTACTGTGAAGCAAGCCGTATGGTTGTAGCCATGTCAGTCCCAGGATATTAGAGAGACAAGATGGGTAAAGTAATATTTTTTATTGGACCAATTTCTGTTGGTAAGAGACACAAGCTTTTGAGCTTCCACAGAGCTCTTCTTCTGGTCTGGTCTACTCTCAGAGACAACTGGGACTAGCTGACAATGGCGGGGGGGGGTACACTGTGAAGGTGGGAAGGCCGCACCATGTGTTGGCTCTGGGAGGAACCTTCCAGCCCCACCTCCATGGGCCACGGCAGCCAATCTGCTGGCTCCTGAGGAGTTGGGGCCACAGAAGCATGGAGCACGTGAGTCTGGGCTGGGCGGGCCCCGGCCCAGGGAGAGTCATAGCACCACAGTGTCTCCCCGGAGCTCGCACGTCCTCATGGACACATCAGCAGGGGAGACATGGGATACGGGAGCCTGCTGCCAGTGCCTTCCCCAGAGCCCCCCACCCTGCACCCGGCCTGGGGACGCTGCATTGTCCTCTCCAGAGTTACCTGGAGGGGAGGTGCACTATCCTTCTCCTGCTGCACCTCACCCTCAGCTCGCTCGGTCCCTCTCCCTGGCAGCCAGGCCCATGGGAAGCAGAAGGGGTAGGATGGAGCTGCTTTCATGCCAGCTGAGGCCAGCTTACATCGACCTAACTCTGTGAGCGTCTACACTAAAACGTTGCTCCCGATGACGTAACTCACCCGCTACGTTGACTTAATAACTGCACATCCACAGAGAGGCACAGTGCTTAGGTCGATGCAGTGAAAGCACAGACACTGCGTTACTTACGTCAACTTTAGTGGCCTCCAAGAGGTGTCCCACAATGCCCCATTGTGATCGCTTCGGTCACTATTTTGAACTCCTCTGTGCACCGGCCAGGTACGCAGGTACATGCTCCTCTTTTAAAGCCCCACGAATTTTAAATTCCGTTTTCTGTTTGCTCGGCATGGAGAGCTCACCTAGCAACTGTCCAGCTGACCATGCCGGCTCCGCGCAGCAAACGCGCTCCTGCCTGGAGTACACAGGAAGTGAGGGATCTCCTGAGTCTGTGGAAACACAGCACCAATCCAGCCATAGAAACATCGATATCTACGAGCAGATCTCTCGGGGCATGGAGGAGAAGGGCTACAACAGGGACATGCAGCAATGCTGCGTGAAAATCAAGGCGCTGCAGCAGGCATACCCGAAGGCAAGGAAGGCAAAGAGTCGCTCTGGAGCGGAGCTGCAGACACACCGCTTCTACAAGGAGCTGCGTGCCATCCTTGCGGGAGACCCCACCACCACCGCCAAGAGCCCCGTGGATACTTTGGGGAATGAAAGGCCCCCCGCAGTGCACAGTGAGGTGTTGGACGAGGAGGAGGAATATGGGGGACAGACGACTGGGGATTCAGTGGCGTGGCAAACCAGGACCTCTTTCTGACACCGGAGCAGTCGAGCCGGTCCCTACTATCCAGCACTGGTGAGCCTGATGCAGGGAAGGAACCTCTGGTAAGTATGCCGTTTGCTTTGCTATTGCAGAGACCCATCTGTTCATTTACTATTTTTTAATCAGGCTAGAAGAGGTAGTGAAAAACCAATAGAGGCAGAGTTCCTCTCTGCTTCCCATTCCCCTGTACAGCTAGGCAGAGGGGGCCCTGCGGAACAGTTTGTTTACATGCACTGGGATGTCCTGTGAATCCTGCACAGAGAACTCGAGGAAACTTTCCTGGAGGGAGTCTGCGATCCTCAGCCGAAGGCTTCTGGGGAGGGCTGCCTTATTTCTTCTACCCCGGCAGGACGCTTTCTCACACCAGTAAGCAAATACTTCAGCAGGCACCATTGCAGCCAGGAGCGGTGCCAGGGTTTTTGCCGCCCTAGGCGGCAGCGCTCCTCCTGTGAGCATTCGGCGGCAGGGGTCCTTCCGCTCCGCATCTTTGGGGCACTTCGATGGCGGGTCCCTGAGCAAGTGAAGGACCCGCCGTCGAATTTCCGCAGAAGACCCGGAGCGGAAGGACCCCCCGCCGCCGAATTTCCGCCGAGGGTGGCAAAATGCCACCCCCCAAATCCTGCCGCCCTAGGCGACCGCCTAGGGTGGCCTAGTGGAAGAGCCGACCCTGATTGCAGCACACAGGCTAGTAGCATACGGACCCGGTCTGCAGCCAGACCTCTTCCCTGACAGCCTCCGTTACACTCAAGAGTGAGATAGCTAAAATTTTCCAACTCCAAATTGATTCCCGACTGATGGGTAGCAATCTGGTGTGGCCAGCTTCCATACAGCGCTCGCCACTTTCTTCTCCACCGTGAACGTGGCTCTCATTTAATGTTGCTGCGCTGGAGGGCTGGGGACACAATTCCATGAACGTGGCCTGGAGCATCTGAAAGCTTTGCAGTCACTGCTCATCATCCCAAACCGGTGCTTGTTTCTTGGGCCCAGAACCAGCGCTCCACCATCTGGCAACTGCTCGGTGAATGCCAACAACCACCTTGAATTGTTTCTTTCTTTGTCCGTCAGCAAGGCAGCCTGCAAGGCATCGTCCTATCCCTCGCAGCTCCTCTGGCGGCTCTGAAAATACTGAAGGATCAGGCGCATTGTGTTCATAATGGTCAGCACAATGCTGAAGAGCAGTGCAGGATCCATGCATCTCACAGAGATGGCGGATATGCAGGTTTGGGAAGCTTTTGAAAAGAGGCGTGAAACATTGTGGGATGGAGAAAACTCTTATCATGGGATGTTGAAACCATGTTACCAGTCATCCCTGCGCAACTCGATTGCCCCATGAAGCTTTGCAAACCCTTCCCAAAACACCCTGCCCCACATGGTGGCGCGTTGCATAGTGGGATAGCGACCCATGATGCACTGCTCTCAGCATCGATGCAAGCGCCGCTAGTGAGGACACACACACCCCGACACAAGGAGCACAGTGTGGACATGCAAAAGCGATTTAATTACTGCGGTGGCTGTACCTCAACATAATTTTGGTCAATTTAATTTTGTAGCGTAGATATGCCCTCAAGATGGAACAGATGATCCATTCAAGGAGAAGAGGCTTGCTAACACCCTTCCAGTCATAGCGAGAACTAAGACTCCCTATGACTGGAGGGGTGGTAACGGGCCTTGAATGGTCCCCTTGAAATATGTGTTAACTCCTTATGCTAAACAATCTGTTCCACCTTGTATTTAGCTGTAACACTGAGTATGTTTTCCAGACATGAAGAAGAGCTCTGTGTATGCTTGAAAGCTTGTTTCTTTCATTAACAGAAGCTGGTCCAATACAAGATGCTACCTCACCCACCATGTCTCTCTACTGGCAGGCAGTTTAAAATAAAGATGTCTTCTCACTTGTAAACTGAACCAGTTTGATGTGAACTGCAGAGAAGATGAATATGGAACCCCATGATATCATTTATATAGTCTGGACTTTTCGACAGCAACTGCACTTAAAACAGCAGCGTTCGTTTCCAACACTGAGCAATATAAAACAATGGATAAGGACACCTAGCGTTCGGGGCAACAATGGACCAGATTCATGGGAGAAATGGGAGTCTGAGTGATGGATGCATGTAGAATAATTCATGCTACAGGGAAACATACTGACAAAAGGAAAAATATGTTATATTATCAAAGCGTTTACACTGCCGTCATCCGCATGATACTAATCGCCTGCTATACAATGTCTTGGAGCAAAATTGGTAGTGACAGAATGTTACCACTATTATTGTTCCTACACAAAGTGAGTTGTCTGTTTTAAGTCCAGTTTCTAATGGACAGGGGCCCACATCATAAGAACTGCCACAACAATTGACACTAATTGGAGATCTCGTTGGGAGCATCAGAGAAACCCAGGGCAGAACTCCCCTGTCACCACCTCGATGCGGCTTGCTTCAGTGCAGGGATAAGGCACATTGGCCAGGTACAGCATGGGAGAAACCTGCACTGCTATTGCTTGTGCTTTACCTGGTTCTGCAGAGGACACCAGCCCACAGGGCTGTCAGTCCAGCATCCTTCAGGAACACTAAGTTCATGTAAGTCTTGTATTCGGGTTTAATTCTACTCAGATGTACTCTAAGGTGCAGTGCCGACATGGGCAAGTCACAACTCACCAAGATACCCCTGTGTTTTTTTCTGTAGTGCAGTGACTGGGCAGTCCTTGTGAGCCAACAGTAGCTGTTTAAGTTGAGCAACTTCATTCCTCAGTAGTGTAACTTCATTCTGAGGTAAATAAAACAACATTTATAGGGATCATGAGTGTTCGGAATAATATCCCTTAGCAATGGCAGAATACGAACATGTAGACTCTTCAAAGTTTACCACCAAACTCTTGCGTCATTTGAGGTCTACAGACTCTGGTCATCACAAATTAACACCTTAATAAAAAGTTGTGTGTGTGTGAGTGAGTGTGCATACAAAACATGCTTTGCAAGGTTGTCCTCTTACAGACCTGTACCTTACCGAGAAATCCCAAGTTCCAGATGTAAATTAGTCTGTATGCGCCTGCTACCACCACCAATGGAAGAAATGCTAACAATAAGAGTCAATGCAATATTTTGTTGACCCTGATGGAAAGCTAAAAATTCAAGTGGCATCTCTCTCTGAAGGCCAAAAAATCTTTCTAAGATGATCATTAATGAGGACTGACCATGAGCAGCTATACAGAGTAAAACCATATCAGGGATGTCTGTTCTTTGGTATATCAAGGGCAACACCGGCAACAAAACAGGACCCCAAGGCCCACCTCCAGTTGTTCAGAACACGACAGCCACTCTTACCTTTAATATGGAGGAGTCTGTAGGTGTCAGCCTGTTATATACTTGGGTGGAGGCTGCTCAGACCTATATCTATCCATCTAAAGTACTTACTATGGCTCCCATTTAATAGGTGGTGAACTGAGACACAGAGAGACTAAGTGATGTGCCCAAGGTCACAACAGAAAGTCTGTAGCAGAGGAGGAAATTGACTCCAGGTCCCAGGTTTGCACAGTAACCAATAGGCCATCCTTCCTTTCTGTCACCTCCCCACGATTAAGGTGCAAGCAGTGATCCATTCTGAAGCCAATTCCATCCCTTTCTCATCCCTTTCAACACCAAAACAAAAAATGTTCATGCTTTCAAAAACTTCAGGTTAACTCTCAGCCATTAGTTGAAAATTTTTCCCCTGAAAATTTCAGAGAGCATGTTGTAATTGAAATTTGAGATGTGCTTAACATTTGTCCCCCTGTATCTGGAAAACCCAGTCAACTGCACTTTGAACTTGGCTAGGAAAACAGTTTCTACAATTACCTTGTGACAAGTATGACGCTGGCAGACCAGGTCATGTCAGAGTGTATTCAGGCCAATTCACTTATGTATTAGTATAGATCAAAGCGATTGTTAAATGTATATGTGTTTTGGGTGTTTAAACTTCATAAAACTAATGGGATGTTAAGTGCATTGTTTTCTCTCATCTGTATCCTGTTATGATGCGACATCAAACTTTTAAATTGTAAATACCGCTGTAACTAAATAACTCATCAGACATCAAAGAAGCCTTGTGGAATGCTAATGAAGGACTTTATCAGAAAAAGTGCTAATTACAAAGCAAATGACCATTGTGTGTGATGACTGGAGGTCTAAGACTCGAAGTGCATTCCTCACTCACTGTCATCAAAGGAAAAGCCCACTGGGAAGAGAGACTGACCGCTTGCTTTCTGTGAGAAGAAGCTATAAGAAGGGATTCAAAGAAAGTTCCTGCATCTTTGGACTCTGACAGGGAAGTGTACCAGATATAAAGCAGAAATCCCTAGAGACAATCTAGGTACCCTTGAAAGACTTTTGGGAAACTGGCAGTTTACTATATGATAGAATCATAGAACATCAGGGTTGGAAGGGACCTCAGGAGGTCTTCTAGTCCAACCCCCTGCTCAAAGCAGGACCAATCCCCAAACAGATTTTTACCCCCGTTCCCTAAATGGCCCCCTCAAGGATTGAACTCACAACCCTGGGTTTAGCAGGCCAATGCTCAAACCACTAGCTATCCCTCCCCTCCATCCCCTGCCACCATTCGGAGTTACAAACTGTGATTCACCTGGACAGATCTTTTACCTGCTTTAATCTCTCAATAACTCTCATTCTTTTTTCTTAGCTAATAAACCTTTAGTTAATTTACTATTGGTTGCAAGTGCTAGGGTTGTCTTTGGTGTAAGATCCAGAGTACCAGTTGATCTGGGGTAAGTGGCTGGTCTCTTGGAACTGGAGCAACCTGATGTGGTGTGATTTTTGGTGTAAGTGACCATTATCACGAAGTTCCGTTTGTCTGGGTGGCAAGATAGTCCGGAGAGTCTAAGTTGGTCTGTGACTCCATGGCAAGACTGGTATAGTGATCCAGGAGTTCACATTTGTTACTAGTTTGGTGAAATCTAATTACAGAACACACCACCAGCTTGGGGTATCTGTCCTGTTTTTGACAGGCTGCATTCACAGTTGTGAGCCACTCCAGACAGCGTGACAAAGAGAATGAATATATCGTAATTAGTGCTATTGAAGCACACTGCATGAGTCACTGAAAGCCAGAGGGGGAAACAGCCCACACCGGACGTGAGTTCAGTCTTCAGAATCCTTTCTGTCCTTCGCCTGTCTGCTGAGAGCATTAATAAGGGGACTAATTGCGATGGGAAGGGAATTACGCATAGTTCTGCTTGGCACAGCAGGAGAGAAGCTGTCAGGGAGCTAGTTAGAGCGCCCCGATTTTCAAGGAGAATCGGAATTGCCCTGGGCCTTGGCTGCAGCTCCCTCTTTGCTTGCCTGTGGCTCCAGTCCCAAGCGGCAGAGAACAGAGCAGAAGCCAGTTAGCCTGACTTTGTGCCAGTTGACAACTCTTCCCAAGCTGGGGGAGTTTCCTGGTGCCTTTGCACTGTTGCAGCACCTATCTCCTGTGGCTGGAGCAGCTGAATGTTCCAGGGTGCAGTCTTGAGAGGATGAGTGGTAGGGCACAATGCTAGATTCTCCCTTACTCCCTTCAACCTTTTCAGGGCAAGACCGGGTGCGCAGCTCTTATGTATTGTGTGCAGCGGAGGGGGTTGGAAATGGTGATATGAAATTCCACCTGCTCCTTTTCTTACACCTTTGGCTTATCCAGGACTTGATGGTCCTTTACAAATACTGGTTTCCATTGCCAGAGGCACATACACAAGCCTTTGTGAATCAAGCACAGAAAAAATAAACACGTTACAAAAAACCCTGCAACATTCCTAGTCACCTGATTCTGGTTTCTCACAGACTAAAGACCACCACCAGAGCACACAGTGCCTCTGCACCATGGTAAAAACGTCCTCCTTGGAGTGAAGGCCGCAGTGCAGCCAAGCAGATGGGCTTGGCCTCCGTGGTTACATACTCACACTCAGCTGGATGTTCTGTGTCGTGAGCTCCTCTGCTTTCTTTTCCAGAGAAGACACCCACAGCTTGCGTTTCTGACGGCAACGAGAGGCTGCAGCACGGTTCCGCTCCAGGAAACGCTGCCTGCGCTCATCCGGGTCTTCATCCATCGTGCGTCTCCGCCGGCCACCGGTGCTAGGTGTGGGCTGAGCAGGGGAAACCTGGAGTTAGGACAGAAGGAAGAGAATTACTGAACCAAAACACACACTTGATTAAACCAGACAGTTATCCACACTGATTGTACTAAGTCCAGAGCAAATTCCAATTGGCTTGGAGAGTCAGGATGTAGGATCTGTCAGCTGCTGATTCCGAAACTAAAAAACACTCTGTTTTTCTAGAGCAGCTTCCAGTGTTCTCAAGGTACTTTACAGACATTAATGAATTAGGTCCAAACAGATTTGTTGAGACTTATTCTACAGACAGGGAAAGTGAGGGAGAGAGATTAAGTGACTTGCTTAGGGTAACACTGGGAGTCTCTGATGGAGACCCAGCTTCCCTGATTCTCAGTCCTGCACCTTAGCCTTCCTCCCAAGTACCGAATCTTGTGACATGTGTTGATGGATGGGCAATATGTACTAGATGCGCAATGAAGTTTCAGTTCTGAGCTACTATCTCAGTGTCAGGATCATTTGAATATTTTTAACATACAGTGGAGATCTCCAGTCAAGTGGTGGATATTAGAATATTATGGGTTTGGGAGAGGAACCAGACAGTATTTCTTGCAGTGGATTAAATATGCTCACTTTTCTAACAAGACTACAGTTTAAATCCCACCTCAGGTCATTAAGTGGAAGGAAGTTGATTGGCCTCAGTCTGATTTTCAGTAGATATTTGTCCACATCACAAAGTCACTACCACAATTTGCAAGGACAGAAGCCTCAAGAGTAGAACCGCAGGGAGGGTGAGAGGGTGAGGAGAGGAGTTAGTATCATGGATGAGCAGGAGGCAATGCTGATTGGAACTGTGGCCAGGGAGGAGCTGTGAGGGAGAAGTCTGAAGAGCACATCTGGTTTAATCCTTATTTCCACCAGCACTAGAATTCAGCCCCTAGCATCTGCCTCAGTCAAAAAAATTAAAAAGAAAAAAAAAAGACTATTCAGCTTCATATTGTTGGAATTTACCACAGGTTACAATGTGAGAGGGAAACAACTCAACAGAGCCACCTTTACAGATACACACAACACTACTGCAAGGGAATACGGGCTTTTGTGTAACACAGCCAATCTTCAGCTGTGCTCCAACATCATTGTACAAAGTCTTACAGGCACTTAAGAGTGGATTCTGTAACACTGCAATCTCCTGCTGTATTCTGAGGGAACAAAGGAAAAACCAACAAGGACAAATCACCCCAGACTCAGTCCTCCCAGCACTACTGCATCGGCTCTGTAATTACACAGCCACAATGTGAGAGCCCAGTTACACTTCACTACTCACTGTCAGTCAGCATATGGATATTAAACTTTTGGAAGCCTGTCTAACTGATGGAGCAGGTGGCAATTCTGATGGAGGGCTGGCATTTGGTTAGCTGGCAGGAGCAAGTGGGGTTGATTGCCTAAAAGGGGAGTGCTTAACCCTAGTAATTAAAAAGGAGAGGACAGCAAAACACTCTTTCTAAACTCCAGAACACATCAAGTAACTGTGCCTGTTGCCTAAGTCTAACTTGGACTGTTTGACAGAGATGGTAACAGAAACTACAAAAAGGAGTGTTTCACACACACACCCAAGCCCCCAAAACCCCACCTCAAAACCCCACAGCTCTGCACACTGGAAAGCATATAGGTCTGAGCAGAGAGTGACAGATTCATGAAGTTATTCCCCCCCCTTTCCTAACAGACTAGAAGTACCAGTATCTTTGCTTCCTCCATCATCACTTTAAGCCAGGGGTTCTCAAACTGGGGGTTATAATACTATAATATAATATAATATAGAGAAGGAAGGGACCCCGAAAGGTCATCGAGTCCAGCCCCCTGCCTTCACTAGCAGGACCAAGTACTGATTTTGCCCCAGATCCTTAAGAGGCCCCCTCAAGGATTGAACTCACAACCCTGGGTTTAGCAGGCCAATGCTCAAACCACTGAGCTATCCCTCCCTCCAGGACTCATGAGGTTATTACATGGGGGGTCGTGAGCTGTCAGTCTCCACCCCAAACCCTGCTTTGCCTCCAGCATTTATAATGATGTTAAATATACAAAAGTGTGTTTTAATTTATAAGGGGGGGGTCGCCCTCAGAGGCTTGCTATGTGAAAGGGGTCACCAGTACAAAAGTTTGAGAACCACTGCTTTAAGCCATCATAGCTTCGAAGATTAAGAAGGAGCAGACCTGTGGCTGAGCTGGAGAAGGTGCATCGGGGTGCTGGAGAAGTATCTGACCCTGCTCTGGACGTGAGGTCACCATCGTGCTTGCTGACCCCACAACCATGCTGCCGCCATTCAGTGAAGAAGAAACCTGGTGCGTCAGGCTGGCCTTCAGTCTCTGTAAAATGAGAGAACAGAACTGTCAATGGGGTTCTCCATTCGCCTCGGAGACACAGGCCCTAACATAACTTATTCTTCGCTCTTTTCAAAGGATGATTCAAATCCAGCCAAAAGCTGTTATCTGGCAGGTGTTGGGTGGCCCACGTGAAGATAGATGGTGGTTCTCAATCCAGTTCAGAATAGACAGGTGTCCACATCACAAAATCACTACAGCAACTGGCACTCATCAGCTCCCCAGCTGGCAGTCTCTGCAGAAGGACAATGGACCAAATGGACTGTGGAGACTGAACAGCCTTCAGATGCTAAGAGGTGGATCTGACACATGGGGAGGGACACAGCAGGGAACAAGTTTGCACAGCTTTGTTAAGAGAGGTCTTCACTAACACAATCACTAACCCAGGTGAAAAGAGACTGAAGCATGGGCATATTGTTACACACATAACAGAGTTTAAGAATTCTTACCCTCCTATCCCCCACAATGCTCTAGTTCAGGGGTGGGCAAACTACGGCCCGCGGGCCAGATCCAGCCCCTCAGGGCTTTGGATCCGGCCCGCAGGATGGCCTCCTGTGGCGCTGTGGGCCCCGCGCCGCTCTCAGAAGCAGCCGGTACCACGTCCCTGCGGCCCCTGGGCGGGGGGGCAGAGGGCTCCGTGCGTTGCCCTTGCCTCCAGGCACCGTCCCCCGCAGCTCCCATTGGCCGGGAACAGGGAACCGCAGCCAATGCAAGCTTCTGGGGAGGTACCTGGAGATGCAGCAAGGGCAGCGCACGTGGAGTTCTCCGCCCTCCCCTCCCCCAGGGGCCACAGCACTTCTTGGAGCGGCGTGGGGCCGGGGACAGGGCAGGCATGCAGGGAGCCTGCCCTGGCCCCGGTGCACACCGCTGCCACCCTGGAGCTGCTTTAGGTAGCAGCGCCAGGCCAGAGCCCGAATCCCTCCTCCACCCCACCCCCAAGCTCCCTGCCCTAAGCCCCCTGCCTGCACCTCGCAACCCTCCTGCACCCCAACTCCCTACCCTGAGCCCCCTCGTACACCCCGCACCCCTCCTCTGCCCCAATCTCTTGCCCTGAGCCCCTTCCTGCACACCGCACCCCCTCCCACACCCCGCACTCCAACCCCCTGCCCCGGCCCTGCATACCATTTCCCCACCCAGATGTGGCCCTTGGCCCAAAAAGTTTGCCCACCCCTGCTCTAGTTTCAGCTCAGTGCACGAATGCAGAATGAATCTTTGCAAACGCCTAGCTAGTGTGGAATTGTAGTAGCGGTTACTGTAAGCACCAAGGTCACTGCAGCAATGGAGAGCATAATAATGTGGAAGCCCTGACTGCAAACAAGTCCACGCTGACATTATTTCAGCAAGACAAACGTGCTTTCACCGTCTTTGTATCCAAACTTACTTTTCCCTCCGCCTCATCCCTACTTTCCTTCTTCCTCCTGTGTGCACCTAGCACTTGTGCTGTAAGAGCCGGGGAAGCGGAGAAAGAAATTCCTTCATAAATCTACAGTTGGAAGAGCATCCCACTGAAAACCATTATTAGAGTCCTCTGCCAGATCACTACAGCACAGCCGCTCCCCTCTTGGCTCTCTCCTCCCTCCCCCCCATCTCCACCCCATCTGTCATACTGGAACAGGAATCCACTGCTTTACAACGTGTCCCATATTTAAGATCGGATCAGGAATCTTTCCCTTGACATTGATATGTAAGGTCCATATAACTGGCAGTGCTGGGTGATTTAATGAAGAACAGCCTAATACTTTTTTATATATTTATAACACCTGCTCTTAGTGTTCCTACAGTGCTTTTACTGCTGCAAAGGATTTCAGGGGGGAGCGGTCTAAACTCACTAATTTGGGCTTATCTATTCAAGAGCTTTTGGTGTCTCTTTAGAAGGATGAGAGGGCCATGACCTCTTTTCTGAAGGGTCTAACCGAGATTAAGTGAAGGCTTTTACGACAATTCTATGAATATATCCCCCAAAGCAATCTTCCCTGGCACAGGTCAACAGGCTTCTCTCTATGTTCTGGAACTCACCATTTTAGCCTCAGAGTGCATTGGAAGGCCTGATGGTGAAATGGAACCACTGCTGTTGATGGGTGGACCAGGAATACCCGGGATGTTGGGCACCATGGACACTGGCCTAGCCAGCTACATGGAGAGAAAAGAGCACACACATTTTGAGAAGTGACGTCATTGCTACTGGAAGCGTCCCGCATGAAATGGCATCATAATAATCATTTGACAAAGCACCTTTAATGCAGAGAGCCTAGAGCGTTTGACAAACTTTAGAACTATGGCCACGGGGATTGTTTCGTCAGTCACTCAAAGGTGGGCAGTCACCTTTGTGGTGGCCACAGCTGCTATTTAAGAGAACACAGCAACGGCAACCAACAGCTGAGGACAGAAAGCGAAATATACTGTACTTGGTGGCAAAATATCGTGAAAGGTCTCCTTCATTTCCCTCACACCCAGAAAACCTGTACACCACAGGGTGCAGTGCTGCCAGGTGGCCGTTAGAGGAATGTGAAAACTGGGACATCTGGGTTCTAAGCCCAGTTCTACCATGGACTTCCAGCAACATCCTGGTTAAGTTTTAGCTTCCCCATCTGTAAAACAGGCATATTTGCCTGGCTTACCTAAAAGGGGGAAATGGAGCTTTAGTTCTGTTTTATAAGACACACTGAAATACTCTGATGAAAGGTGCTAGGAGCATGAGTTATACTTCAAGAAAATACAGAGATGTCCTAAATGCCAAACTCTTTGCCTACTGGCCATTCAGATGTGCATCCCCCCCATCCCCACTGGTGGATTGCAACTTCAGCAGTCCTACTACCTGAGGCACTAGTTTATTGGAATTACCCACTCAGAACACAAAATACCCGCCCAGCAGGAGACACAGGATTTGCATAGCCCTGACTCACTCAACACACACAAGCCCACCAGAAGGTATATTTATTTGTGAATTTTGTATCCTGAAAAATTCTCCTTAGGCTGAAGTAAAACCTGCAGTGTTAAATATAAATTACCATTTCGCACACTGCCCAGGCTGGGCCGGTTTTCCTGGCCTGCAAAGACTAACATGTTCTCTGTAAGCTCGAATGGTTTCAATTGAGGCATTCCGTTCCAAATGCAACCAACTAATCAGGGACCCTGCAGTTCCCAGTCCTGGATCAATGGTGTGAGCCATCTGCCCAGACCACGCTTTATTTTTCAGCCTTATATCCCTCTAGTGTGACTGGCGTGTTATTATTACCTTGCTAGCATCAGCCCTTGCCCACTTCCACTTCAGGCTTATCTCACACAGAGGGGTAGATGTATTTTAATTTTGCAAATGAAAGCGTCTGCATATGTTGGGCAGGAGAAAAGCTGTCCCCTTCTTTACCACAGAGAATGTGCTGGAAGTTTCTCTTACCGATATAACAGAAGGCATCTGTACAGGAGGGCCAGGGAGGACAGGCATGGTCTGTCCGTTCGCGAGGTGCATGACAAGTGGGAGGGAGCCCGTGGGAGACCTGGAGAAACACAATTCAAGCTCACATATGTCAATTCAAGTTTATACTGTACAGACAAGACTAAGTAGCCCCCACCCAACCCCACCAAGATACAGGCGATTTCTAGCCTTGTCTAGTCTAGGATTTAAGGCATTATGGTAGCTAACACAGGCTAATTTACATGTTCTAAAAGTCTAGCATAAACAAAGTGCTAAATTGGTCGAATTAAAGCCTAGTTTACCATGTGTTAAAGCATACATTGCCTTCTCTACATGAGATTCTTAGAATGTATTAACTGACATGTGCTAACATCACATTTTGGGTATCCAGGCAAAGTTGTCTAACAACCATTTGTTGGTTGGTGCTGGCAGGACATGCTGATGGAAGAATTACGGCTCTCCTTATTTAACTCCTCTATGTAAGCTTGCTGGCCTGCTTGCCAAAAAGCATAAGGCTGCTAAAGCACAAAGACCAGATGCCCCTAAGAAGGGATGTTGGACTTTAATAAGCTGGACTCATCTGAACAGAGGGTGAGGATAACCAAATATTACACATTGAGCTCTCTGTTTTAGGAGAAGGAGGAAGTAGGCCACCTGAGTTCTCCCTGTGCCAGTGCAAACAGAAGCTCTGCTCCAAAACACACAGCAAAGCAAATAGTACCAATGCTGGGTTTCAGTCATAGTTTTCAGGGGAGCAACGTAACACTCACCAGGACACGTAAATGTGCCCTTGATGCTCTGCTGTAGCTGCTGGGCTATTCAGTGGAGTCTTGCTGCTGCTTTGGTGCCCTCTACTGGCATATGCCCAGATGCACGAGGCAGGCTGGGGTACTAGATCAACTGTTCCTACATACTGATAAATTTCTGGCTAGAGAGATGCACTAATACAGCCCTCATGGCAGAATGAGGTTGTGCATTCATTTGACTTTCATTTAAAAACACTGCTAACCCTCAGAGAAAACATTCTAAACAGACGGCTGTGTCTGCAGAACGCCTGAAACAATAGATCTGAGAAACATGAAGAGCTCCATTCATTGCCAAGGGGTGTTTACGCTGAAGCCTAATTACGACAGTTAAAAATGCCAACAACCTTTCCCCCTGCTGTTCATTTTGCAGAAACACCCAGCTAAAGTGCTTATCCAGCTTCTGAATGCAGTGCCAAATAAGGGATGGGGGCAGCCTACCTCGATGTAGAGTGCACTACTATTTAAGAGTGATGACTTGCAGTGATATCCTCTCTCCCCCTGACCCCACCATTTGAAAAGTCCCTGTCCAAAGAGTGTGGGAGAGGGAAGAAAGAGCTGCTTCTGAACTTACATGGTCAGGACAGTGGTCTCCTTGCATTTTCCCCTATTTTTTATTAGGGGAGATTCTCCTATTTCTCCCCTGCTCGTGACAGCATAAGATGGAGGCGGAGAGAACAGCTAGGAGAGGAAGAGCAGGGCTGGTGCCGAGCAGGCATCTGGGCAGTGGGGAGAAAATCCGCTGCTACCATCCCTTCTTCCTAGCCCCGATGAGAGGGATGATGAGTCGCTGCTGGCTAAGCTAAGAACATTACACTGTGGGGTCTGTGCTGAGGTAATGGCGAGATGGGGTGGGAGTGAAAGTCAGAGGGGGTAAACTGGTCCAGATTGAAGTTCATACCTTTACCGACTAGGGGTGGGACTTTCAAAGCCACGTAGGGAATCTGGACATTCAATTCTCATAGAAACTGGGTATCCAGATCCTTCAGGCTATTTTGAAAATCCCAGTCCAAAAGTTTAGCTACAGAAAGTTCATACCCTGCCCTCATTCCCAGTCCCATTGACATCCCTGCAAGTTCCACTACAGGCCTAACTTTGTAGCTTCAATACATGGACTGTCCTGATTTTATTTCTCTGTTTCTCCAAGCAGGGCAATGCTCTGGTGCCTCAACTCCAGAAGACAGCATTACACCTGAGCTTGAGTCTAGTTTATGGAAAACAAACACAACACACTCTCAAAACACAAAGACAATCACTTAACCCTTAAGGTGCCTGGAGACAGGATTTAGACCTTTCCGTCAGGAAGTCTGGACTGATGGTGCCATGGGGTCAAAACAAACACACACAAAAATATGAATTGGCAGCCAAAAAAATGGCCTTGTTAATGCAAAGACCGAGATCCAAAGAGGGTAATTAGAAAGAAGTAACAACCATGGCACAACAGAAGCATCCTGACACCAAAGAACAGCGAGAGGGCTAAATATACCTCTCCTGAAGGCCCATTGTAATTTATTTCCTGGATCACTTAGGCGCCTTCCTTTTATATATAGGGTTGAAACTACCCCACAGTGCAATGCGCTCATAACCACTGCACTGAATGCTCTTGAGCCTAGATTACTCCAGGGGCAAGAAGAGCAGGTCATTAGGTTATCTGAAAACAAATAGCTACAGAAGCAAAACCTGACTTTGAAGGAGGCCAACAGGTTGTAGAGGTTTCACTTCAGAAGCAACAGCTGTCTTGGAAAATCCCCAAAACATTAAAGATTCAACCACTTTGCAGTTTTATCTAAGTCTTCTTATCCTTTTAATCGGGTAGCAAAGGCAACTCATGCTCCTCTGGCAAAATGAATCTGGGAAAGTACAGTTCTGAAGTCCTTAGCTGGGCAAACCTCCTATATCACATGCAGTGAAGGCATTGCCAGTGGAAGGATATCAGGATTGGACTGTTTTTACTCATAGACTCATAGACTCACAGACTTTAAGGTCAGAAGGGACCATTATGATCATCTAGTCTGACCTCTCGCACGATGCAGGCCACAAAAGCTGACCCACCCACTCCTGGAATAATTCTCTCCCTTGACTCAGCTGTTGAAGTCCCCAAATCATGATTTGAAGACTTCAAGTCGCAGAGAATCCTCCAGCAAGCGACCCCTGCCCCATGCTGTGGAGGAAGGCGAAAAACCTCCAGGGCCTGTGCCAATCTACCCTGGAGGAAAATTCCTTCCCGACCCCAAATATGGCGATCAGCAGAACCCCGAGCATGCGGGCAAGATTCTCCAGCCAGACCCGCATTGACCATTGATACTAATTACCTGCGATGGCACGTTATTGACCTATTGACTAAAATCACGTTATCCCATCAAACCATCCCCTCCATAAACTTATCAAGCTTAATCTTTCCCTGGGGTTGCCCTAGTTTAATTTATGTTATAACTAGTTCTCATGACAGCATTACAGTTAGGCCCCGAAACACATGGAACTACAGTGGAAGTTGCACATAGCTCAGCGCTTTTGACAATCAGGTAACATTTATGCGCTTAAATACAGACTTAAAAAGCCTGACTTTATACACCTAATATTTAAAATCTCGGTCCAAGTCTTAGCATCTTTCTTACCCAAGCTGTCTGTTGGAAGGTGGAGCCTGGGTGATGACAGAGGTTGGGGAGGGGAGAGTGGGATGTAGCGGGTCATATCCCAAATGTAGTGGCAGTGACCCTGGACGCATGATGGTTGGAGTAGGAGTAGAAATTATAACAGGCTTTGAAGTGATCTCCTAAAGAGAATCAACAAACAAAAATAAGGACAGATACTTTATCAGCCTCATCGTAATAATATACCCTTCTCTCACATCGTTCTTCTGAGAACCTGAGTGATTTAGAAACATTAAACCAACTTTCACAACACCCTAATAGGGAAACGGACACAGAGTGGGGAAGGGACTTAGCCAAGGTTACAGAGATTCAGTGACAGAGCCGGGAATAGAACCCCAAAGTCCCAACCCCCAGAGTCCTGCAGAAATTGTTAGACACTCCACCTCCTCTAAAAACTAGTGGCTCCAGCCCAAGCTGGAATAGGTACAAAGCGTAATTATGCAACCAGCAGTTTTGCCACCTATATTATTCTATAGGTGCATGTTCTGGGCCACTACAACAATCCTCAGAGCACAGTGAGGATTACTGTAAAAACTGCTTTATTTATTCAGAGATTTTTCTCATCCGAAGAAACCTGTGAGGGATCCCAGTCCTCGAACCTGGGCCCACAGGTCCCCAGGCAGAATTCAGACCACAGCTGCCACCCGCCACCCACCAGCTCACCTGAGTAACTAGTGAAGGATCCTGAGAAGGGCTAGCCCGCCCCCAAAGCTCCCCTATTGGCTAAGGAGTACTATATGAACCAGGAAGTTGTCCGAGCAACTAGAGGAATCCTTGGCTGGTGCCACTGCGGACCCCTCCAGCTTACCTGACTCCTGAGCCCTGCATTTCTGCCTGCTCCCAGTTCCTGTTCCCTGCTTGCTCCTGGATCCTGTCTTCCCATCCCAGACCCCTGTCTGCTCCCAGTTCCTGCAGTCCTGTCCTATTCCAGGTCCCTGCTCCTCTGCCTTATGCCCGACGCTGTCTCTGGCTCAGACCCCTGGCCTGGCACTTGACTGTCTCCAACTCTGACCTTCGGCTTGGTAGCTGACTCCATTTCCAGCTCTGACCTTCGGCTTGGTAGCTGATGCTGTCTTTGGTTTTGACCCTCAGCTCCGACCATTAGGCATAGCTCCTGCTCTGACCACAAGGCTTGATCGCCCACACCCCAGTGACTGCAAAAACTCCTCAGATTTACCCAGGTCAGTATGATGCCAGCCTCCCCATGAATGTGACTTCCCTCTTTTTTTTTAAAAAAAAAAAGGTAACAGTTCATTATTGGAATCTGTGTGGAAACTTAAGAATGACAATCCGTTTTAATGTAAAATCAGTTCTTCGCTTTCCTGCTTAAGGAGGGGAACAGAACCTTCAACTCAAACCCTGGCAGTTAAGTGAAGAAAGAACTTATTCTATTGTAGTTAGAATCAGTTCTCCTGGTGAAAGAGGTAAATTACAGCAAGTGGGAATGGCCCAGGAAACCTACCTTCTCTTTGATCTGTGGGGATTGCGGACTGGATACAGGACTGTCTGGAGGAGAAGAATCCACCTCAACCGGCTCCTCCTCTTTTATTTTGACGTCTGGGGTTGAGGGCAGAGACATGTCCAGAGGTCCGGCATTCTAATGGGAAAATATTAACACATTAAAATGAAAGTTATTTCATACCACTAGTGAAACACACAACTAGTTTCCAGGGCCACTGCACCTAGGAGCATTTACCAAAGGCTTTTTTTATTATTTGCATTACAGTGGCATGTCGAAACCATAGCCCTGGACTAGGGCCCCATGGTGGTAGGTGCTGTACAAACAAAGAACAAAACCCAGACATTCCCTGGGCCAGAAGGCCAGTGCTTTGTGGTTCCTCAGTAACACATACACATGGAATTCTTTCTATTGGTAAAAAGGCTCCGCTAAGTAGAACAGGTAACAAAGCAAATGCCTGCAAGTTACAGAAGGCACTTTCATTCACAGAAGAGCTGTAAAGCATTGTATAAATCAGCCTCAATTATTTTATTACCCGATCATCAAAAGCAAACAAAGAGTCATGCAAGTTATTAAATACCTATGAGCACCCCATTAAAATAAAACCTAACCATATGCCTGAATCTGGCAACCCGCCACCACAGTTTTCAAGGGCACTACATGCCCCATTTTAACAAGTTAGCAATGATTTCTTAGCTCCACCAGACTCTGCCCAGAAGAAGGGTGAGGCAAATGCACTCATGACAGCATGAAGGAACTGCCTGGTTGATGGCACATACAGGCAAACAACAGAAACAGACCTGTCAAGGGACAGGGGCCTTTTTGTGTACAGTGCAGATTTCTAAAGCAGGGGTGGGCAAACTACAGCCCAGGGGCCGCATCCAGCCCTTCAGACGTTTTAATCCGGCCCTCGAACTCCCCCTGGGGAGCAGGGTCTGGGGCTTGCCCCGCTCCGCGTGTGCTGTAGCTCCGCGTGGCTCCCGGAAGCAGTGGCATGTCCCAGCTCCAGCTCCTATGCATAGGGGAAGCCATGGCCAACGGGAGCTGGTGGATGGGGCAGCGCGCAGAGCCGCCTGGCCACACCTCCGCGTAGGAGCCGGAGGGGGAACATGCCACTGGCTTCCGGGAGCTGCTTGAGGTAAGTGCTGGCTGGAGCCTGCACCCCTGACCCCCTTCCATGCCCCAACCCCCTGCCCCAGCCCTGATCCACCTTCCGCCCTCCGAACCCCTCGGTCCCACCCCAGAGCACCCTCCTGCACCCCAAGCCCCTCATCCCCAGCCCCACCCCAGAGCCCGCACCCCAGCCAGAGCCCTCACCCCCCCGCACCCCAACCCCCAATTTCATGAGCATTCATGGCCCGCCATACAATTTCCATACCCAGATGTGGCCCTTGGGCCAGAAAGTTTGCCCACCCCTGTTCTAAAGGCAAGAGACACTCAGCCTGTGGCTCCAGAGTTGGATGTGGCGCCGTCAGTACCCCAGCTCTTATGGCGTTCATGGATCCCATAAAGGCCAGGGACATCAGGAGTTCTTAGGTGAGGCTGCAGGGGAGAGCTGAGCAGCCAAGCCTCTGCAGCAGGCACCAAGGAAGAGGAAAAGAGAGAGAAGATGTGTCTGAGTGGCAAAAAGCCACGTCACCGGGCGGACACTAACATTGTGGGACACTGTATCATTGTGGGATGGGGAGTTGAAACAGAGTCAAAATAGGCATCTATGGCTCTTCTCCCTGATGAGCCATCTCTTTAGTTGAATGGCATTGCCCTAGAGTGCCCTGTTATAGCCAAGTTATGCAGCAGCCTTGCCTTCAGTACATGAAGTAACCATTTACTTGACTCTTAAGCAGGGACGTTTCACTCTTAAATCACAGAAGAGACGGGATTAAAATTCAGGAAAGTTTCAAACCACTTAAAACGCCTCCGGGGGAGCCCCCCCCCATGCCAATGTTTTTAATTAACACGCACATGCTGGTGTCCAGGCCACCCTTGGAACAGCAGGACAAAACAAAACAGCGGTAACTGGGCTCAACTTAGCCAAGTGTTCAAAGCATCTCACAAATGCATCTCTAGCCAGGCTCACTGAGTGACAAACCATCTGGGTCTGAGCTCCAGTGTGCGCAGGGCCCTTCTAGGAGGGATCATTCTTTTCCTACGCCTGAAGCCAGCCCATACTTTGAGTTGCTGCATTCTCCTGGCTGATGCTGGAAATATCTTGACTGCAGTTGTATTAAAAAAAAAAAAAAAAAAAAAATGCAAAACACCCATAAGTCTAGGAATCTTAACTATAGCTATTAGGCAGCACAGGATATGGGTGGTCGTACATATAAAACGACTGGCTAGACTGTGGGTTGCTCAACCATTTATACACAAAACCACAAAATCTAGCTACCCTCAAAGAATATTAAAGTTCTGGGCTGTAGCTAATGAAAGGCAGGGAATTCAGAGTTAAGCACGACCATGCCACCTCACTGTGCCTAGGCCCGCAGCACATGCAGGATGTAAGATCAACGAATGTTTGAAAGACACCTGGTACTCAATGAGCGAGTGAATGACAACATTTTTCACTTTAACATTTTCCATCTATGATTCTATGGAGGTTTTTAAGGTCAGGCTTGACAAAGCCCTGGCTGGGATGATTTAGTTGGGAATTGGTCCTGCTTTGAGCAGGGGGTTGGACTAGATGACCTCCTAAGGTCCCTTCCAACCCTGATATTCTATGATTCTATGAACTCTGAATTTGTTATAGTTGAACGGATTTATGCAGCCGTGTTTCTGAACAGAGCTGCCAACTGCGCATGTATGTACAAATACCAATTTCATAAATGTTAAAGCCAGTCTAAAAAATACCAATGCAGTTGTACAATATGCATCTGCTGCTATTCAGTGGTGGAAGGGTTGGAAAGAATAGCTTAAGTTGCTTGACATCTTACTGTCTTCTAGACCTATAAACTCTTACTCTGTCATGGAACCTCCTCTCTATTTGTATGCAGCACGCATACCACTCAAGAAGTACACAACAAAAGCTTGGCTTCTTTCCTATCCTTTGGAGACAGGAAAGGCAGAACATGGTCAAAAAGGTTATTTCCACAACCATGCTTTTAAGACATGGCTCTGGGAATTGCTCTTTAATGATCTTGAAATCAATGAAGAGATGCTCAGTGGGCTTTGGATCAGAGCCTACATGGTTAACAAGGTATTGGTACTTCTCAGGCATTCTTTTGCCAGGACATGTGAGATCAGATATTGTGGGTACTGACTTAAAAAAAAAAAGGGGGGAGGGGAGAGGCGGGGATGACGACGACAAAAAACTGTAGTAACAAAAGGTTATTAAAATCAGATCTAACTGGGACTCAGACTGTAGCACAGCCAAAGTCACACAAGTTACTAAATAAAGTATGTGACTGAGCATTTTAAATCTATGAGACAACAACACTTAGTTACCCTACAACATATGCCTTTCATCAGAACAGCATAATTCCCCCTTCAGCCCCTACAATCTGTGAATGTTTCAGTTTTATTGGAATGGTAGTTTCTGCCTCTTGCCTTTTTCTCATCATCCTCTGTGGCTTTCTTAAACTCGTGCTCAAAGGAACTGGCCAATTCATTGAAGAGCCCCACCTCCTCACAGTTCTTCAAAAAACGGGTTGGAGTCGGAGTCTGATCTGTTCAGATTGCAACACAAAAAACAAAAGAATCAAAGTCAGGTCACAGGATTAATTTTAACTACTCTATTCCTCTCACAGGACAAGACAAACCAGGAATATTTCCTCCCAATACACACCTAACATTTAGATTCAGTTGTGTTATTTTAGGAAGCTTGGATGTTTTTCCTCTAGGATTTTTCTTTGTGTTCACAAAGCAAGCGACAATACTTTCCTGTTAATGTTGTCCTTTTGGCAAATACTATGGCAGTAACATAAATAACATATTTCAAATTGTACTGAGATCCCTACAACTGAAAACAATGTGTTGTAGCACCTTCCTTATTTAAAAACAGGGCCTACCCTGGCATCAGTGCAACTCTGAGACTGGTACGTGTTGCTGAATTGGTGCTGCAGGGAAGCAGAATGTTTTGTGCATGTCCCTCAAGATAATAGATTTTAAAAAAATAATAGTCAGAAGAAGCAGAAATTCCTCGTGGTATTGTGATTTTTAAAGTAACTGCCCTGGCACTGACTTGTAGGGTGACCAGATGTCCCGATTTTATAGGGACAGTCCCCATTTTTGGGTCTTTTTCTTATATAGGCTCCTATTACCCCCCATCCCCTGTCCTGATTTTTCACATCTGCTGTCTGGTCACCCTACTGACTTGCTGTGTGAACTTGAGCAAGTCACTAACCCTCTCTGTGTGTTAGTTTCTCCATCTGTAAAATAGGGATGACACCCAGCTCACAGGAATTGCTGAAGATTAATTAGCATGCACAAAGTTACTCTGAAATCCTTGGCATGGAAGGCCATATAGAAGTGCAAATTACCACCACCAGCACCTTACTTCACTATAATAATCTCTCTGCAAGACTGAAATGGCCAGTTTGGTACAATCTTAATATAGCTGACCACGGGCCATGGAGCCACAATTCAGCTTGTAACTGAAGCTCAGTCTACACAGCAGAAAGTCTCCTGATTATCCAGAACAGCTCACTCAGCCAGTTTCATTTTTGCTTGTGATGTTAGTCAGTACTCCAGTTATTAACAGGAGCCCAGCACTAGCATATTATTCTGTTTGAATCGATCAAGCAGAAAGTTGTTTGCTTGTTGATGATGGAAGCTTAAGGAAAACAGCCCTTTTCTGCTTTGCTTCAGAGTTGCTACAAGAGGAATAAGTTGAACCTCCTGTCTTTCAATGAAGACCACCTTGTATCAACAACCGAGCCCAAAAACTGGGGCTATCAATAAGAAAAGGAAGTTACAGAAATGTTGACAATGGTGTTTGTCCTACAAAGGATTTATGAACACAGGAAATTACGCTTTGTCCTAGATCCAGCTGCTTATAACTAATGTGCCCTTCAGTGTTCATAAAGACCGCCAATAGTTGGGGCCCTTCCAAATTCATGGTCCATTTTGGTCAATTTCACAGTCATAGGATTTTAAAAATTGTAAATGTAATGATTTCAGATATTTAAATCTGAAATTTCACAGTGCTGTAACTGTAGGGGTCCTGACCCAAAAGGGGGCTGTGAGGGGGTTGCAAGGTTATTGTTAGGGGGGTCACAGTATTGCCACCCTTACTTTTGTGCTGCTGCCTGCAGAGCAGGGCCCTCGGCTAGCAGTCGCCGCTCTTTGGCCACCCAGCTCTGAAGGGAATGCAGAAGAAAGGGTGGCAATACTGCAACCCCCCTACAATAACCTCCTGTGACAGCCCTCCCACAGCCCCCTTTTGGGTCGGGACCCCCAATTCGAGAAACGCTTGTCTCCCCCATGAAATCTGTTTTGTATAGGGTAAAAGTATACAAAAGACCAGATTTCACTGTCTGTGACGTGTTTTTCAGGGCCATGAATTTGCTACGGCCCTACCAATAGTCCTTTACTTACCACATAAATATCAAACAGAAAAGGCTTTTGGACCTGGTTGCAATGTAGGAGTATCCATATAGTGTTAAGACATGACTCAGTCTTTTCTGCATGTTTTAGGTCCAGTTTTCACTGCTAAAAAAAGGTGTTTTTTTTTTTTTACCTTGGGGTAACTAATAAACACGGGGCTGCGGTAAACACAATGAAGACCAGAACTTCATTTTTATGGTGAAGTAAACAAGGTCAACCCCAGGGATGGGAATACTGCTTTTCTCACCTATTTTACCTCAAAGTAAAAACTAAAGTGCCCTGTCTTCACTGTGGTTTATGTTGGGATATCTCAAACATTAGCTACTCCGAGATTTACAAAAAACCCAACAGATACACCTTGTTTGGCAGTGAAGAGAAGACTTACTTGTGTAAACAAGCAGTTCTACAGCCCTAATCTTTCCAGATTGCAAGACAGAAAGAACCATGTGCCAATATGAATCTCAGTCAGAGTCAGGTGTGATGTAGCTGTGTAATGCTATTTTTCTTGCATTCTTGAATGGACAGAAAACCCCATTATAATTGCATTAGAAAAATGAGTCAAGACTTATGGTACAACATGGATGATTATAACATAGACTTTCTGCTCACCCAGGAAACAAGATATATGTTATATCATGAACACTGCTAATAGCAACAGAATCCTGTACTTACACATGTTTCTTTCTATAGTGTAGATAGGACTTTAATCAGAGCTGAGAAAATCTAAAACGTAATTAATTGATCATTATTAATTCGCGACCCCCAAATCACTGGTTGGCCAGTTTATACTTCAGAGTTATCAAATGAAAACTGCAATCCGTCCTCCATATCCCTTTTTGGGAGGTAGAGCAATGGAGAAAGAACATTCTTTGCGCACCATGCAGTCCCCCTTAGCCTCCAACTCCAACTTCACAGAATGAAAGGAAAACTATCCAAGTGTTTTCAATATTCATCCCAGCATTTCCTGGCCAGGGTTTTGTACAATCTGATTTACAACTATTCCAACACTTCTCTATGGATACTATTCCATAACCAATATGTCCCCCACTAGGAAGTATTTTCTGCCTTTACCGCAAATTTTCCCAAACTAGATAAACTCAGTAAAGATCCACCCTATGTAGTGATTAATCTCACGGCCGTAAGAAGTGGACTGAGTTGCAACTGCTTTCATGAGCACCAAATCTGGTGACACGGTGTTTGTCCACTTAGTGAGCTCCCCTCTGCCCCCAGGAGAGATCAAACTGGGTTCTCACATGAAGTTTTTGAAATAAAATTTAAGAGATTTCCTCCTCCCTTCACATTTTCAATATAACAGCAGTTTCATTCAATGGGTGACACAATCCCTGCCCCCTTTTAAGAAACCAAAATGCAGCAGGATTGACAGGGTGGGAGACTATCCATAACGGGCAATGATCCGCTGCCAGACAACCAGGTACATTTTTCTCAAATCTTATAAAGGCTGCATTGACCGTGTAGAGTAATTCCAGAGCAACTCATTTGGGCTTTACAAATGCACTCTCGGCAGTAGCCAATGCACTAGATGGAGTTTTAATTTATTAACTGCCAGCCTAAAAGCTCAAGAAAATTGACACCTGGGCTGAGGAGAGGAAACAGAGTTTGTCAGCTTTTGTTCATCATCCTCAAAGTGCATGAAGAAATGTGAAAGACCTTTTGTCTGTAAATCTTCCAGAGTCTTGATAAAAAGGGTGAGTATAAAAAAAAAAAAAAAAAAAACCTACAAAACCTGATACTACCATAAAAAATGAAAAAAGTAGAAACTTGGAAGCAGCCTCTGGCTTTCCTTCCCCCTGATTAAATGCAGATCACAAGAGCTTTTTATGGGAGGTAGAGACGTTTTTCAGTACATCTGGTCCCTAGTATTAATCTTACAGTCAGGCTATATTAATGTGCACCATTTTCAGAGCTGACCAGGACAGAGCAGCACATACCTGCTATGATGACTGAATCGGTTCTAGAAGGACCAAATTTCAATGTCATCTCATGCTTGTGTTTATGAACCGCCAGGTGGTCCTCGTTTGTAAACCTCTGAAATGAAACAATTTAAAAGAGTGAATAAATGCATTTTATGGTACTTCCTGCAGCGGAGGTGGGGGTGGGGAAAGGGAGGGAAGAAAGCCACCTGAGAGAGGCTGTAACATAATCGCTACATAGCATTAAGCAAAACCAGAACAGGACAGATTGTTTGAGAAGCGGTGTATGAGCACATCGCTCTAAATGAAAAAGCCATTATGTTGGCTTCTGGTGAAGAGGGAAAAATACTTTTAATAATCAAATTTTAAATATAAAAAAAAATGGCGGGGGCCACGCAGTCGCTCGTAACCAAAAGAGGAAATGCAAATTATCCTCACCGCAGTGCTCTGTGAAGTGTACCACTTTATTACTGCCTAATGGAGAGATAAATTATTCACTATTAGGGGGATCAGTTAACTTCTTGGATCGTGTGTAATGGAACTGGCATCCGCCAGGCAATTCGGGCCCAGGTTTTATGGAGCAGGACAGAGCGAGACTGCCTGAGATCGATGCCCAATGGCTATTTGTAACGGCATGGAAGAGCACAGTTGCACAAATGCTGCTCCCACAGAACCAGGAGGACACATTTCAAGCGCAATAAAGATGCCATCTAAATTCCACCTGCAGCATAATTACAGAATAAAAGTGTATGCAAGGGCTTTGGGGTGCTGCTGCTGAACTTGGCTTCGCTTCAGTAGCTCAAGAGGATAAGGGAGTACTGGGGATATGGCAGTCTCATTTAAAACCCAAACAAAGGGATTCACCCCCTTCTTGTTCCTGGAGGAGTGCTACGTGCGGACTCGTTTTTTTTTAAAATTATTGTCTCAATTTCTGCCTTTTTGAAATAAAAGGTACAAAAGGAGGGAAAGAGTTAAGCTAAATAATAATAAAGACCAGAGAATGGATTGCGCCTCTCCTAATAGACTGCGACAAACTGTTAGCTTCAGAGCATTTCATGGGGCCATACTGCAGTAGCTGTGCCGTATTGTTCTGACATTCCCTTGCTTCTAGAAATAGCTGCTGCATCGCAGAGAATTTTATAAGAAAAAGGAAAAAAGGAACACCTGTACCTGTGAACTAGCTAAAGTGCAAACCGGTAGTTTGATCTCTATACGCTCACTTGGATCTAGATTCTTTTCCAAGTAGATGCGTGTCCCTGAAAGCTACCTTGTAGCTTTCCTTAATCAGCATTACTGAGAGGAGGTTTATAATAGTGGGGGAAGAGTATTAATAGGTATTAATGTTTACACAAAACAAAAAAGTTTATTTTCCCTTTATTATAATAGAAGATATTTGTAGAATATGCCTCATCCCTCAAACAAATAGCATCTCAAAAGTGTCTGTGAACGGTGGACCATGGCCAGAGCTTTAAAAAACTTGTTGGTCCTGAAAGCATTTTCAGTAGTTCTATCAAAAGGGTTTCTACCTCTAGAAGTTTGTGAAACACTGGATTTAAGTATCAATGCCACTTTATTTACTCTCCTGTAATATTTCGCAATAGTTTAACAAAAATATTTGTCCTCTTGCTGGGGTACCCTCTCTTCAAAGTCTGAAACCTAATGATGATGCTGTCCAAGGCGATCCTGTCTGTTTCAATGTTCAATTGAAGCTACATCTGCCCAATTAATTTATGCGGAGAAAATACTGGACGGGGGAGAAAAATTAAAAGGCTGAAAAGTTGTTACTGTTCAGGATTTTCAGCCTGTGTGTGTGTGTGTGTTTGTTTTTTTAAGAGGGAAAGGATTTTTTCCAGCATTTTTTTACATCATGCCATAAAGCAGGGGTGGTCTTTTGGGCATGCTGCTTTTGACCATTTACTGCTCTGCTTCTAACATACTCAGCTGCCAGTCCTGCTCTTTCCCTGAGAGACAATGACAAGCAGTTGTATGAGGAAAATAAGTAGCTTAAGGCAGGGAGAGAAAGAAATAATACATGCGGGCAGGGGGGAAGGGAGTTTCAAATACATATCTAGAAGCATCAGCAGTAGCTTTAAATGGTAAATATGCAGTTACACCAAACATGAAACCCCACAGGTCCAAGTCCTGTTTCTTTGACACTACAATCTGGTGCTAGGTAAAAAAGTGGAAAGATTTTTTTTTATTTTTATTTTTTTAAACTTTGACGAGACTGCAAGCAGCAACAGCAAGAAGATTAGACGCCATTGGGAGTGGGAATCAAGGTTATTTATTTTCCATAAAGGATGGTTATGTGGCAGTGAGTTTTAAAGAAAGTGTGGTAACATCACATTATAGCTCAGTGTGCTTCAATAATGAGATCTCTGTAGCCACCTAAAAAAACTATGCCACGCTCTGGAAGAGCCAGGTCTTTTAGTCAACTGTGATTTGGGTTCTGCAGCTTTGGTACTCCAGAATTTATTTTAATTGCCAGTTATCGTGTCTTGTTCCATCTTGGGAATTTTTAGGGCACTTTTCATGTTTTTGTTCCGCATTACAGCTCTATGTAACATCTTTATGTGGTCTTACAGGCTTTGGAGTGCTCTCTTCCTCTACACATAAATGCTCAGAGACACAATATATCTCTCTACGTATATTTCCAAACACCAAAACCTAGAGGCTGAAAGCTGGCACTTCAGTCCTAAATCATGTCATTTAACACAGAGGGGAAAGTGAGTGGAGTATAACAAAAAACAAACAGAATGAGTTACAGCCACAGCATCAGCTTTAATATTTAATTTCTTTCCATCAGCATCTGTCACATCCTCCGTGTTATTTCAGCCTGAAGCTGGCTGTTTCCCTCCTGTCCCCAAATGAAGATGATGTAGATTGTCAGCTCTTTGGGGCAAGTATCATGTGTTTAAATGTGTTTGTACAGAGGCTACGACATCAAGATCAAGGCCTTGTTAGGAGTTTCTGGGTTGTTAGTGCAATATAAACATTAAATATGCATCAGGGAGAGGAGGAAAAAAACAGCTTATGACAGAAAACCCAAGAGACTAGGGGTACCCCACTATTTCAAATGTGGCCCTTACGGGCCAAGCTGCAGCGCTGCTACCTGATTGGTGTATACATTTACATTTTAAAAATAAATGCACACAGACATAAGTATTTGCATTTCTCTCTTCCTTGAAAGATGGCGATTGAATTCACTAGATTACACAACTTCAGTGGAGGAGCTTCATCCTCCTCATGCAGTTCCAGGCTTGTTTTTAGGAATCCCCAGGCTGCATTTGGCCCTGCATGCTCCTACAAGAGACCCATAGTTCCTCTGGTACAATGTATTTAGTGTGTGCATGGTTATTTAGCGTTTGGGTAAACAAGTATCTGCATTTATTTACCCCAAGAGACAGTAAAAGTTTTCCAGAGAAGACAGATTTGGGACATATTAGGTTGGAAAGTTTGCATTCTTTATCCAACAGGCCGTGACAGCCCCACGGAATAAACATTTTGGTAATTTTAAATGCACTAATTTTAAAATGTTTATTTAAAAAGCTACAATAACTCCAGTTGGGCTGATACATTTCAGTAATGTAATAAGGAGCTAGAGAATACGTACACTGGGCCAAACCTTCGATCTTTACACAGGCAAAACTCCCATCGACTCAATAAGAACGAGTAAGAAAAGAAAAGCAAGGATTTCGCTCTTAGCCTGCACTTACAAAGCCCACAAAAACTGATACAGGCGATGGGAGAGCTACACTGGCTGCTTGTTAGGACAACTTGCAGATCCCAGGGTATAATGCAGACAGGGCACAAACATCAAGGTGGAGCATGCTGGGACCAATAGTTTTTGTGGGGCAAGCTCTGTAATAAGAGGAAAATGGTAGCGGACTGCATTTGGCATGAAGGTAGTGCTCAAAGTGCCTTTAAATCTGTTGTGTTGAGTCCAACAGCTTAACATACACACGCAGAAATCTCTGGGCCATAAAGACATATTTTTCAAGTAATTTAAGAAGAAAGTAACTCCAACTATGAAATACATTAGCTCCTTGGAAGAAAAAAAAAACATAATGGGTCTAAATTACAAGGCTGCAAACTGTGCCACAGAATACACTTGTAAAAGGAAATTTTAAGTGAAAGTGGGAGCAGACGGCACATTTTCATTGGAATGAAAAAAGACTGGGAGCCAAGATCTTTTGCACCAAGCTGCGGCCCACAATAAGTTTTTACAGCTAAATTAATAAACCCTTGTTACTAGTGGGAAAATGAAATGTTGACCCAACCTAACTAACTACAGTGTCACAAATGATTTTCCAGCACTCAGATACCATGCTAATTGCATAGCAGGGTATAAATATCTTGATGGACACCGCTAGCAGTGAATTAAAACATGCCCTTTATTGCAGTAGTAAATTTACAGGCACATGCTTACACTAGATGCATCAGGCAGCATCGGGTGGATACAATGCGTCACAAGTAGTTAACTT
Source organism: Terrapene triunguis (assembly GCF_002925995.2). Lineage (NCBI taxonomy): Eukaryota > Metazoa > Chordata > Testudines > Emydidae > Terrapene > Terrapene triunguis. Next base: position 1,562,359 of record NW_020665187.1, on the reverse strand, counting down.
TCAAAGAAAGCCAAGCTGTATTCAGGAAGGTCACCTGCCCCTCCTCCCACCCTCACTTTAATTCTCAGAATGGAATGGCCTTTAAGTTACTAATAATAAGGAAGAATGAACTTGTGATTAAGGTACTGGAGATTTGGGTTCCCGGATCTGCCACAGACTCCCTATGTGACCTTGGGCAAGTACTTCATCTCTGTTTCCTTTCTGTAAAAATGATGATGATAATTCTCTGTCTGACTGAGGGGTTATGAGAATAAATTCACTAATGTTTGTAAGGTGTTCACACACTAGAGTGATTCATATATTTTAAGGCCAGACTGGACCATTACAATTATCTAGCGGGGACTCTATTAGCACCCAGACAGATCTGTTTTCACTGTAGAGCTAGGGTTACCATACGTCCGGATTTTCCCGGACATGTCCGGCTTTTTGGGATTCAAATCCCCGTCCGGGGGGAAATCCCAAAAAGTCGAACATGTCCGGGAAAATCCTGGGCGGCTGGGC
>NW_020665187.1:1520702-1561458 GCF_002925995.2 Terrapene triunguis | reverse complement strand
GCCGGCGGTGCTGGGCGGCTGGGGGGCGCGCTGGGCCGGGGCCGGCGGTGCTGGCCCGGGGGTGCTCGGCCGGGTGCTGGCCCGGGGCCGGCACCCCAGGGCCCGAGCCGAGCCAGGCCAGTGTCCTCTTTTGGGACACTCCACATATGGTAACCCTAGTAGAGCAGGTGTTGGGGCAATAACATAGCTGGTGTTGGAATGACTTGTTGCGTTCTATTATACCAATAGTAGAGCTGATTTGTATATTTTTACATTTATTTGTGAGGTGCACAAAGTTGTGAGTTCAAGGAGAATCTTCTCAGAGTTTGCCTGTGCCCCTGCCCACTGGCTCATTCCCACTGTGTTATTATAACATAAAGGCTCACAGGCAGGCAGACCATCACATGAAGAGTGATTTTCAGAAGCAGCCATCAGCTGTCATTGTGACACTTATGGCCACATTTTCAAAAGCACCCAATGGACTGCGCTATTTTGAAAACACGGCAAGTTGGTTTGGTGGCTAAACAGGAGCTGAGCTCTTTTGAGCAACTGGCCACGATGGCTCTACCTGTATGGGTCCTTCTAATAGAGTAAGTGACACCCCGTGTGTGAATTAAGTCAGAGAAAGCAGGGTGGAAAAAAAAGGAAGGAATGGATGCTCACAAGTTATTGGGCTAATTACTGAAGTGTTCCTAATGACAGATTTTCCTCTTTGAAGTACACAGCACATACACCTTAATGTTCCTACCGCAGGGATAAATGGATTGTTCTGAAGAGAGCTGAGGGGGACCGAATCCTAACCAAAAAGCAAAACCAGTGTGCAGTGTATGTGTTAGAGCAGGGAACAGGAATTTGGGCACTTGGGTTCTATTCTCAGCATTTCCACTGACCTGCTGTGTGACCCGGACCCAAGTTCATTTCACTGAGTGACTTAGTTTCCCCTTCTATGTAATGGGGACAATTATGACTTACGCACTGGCACTGAGCTGTAATTAATTCCTCTAAAGCCCTTCAATATACTCGACAGACAAAGGATTAAATCAGTAAATAATGAGAATGAGCGTGAGAAGCCATAACTGAAAGGACATTTTCTCATGATGTATCACTTAGGTGGTGATCATGCTATGACATTTTTCTAGCACAATTATACATTGACAGTCTAAACTGATCTAGTCAGAGTATATGTTTTAAGTCATTTTCTTTGTTGGTCTCTGAGCATGGACACTTCTGTCTTTATGCCTAAACATTCTGTGATGCAGACAGTAAAGTATCTAGTGCCTTTCCCAATTTAAAATCAGCACCACAGAACAAGGTACTTTCCTCCCTGTTTATTAGTGTCTCATGAAAATCAGAAAATCCATGGCTAGTATACTCCGACCTGAAAACAGCATGTTTGATGCATTTCTGGGCAACACACACTCTCGCTCACTCAAACCGCATTCAGATTAAGTCCTGAAATGTTATTTCTGGCTCAGGCAGCTCCAGAGACCCATGTGGATATGTCTTTTACTTTAAAAATGTGCTTACATCCTGGCCTATGATTAATTCACATTTCTTTCCTTGTTTAAAAAAAAAATAATCAGAAACTTCAGGCTCTGTTCACAAGCACATTTATTTCTGTTATTAGGAAACCAAGACTGCTAACTGGCTCTTTTCATGTTCAATCTCTTTAGTTGGGGGTTAATATGCAAAAAATTGGGACATTTGCCACTCCTGATATGACCAACCTACAAAATCTGCCATTTTCTTAAGCGGCTGTGCATCTCACTATGCCCATAAACTGTCAGAGATTTACATCAGACAACATGGCAGCTACAATCTGCACTCAAATGATTCTATGCAGTAAAACGTAGACATGAAAGGAGAGATAATCAGTCTAGTGGCTACTGCCACTTACTAGACCCAGGTTTGTTCCCAGAAGCAGTTTCTTCTTCTGCCAGCTGGCAGAGGTTGGAAGCGCTGCAGCGATGGCACACTTAGTCCACAGGGGGACAGAGTAGCTTAGATTACTCAAGGGCTGACTTTGCTGCCCGTTAAGCAACAGAGTTGTTAAATTCTGGAGAAAGTTGCATCTAGGCCCTAAACAGCGCAGAATAGCTATTGTGCTTTCAATTCACACCTGAACTTATTCTGCACTAACTTCCTGTGTAGACAAGTCCTAGTATCTTAATGTGCCTGGAACTCAGTTTGTCTAACTGGAAGGAGTTACGATTTGAACCAGTGATTAATACGTCATGCTTAGGTCACTAAGCCAACCTCTCCTGCTAAAAAGGAATTTCCTGGAGTGCTGAGGATCCATCTGCTACCCTAGGCGAGGGGGGACAGAAAGATGATGTTTGTGATGCTGTATGGATGGTATAGAAGGAAAGCATCCAGCAACTTGCATAAAACCCCCTAGAATGGAATGGGTATTCTGACAGACTTTGGGCACCAAGGCTGCCCAATTCAAATGAAAAAAAGGCCAAAAGTTTTCAAGCATGGTTGACTGAAGTTGGGCTCCTAAATCCACACTTAGGCTACTAAATAAAAGCAGCCAGATTTTCAACGATAAAGATCGGTTTCTCTCATGGATTCAAATATAATTTGTGGGTGATAAGCACTTAAGTCAGGCTACTTTTGTTCAGATGCCTAATTATGTATTTGGGTATCTAACTTTAGGCAACCATTTAAAATAAACCTGGGCCAATAATACTTCATAGTTTTGATCTGTAGAATGCAAAGCACTCTCCAAAAGGCGAGTCTGATTATTAACCCCCTTTCGCAGCTGGGAAGACTGAAGTATGGGAAAGTTATGGTAACTTGGCCAGGTCAAAGAGCATTCATTGGAACAGCTGAAAACAGAATCAGGTTTCCTGACTCGTAGTCTGGTGCCCCGTCCATACCACCATACTGCTATTGCTTTGTGCAATAGAACAGCATTACATTATGTGACAGTGGTAGCTAATTAAAAATTTATTCAATAACCATCAATTTTATTGAAATAAATCTAAAAATGCACTGCAATGAGGAAGTAAATAAGGATTATTACATTCTGCATTCTAATCCCAGCCGTACCAAGGTCTTCCTGTGTAACCTTGGGTAAATTATTGACTCTTTCCATCCCTAGTACACACCATAAAAATGAGGATAATGCTCCCAGCCTCACTAGGGTGCTGTGAGAATAAATCCAATGGCATGAGAGAGTGCGAAGATACCCGTCAGGAACACTATAGAAAAACAATACAAATTAAAAATGAAATGGAAATATACATTTGGTCCATTAAGGGGCCATTTAAAGAGTTAGTTTAAGAGCTTAGCAGTTCCTGCATAGCTTGGAAGCTGGGGAGTGGGGACTAAATAAATGGGGCAGAATCAATGTCTTGGGTGGGGAACAGGGAGACACTGTTAGAGTGGAGTTCCTAAGCTGCCCTACAGCAGCATTTTTCTCTAGTGCAGTTTAGGAAGTTGTGGCATCTAGAAGGAAAGAGGCGAATAATGCAGCCATCTCACAGCCATACAATCATATTATTTATGGGGCCTTGCCCACATCCAATCAGGAAAAAAAAAAAATCATCAGACCCAGTGGTGGTGGTGAACAACCAAAAACAGACTGCAGCTCTACCACAGAAATCCAATACTGGGTTTCTGCCTTCCACTGCAAGACTCTGCTGTTTACTAAGTGAGTCACACTTCCTGCTTTGAACTCGACAGCTCCTGAATGAATAAGCTGGAACTGAAGAATCTTTCTCAGCAAACAAACAGCATCAGCGGCAAGCCCTGCGTGGTGTGCGCATGTGAGAGAGAATTTATAGAGTGAAAAGAAAAGAACAGGAAACTCCTTCCCAAAATACCCAAAGAAACAAGAATGTGTGTGTGTAAAAGTAATTAAATCAGAGCTGGAGCTGATTAATTTGTCTACAGGGTTGAGGATTTGTGCTTTGGGAGGCTGTACTGGGATCTTAAAAAGTCTCTGGCATATGGCCCAGTCCATCAATAATGTACAGGCAAGAAAGGATTTTGGCAGCAGGTGCTAGCACATGCAGTTACGACTGCTCACTGGTGCAAGTCAGAATGACTTTCAGATTCCCTGCCAAACAGTACATTTAAGTTAAGTGCTCACGCTCGTTCAATATGCAAACCTTAAATCGCTGGTAACAATGGAGGGTTTGTACCAAGCATGCGTCCACACCTGGTGGAGATGCTGCAACGCTTAGCGGAAAGTCAACTCTGCAGCACATAGCCAGAAGTCCTTCATCAATGCCGGGAAGGCGATGAATTGAGTTCTTGAGGGAGGGTGGAGTAAAAAATAGATGTGATTAAAGCAAAACTACAGTTTTGATTCAGGGAGTTGAGCAAGAACTTGGGCTTTAAGATCTTTTCCTTAGTGCCTAGAGATATCAACTGCACACACTCGGCATGCCTGGGCAAAAGAATTATAGGATCCTTGATGAGTGGATGAAACAATTAACGGCAATGTAAAGTCTTCATCTTCTCTCACTGCTAATAGTTAAGGGCTACTATACCCAGGATTCTGTCATTAATTACCACCTGAAACAGTTTTATATATCTCCCAGATTACTGGTGTACAGGCTAATTATGACTTGGCTCTCTTCATTGAGAAAAGCTTTAGTTCTCTTCCTATCCAAATATACCCTGCACCACCGTACCAAGGTTTAGTTGGATGGGCTACTGTTTCAAAACGTTGCCCCAAAGTTAATCCTAGAAGTTGGCTTTCTTCGACAAAACTCTAATGGGGCAATGGCAAAATGGGTACTTTTCCAGTTTGTTTCTTGTGTCACAGCTTGATAGCTTCACACATTGCTCAACAGTATCCTTTCCACACCCTTGATTAGAAGTGGATGCAATCTTCCAAACAGAGTTGTTATGCACTGAAAAGTTAACTTCCTTGGATATATTCACGACATCTTGTACCTATATTCTACGTATCTGTCAGTCTCGCCTTATAGTCAAATATTGTATAGATGCTTTTAATGCACTGGCCATGATCCCCCCTGGCACTTTGGGCAGCTCTACGCTTGCTGCGCCTCTGTAGCGCTTCAGTGAAGACGCTAATCCACCTCTAGGAGAGGCAGGAGCTATGTTGACGGGAGAAAATAAGTTTATAGTGTAGATCTGCCCTTTCTAATGGTTTGTTAAGATGCTATTGCATAAAGTGTTACCAATAAGGTATTAATAAAGTGGAGAGAGTTTGTTGTTATACTTCTCCAATTAGAGGGCAGAAGGGAATTAGTTGCACAGAAATACAGAACTATGGAAATAACTTGTAGTGGGCCAAGGATATGTGGACAGAATATGAGAGCCCATAATTATTGAAGGGTATAAACGTGAAGGAGGGAGAGCAATTATTAAAGGCAGCACGGTACACAGGGGTACAACTTGGAGTTATAGGGTGAGATAAAGGGAAAATTTAGGTTAGTAGCACTCTTGAATCCAGTCTACCAAGTGACGGGATAGAAGCCCCATTGTTTGGGACATTTAAAACTACAATGGACAAAACAGTACATAATGTATTGTAGAGAAGTCCTGCACTGGCTCCAGGAGGGAGCATGAAGGGCTTGATGGCTTAATAATCATAGAAATTAAGTATCAGAGGGGTAGCCATGATAGTCTGGATCTGTAAAAAGCGACAGAGTCCTGTGGCACCTTATAGACTAACAGATGTATTGAAGCATAAGCTTTCATGGGTGAATACAGATGCATCTGACGAAGTGGGTATTCACCCACGAAAGCTTATGCTCCAATAAGTCTGTTAGTCTATAAGGTGCCACAGGACTCTGTCGCTTTTCATAGAAATTAAGAAATGGAAGAGATCTTTGGCTTAGGAAAAAGCTATTAGGCTCTCTTGAATTTCCACAGTTGTCCTAGTGAAATTAGAGACCAAAGACAACACAAGTGATTTAACAGCCCATATAATTAATCCATTCATACCACAGGACAATTTCCGCCTTTGGATTCCCCACCCGGCCACCCTTTCCATCCATCCAAGGGATGAAACTAGTTCTCTGTTTTCAATGATTTAATAGACTACGGCCAAAAGAAACCAATATGATCGGCAAGCCTGACCTCTTACATAGTAATGGGTAAAGAATCTCACTCTGTAATCCAAGCAGTGGAAGGAATTCTTTTCTACTATAGACACAAGCCAAATAAATTATGGCTGAAATAGAGCATATCCATTAGAAAGGCATCCAACATCATTTAGAGACTGCAAGTGATGATGAATTTACCACATCCCATGGCAAGCTGTTCCAATGGTTAATTACTTACACGGTTAAGGAGTTACAACTGCATTCCAATTTCAACTTTTCTAATTTCAACTTCCAATTGGATTGGATCCTGTTACATCTATCAAATTGAAGGCACCACTCAAAATGTCAGATATTTTCTCCCTATGCAGATACTTTTAGACCATGATCAAATCACCCGCTTACATTCTTTCTGATAAACTAAATATTGAGCTCCCAAGTCTCAAAAACAAGGTAAGCATGTTTTTCAGACCTTTAATCATTCTGTAGATCTTCTAAGTTGTGCATCCTTTTTAAAGCATGGACAGCAGAACTAGACACAGCATTCCAGCAGTGGTCTCACCAATGCCATATACAGAAGTATTATTACCTCCCTAGTCTTACTCAACATTCCTGTTTATATATCCTGAGATAAACTGACCCTGAGCTCCCATTGTATTATCCACAATGGTCCTCAAGCCCTTTTCAGAGTCACTGGTTTCCAGGATACAGACAGCAGATTGGGTTGTATGTATAGCCTATATCAAGGATGACCAAACTGTGGCTCTTTTACTGTTAAAGTGCGGCTCGGGGAGCCCTCCATGTCCCTCCCATTCCCCACCTACCAAACTGGGGGAGGGATGGAGCTCAGGACTCTGTCTTGCTGCAGGGTGGTGGGGTAGAGGCTGCTGCCCAGCAGGGGTGGGGGGGGGGGGGGGGGGGGGGGGGGGGGTGTCTCAGGGCTTCTGCCCAGCAGGTGGCACCTGCCGGCACGCAGGGCTTCAACAGGAGCAGGGCTGAAGCCCCGAGCCCCAGCAAGTGCCTCCCACGCAACTGAAGACCGGAGCCCTGGACAGGTATACCCCAGCTCTTGAACTTGTGAAGACTGTCGTATGTGGCTTGAAAGATCAGTAAGTTTGGACAGGACTGGCCTATAATGTATGCTCCTAAATGAATGAGCCTGCATCTGGCTGTTGGAAGTTGTTGGCTTGGTTGGTGCACCTTGGTAGCTGTGACCATCTCTCCTACTAAAGGTGTGTTAGAGTGGGGATTCTTCAGGATATCTATTTTCTGTCCCCTCTTTCTCTGTTACCAGCAGGTTGTGCTATCTTTAAGTAGCAACATATACAAGGTAAATGAGAGGCCCTAATGCTGTCCTTTGTGTGTCATCTTCCCATTCACTAATCATTTTCCATCTTCATAGATTCCAAGGCCAGAAGGGAACACTGACCTAGTCTGACCTATATTACACAGGCCACAGAACTTCCCCAAAAGAATTTCTAGAACAGACCTTTCAGAAAAACCATCCACTCTTGATTTAAAAATGGTCAGTGATGGAGAATCCACCACAACCCTTGATAAGTTATTCCAATGGTTAATTACTCTTAAAAATGTATGCCTTATTTACACTCTGAATTTGTCGAGCTTCAACTTTCAGCCATTGGATTGTATTATGCCTTTCTCTGCTAGACTGAAGAGACCATTACATATTTCTTCCCCATGTAGGTATTTATAGACTAATCAAGTCACCCCTTAAACTTTCTCATTGTTAAACTAAATAGATTGATGTCCCTGAGTCTATCACTATACGGCCTGCTTTTTAATCCTTTTATCATTCTTGTGGCTCTCCTCTGAACTCTTTCCAATGTATCAACATTCCTCTTAAATTGTGGACACCAGCACTGGGACACAGTATTCACACCAGTGCCAAATACAGAGGCAAAATAACCTCTTTACTCCTACTTGAGATTCCCCTGTTTATGCATCCAATAGAATCTCAAGTACATCTTGAGATACTTCCATTCACTGACTCGAAATGAATTCTTAATCTAGATCAACAGTGATCTGTGGACCACCGATAGTATATAAAGAACTGACGTAGTAAAATGGTGCTACTTGATTTCCAGCTACTAAATTATACTGTGGGCCAGCTACAAATGTTAGATACTTTCCTAATGTTTTTCCATGTAAGAAATTACTATAGATGCTACAGGGGCATTATGTGATCACACATGGAAGGGGAGGTTGTTCTGGAGATCATGAATGACTGGACATTGGACAATATTTCCATTAAAGGTTCACTAAAGACAAATTCTCAGACCCTGAAGAGGTCTGAGAATCCCTGATCTCTCAACAGTTTCCATTCTGCATCTTAAGCTTTATATGACTGTGCAAATCATTCTGCATAGTACTCTGGTCCCGCTCAAAGCCTCATCCGCTCCACCTTATAAATGGATTCAGTGAAATACCCAGAAAATTAGAATGTGCGAGTCAGTTTTCCATATCCTGATCCAGTCTGGCTGTCCCTTGCATTAGTCATCTGAAATTGTTACGAAACCTGGTCTTTCAAAAGCTGCCAATTTCTTCACTACAAGTCAAGTCAGGTTTACATGTGTAAACTAGGGTTTCTTTGCTCTTCTCGTGTTCTTTTCTTAACTCCTTAGAATGTTTTCAGTTTTCATAAGTTCACAACTGGGAGATTTCAACTGTCTGCACAAAAGGATTAAGTTTGGGAAGTATATTAGCGAGCTCCCAATCCTCCATACTATCTGGTGTACTTAGCGGGCCAGTGAAATCCCACAAAAAGCCTCTTTCTGTTCCACAATCCCCAGATGCAATTCATCTGGGTCTGGTGCTTTACTAATGTGCAGTTATAATTGCCTTCTTAGCTACTCCTGACTAATGGTAAAGCCTTTTAACATTTTACTTTCCAGCTGCAACCCCTGAATAAAAATTAAGTGGATAAACTGTAAGTGCTAGAGAAATTAGAATTGATAGAGCCAAACACAATGAAAGAAGGCTTTGCATAAGCTTTTCTCCACATAGCTTTTCCAATTGCACTTTGGTTTTGATCTACAGCTTTCCTTCCCTTCCACACTTATAATTCTAAACTCCTCTTGAGCAGAGATTACCTAGCTGAGGTGCCAACTGTGTGCTGATTTTGTGATGTAGAAAAATACAAGTCACCAACGTTACTGAGCAGCTGCTTTTCTACTTTATCAGGTGCAAATTATGATAAAAATGTACTTGGCTGTAAAAGGGGAGTGCCTCAATTTTATTTTAGATTATTATAAATCTTAAACATTTGTACAAAGATAATGCAACTCCCTTAAAAGATGGAGCCAATATAACACAGCACTCAATTTATTTTTAACTAATACCAAAACATGCAGTAAAAAATGTTTTCTCCTAACTGCCAAACTGAAAGATCATATTAATCCCCTAATGTAAAAATTGCTAACAAATAAATGCTGAAGCAAAGAATTAAGATGTCAACAGAAGAGATTTCATAATGAAGAGACTGCACCTGTATCTTTGGGACTCAGAGTATCCAGTCACAGTATGTCTACACTGCAATGTAAGCAAAGGATTCAAATGCAGACTCAAACCTAACCCACCCACCCCTTTCTATCTACACACAAAATCACACTAACCCAGGGCTCAGACCCAGGTTCCCAGGACCTCATGGGGGTGGAGGGACCAAGCGTGAGTCAAGCCAGGATCCAGGATTCAAACCCTATTGCTCTGTAGTGTAGACATAGGCCACCAGATTCATGTTCTGGGAGTCCACTGAAAGCATCCCACAATCCCTGGGCTGATTTTCTTTGTCCCCTGGACATTCAAGTTTTGTGGACAGTTGAGTTTCCCACACTGCACCATAAACAAAGGGCTATCATAGCCACGTTTTGGGAGGACGCTGGGAAGTCTGGATATGGGTGGTTGGACTTGGGCCTACATAATGCAGTGTAGATGCTAAAGCTCCAGGGTTCAACAATTCCTAACATGGGGTTGCAAATGAGTGTAGATGCTCAAGCCATGGGTTAAAGCGAGGGCCTACAAACCTGAGTTCTACTAACCCTGGCCTACCCTGCAGTGTAGACATACCCAGACTGAACTGCCACTTAGCAGATTTCTAGGACACCAGAGGCAGAGGGAAAGGCACGAGTCTAAATAAACCTTGCACTTGCAATGTTAATAGAGTCCCATTTAGACAGTTCATTGAAATTCCTTTAGAAATACGATTACATGTCCAGCTGTATCAGAATGTGGGTTAGCAAATGAGATCTGACCCAAGGTAGTATATTGCTATGAAAAGAAAGTAAATAGTCCAGAAAACTCCACACACAGTGAACAAAAACAAGACACCACGACTCTAGCCTCCCTATTGCAATATGTTGTACCATGTTTTTAGATTACAGTCAAGTCTGGACTGCTAAATCTCTGTCCCTTGCTGTTACTTTGTAACTATGAACCTGTTTGTGCCACACAGTGTCCTGCCTCTGCTATACTGCCTCAAAAGCCTGCTCTTTGACTGCCCAGAAAGTCTGAACTAAATCCTCTCAACATGTAAGTGGATAAAAGGCAACAGGTGATGTTTGAATCCTAGTCAATTATACTAGCAACCATAAAACCTTCACCTGTCTACTCCCAAAAATAAACCTTGCTTATCTGACCAAGATGAGTAAGTAACAACTACACAAGACAGATTTATCATTTATAAATAACTCGAAGAAGTTCAAAAGGCAAAAAACTTTAACCGTTTGAAAGACAGACTAGCTTCACTTGCACTAGCTTCACTTTATGAACTGGTCTAATTTAGCAAGGTTTACCGCTGAGATTAATTTACAGCTTGTTTTGATCTGCTGCAGGATTCTCCCACTGCCATCCCTTATACACACACACAATTCTTTATTGTCTAGATGTTTACTCAGGGGGAATTTTAGGACTTTAATGTTTTTAATGTTTTAATCCAGCATATAAACAAACACTAAAAAGAAACAGCTGGTACAAGTGCTTGCAAAGTGGTGGTGCAGTTTCTCAGCTTGCATCATTAAGCAGGTATTAAATAAAGACGATGCCATGCTTCTCACGAGATTCACCCTCACTAGAGGTTCTCAGGGAATCTTTTCCGAACAACATAAATAAGCCGACTGCAGAGGCCCTTTGTATCCTTGTTGAAACTCCAATACCTCATTTATCCTATATTTTTATATCCCACCCCATATGCCACCAACTTCTAGCAGAAATTTTTTCCCCCCAAAGGTAAATACCAGCGGAGCAAAAAATAGAGTGCGAAATATCGAGACAAATTAAATATCGGGACAAATAGTGTCCCGACCAAACATCGGTCGGGACGCGGGACAAACACCTAAATATTGGGACACCTTAACTGCATGGGTGTAACCCAGGGCTAGCCCAGGTGTGACACACCCTGATGTACACAAGCTTGGACTATACTACCAACTTATGTTGGTATAACTACATAAAAAAAATAATTAATGGAGATATCCTATCTCCTAGAACTGGAAGGGACCTAGAAAGGTCATTGAGTCCAGCCCCCTGCCTTCACTAGCAGGACCAAGTACTGATTTTGCCCCAGATCCCTAAGTGGCCCCCTCAAGGATTGAACTCCTAACCCTGGGTTTAGCAGGCCAATGCTCAAACCACTGAGCTATCCCTCCTCCCTGAGTGACACAGTTATACCAACCTAACCCCCAGTGTAGACAGCGTTATGCCAACCAGAGGGCTTCTCCCTTTGACATAGCTACCGCCTCTTGGGAAGGTGGAGTACCTACGCCTACAGGAGAAACTCTCCTGTGGGAGTAAGTAGCATCTTCACTAAGTGCTACAGCAGCGCACCTACACCAGCGCAGCGTTTTAAGTGTAGACAATCCCTTAGAAATCTCAGGACTGTTTTTAAGAAGACCCCTGGGAAGTAAGGTATATTTATTGTGAGTTCTTAGCACTTCAGTTGAAGGGATGAAACTGCTGAACCTTTTACAAAGGTTTTCTTTAGTCATTGGTTAGATAGGGGCTAACAAAAGCACCCCAAAGTTTAAAGCTTATGCTCCAATACATCTGTTAGTCTTAAAGGTGCCACAGGACTCTCTGTTGCTTTTTACAAAGTTTAAAGCAGTCCCTATAAATCCCTTCTCTGAATTGCTCTTTCATTTTCGTGTTTTGTAATCTTATCAGGTACATGAGCTCTCCCACCATCATAGACACTTCCAGCCTTGCCAGAACCTGAAATACCTTTTTTTTTTTTTTTTTAAAGTGGAAAAAATATTTAAATAAAAAAATTTAAAAAAAAAAAAAAAAAAAAAAGGTTTTTCGGGCCTTTTTTTTGATTAAGCATAAAAAGGACAAGACCTGTTTTTTCTGCCTCACTCGAAGGTCACATTTGACAGTACTAAACCATCTGCCAGCATGGATCAATCAATTGTTAAACATGCTACCTTAGAAATACGTAGCAGCTGCTGGGCTGAGGAGAAAGTTAGACATGGAATCAAAACTTGAGTCTCCAACCTTGCATACTGCAAATCATCAGTCCAGACTGTTCAATTTAAATACTCCCCTAGTACTTGCCAGGGATCTACAGAATCAGTGCTATGGCCCCAGCTTTGGAACCGTGTCTAGGAGGAACCCCTTCAGTGTGCCAGACCCCCTTCAGGTCTCAGTCTTCCTTCGGGGTAAATCTCACAGCTTCACCACTTCCTTGGACTGAACCTCAGGGCCTTCAGTACTCCTGCTTCACCACTGAGCTCCGTTCAGCAAGTCCAATGGAAACGGACTCCTGATAGAGATTTGTACATTCTCCGGGGATTAATGCACCTCACCAAGCATTTGCAGTGACACTGAAACAGCATTGTGAAAACAGTAGGGTTTATGCGTTAACTGGAACACAGCATAGGAAGTCCTTAGGTGAGCACAGCGAACTGAAGGTTAAAGCACAGTCCATTCTGGTTAGCTCAGAGCCCAGCCAAGCTGTAGTGAACCCCTTGGTTCTAGCTCTGTCTCTATTGGACCTCCTTTGTCAGACTCCAGGTGAGAGCCCTGATTCCTTCCAGCAGCCAACTCTTATCGCCCCCCCCCCCCCATCTCTCTTCAGTCCTTTGATCTCGAGCAGGTGGATTGTTGTTCAGCTTCCCTAAGGAGAGGCTGAGAAGTACATATCCCTCTGTGTTGTTGGTTGCTAGGTGCCAATATCCTGGTGACTGGATTCACCATTGTCTTCTCAAATGCTCCACTGATATGGAGACTAAGGCACAGATAGAGGCAACACCCACACTTCTCTCTCTTTCCCTGCCTTGAGAGCAAACAGACTCCTTCCAATCACTGGGTAACAATGCAGCATATAGGGGAAGCTGAGGCATAAATAGGATTCAAAAATACTACAAAATATTCCCACTTCATCACATTACCCACCTCCCTTTGGGAGAGTCACTTTGGGAACAGAGATGGATTCAAACTGTATTTCTGTTTGCTAGGAACAGTTCTAAAGGGTCCTTCTCTGGTTTGAGCATTGGCCTGCTAAACCCAGGGTTGCGAGTTCAATCCTTGAGGGGGCCACTTCGGGATCTGGGGCAAAATCAGTACTTGGTCCTGCTAGTGAAGGCAGGGGGCTGGAGTCAATGACCTTTCAAGGTCCCTTCCAGTTCTAGGAGATGGGATATCTCCATTGTAAACTAGTTAGCAAAGTATTATGGGGCTAAGAAGCCAACTTAAAAGGGAAGCACGCAGACAGACATCCTCCTAAAAATACAGGCAGGGGCAGAACATCACTGTTAAAAAACCATTAACAGTCTTCTGGTAGACAATGACAATTAGCATGCAGTCACTAGAGAGACCAAGAGAAAAGATGATCAAGACTCTGAATCAGAGGAGAATGGAAGTTTTCTGAGCAGTAATGCTGGACTCTTTGGTACTGTCTACAGTAGAGAAAAAAAAAGCTGTGTTGGGAGAAGCCTAGGCCCATCTCAATCAGCTACACTGAGGTAAAATGACAATTTGTCCTGTCTACACATCCTAGCTATCACATAAAAATATACCTTTTCGCCCCAGGTAGAGCCGCCTTTTATGGGCTGAGAAGGCACTGACCAAACTGAGGGTGTATCCACACTAGGAAAAAAGGTATCAGCTAACACAGTAAAATTGTAGCGAAAACAACGTTCACCTAATGTGTGAAAACTACAGAGCCCTATCGTCTCTAGGAATCTTCCTCACATTAGCTAATGTGAAGATAAGGCCCAACCTTCCTCAACAGTATATTAACAGTCATTAAAGGCTGACAGACTGCCAAAATCTCAATTTAGAAACCAATTAGATCCCACTACAAACCTTCTCCCTTCTAAACCTCAGGAACGGGTGACATATTTTAGGACTGGCTCATAGTCTTCGACTATCCCTCAATGCGAGGATGATGTCTGCCAAGGGGGTTCATTGGTGGGTTTTTAAGTGGCTGAGGAGCCCAATTCGTGCCCTGCAGATTTTCCCACAGAAGTGACAGGTGTAATCTTGGAGGAGACAGTTGTTGGCTGGAGTGTTGTGCCCTTTCTTTCCTCCTTTGTCACTTCTCTGTCTCATGAGCACGTCTGTTCTCCTCAAAGTGAGCTGTGACTTGGTGTCTGATGTGGCGCCACCGTGTTCTGTTCCACGCCAAGTCCTCCCAGTTTGTTGGGTGGATGCCTCCCTTATTAAGGTGTATTTTCAGTAGGTGTGTGAAGCACTTTCGCTGCCCTCCGCGAGCCCTTCTTCCCTGACTTAACTGAGAGAAGAGTACTTGCTTCGGGAGGCAAGTGGCAGGCATACGTACACCGTGGCCAACCCAGCGGAGCTGGTGTTTCACGATCTGCACTTCCATAATGCTGATATTGGCTGCAAAGAGAACGCTGATGTTAATGTGTCGGTCTTCCCAGCTGATCCTGAGAATCCTCCTGAGGCAGCGTTGCTGGAACCACTCCAGCCATTTGAGATGTCTTCTGTAAGTCATAGTACAGGGGTCGGCAACCTTCGGCACATGGCCCATCAGGGTAATCTACTGGTGGGCCGCGAGACATTTTGTTTACATTGACCGTCTGCAGGCACGGCCCCCTGCAGCTCTCAGTGGCCGCGGTTCACTGTTCCCGGCCACTGGGAGTTGCGGGGGGCTGTGCCTGTGGATGGCCAACGTAAACAAAATGTCTCGCGGCCCTCCAGCAGATTACCCTGATGGGCTGCATGCTGAAGGTTGCCAACCCCTGTCATAGTAGATCAAAGTAGCAAAGGTAGATCCATATAGGAAAGATCAAACACAGATGGGATCACATGAGGTTAATGAACTTGCAAGTAGTGATCAATACCGATGCGTTAGCCAAATTCAGTATTTTGAGTAGAGCTGTGAGAACGTGTACAAAGAAACCAGAAATCGTGAAAATTGTCTGGTTTTGTCACAAACAAGACTCCAAGCATGTTTTTAGAGCAATTCACTCAAATTGTTAAGACAGACCCTGGCTCAATTTGTGGCTTCACAACGACAGCATATAAAGTTTGCAGGTGTAATACAGAATCAGAGAAAACTCTGTAGGGTTTTCATTGAGTTTGTTCACAGCAACCCACTCAAACCAGAACTGACAAACGTTACAAAGGCTTAGAAAGTGAAACCGCTATGTTTTCCCTGCAGCGCCAATTCTGGTTCCAATGAGAAGGGATGCTCAACTGTTGTGGATCAGGGAGAACCAGAAACAGTAATCAGAACAAGGCAGGCTCTCAGGACTATCTTGGTACACTCCGCAAAAACAAAAACAAAGTTAAAAATCATTAGAAGTCTGGCACCACATGAGATATTCCAGATCTGGTTCTATTAGCTATACTGGCCTGCAAAAGTCTGCTTGCAGCACAACCAACTGGCACGGCAGGTGTGAAATGCATGCAGTGGGACCGCTCACATTCAGTAATCCATAAGAGGGAAGAATGTTAATACGTTCTTTTAAATATTAAGCCCTGAGTAGAGCACATATCAACTAATACTCCTGCTAAATCTGCATCCCAATGCATTGCGGAAAGCCCAGTTTCCAAGCAGGGGGACAATCTACTTGACCGGTATCCAAACTAATTACATTACTGAAGCAGGTTTTCATTCCCCACTCTCCTTTGAGTTAGATATGGCATCAGAACCCTCAGAGAAAGAGAAAGAACAATTCTTAACCAGAACCTACCCTATAGCAGTTAACAGATAAAAATGAATGCCAAAGCATTACTATATATACAAAACCTACAACTTTCTCCTTCAGAGCTGCCCAATGAGAAGTGAATGGCTTAACAGTCCACATGAAGGCTTCCCTGGAAGCGGAGGTTCAAACTCCAACAGCATTGGATTCTGTATACTTCTTTTGGACAGACAAAGGGATAAGTTCTAAGATGATCTTCTTTTGAAGATCTTTCTGCACTCTGTAAAAACAAAGATGTCAATGAACAGTGCAATGGTGGGGTGTTGCCTTGGTGTAGATAGCATAGTTGGGAGGATATATTTTTGGCTGTCACGGAAAACTTCCCAGTACAAGAGGAGCTAGAGAAATGTAACTATATCCATTCAGAACCTTAGCTACTCCACAGCCATGTGTTTATTTCTTCCGTGTGGCCTTGTACTTGACGCCAAGTATCCGGGTGTTCGATTGCAGGACGCATGCCTGATGTGGCAGTAGAAAATGTCCCAACAGACACATCATCTTTCTACATCAGTTCTGTTGGCAGGACTTGATTTAAAGATGATCTCTAGATTTTAAAGCCTCAAGAGGTGATCTACAGCCTCAGCATAACCTTTCCAATATTGCTGGTGTGTGTGAAGAAAATCCAAGCAATGGTTTGTTTGGAGCCAAAGTCAACATTTTACTGATTTTAATTGCTAAGGCATCTTACAGCAACCAGCATGGCTGAAAAAACCTGATAAAGGGATTACTTTGGAACAGCAGTTCACCAGAATGGATAGCCACGTTATAAAGAGAATCATCATCATCAAGGCTTTTAGTTACCTCCTCACTCATCTCTGCAGTGAAATTTGGTAGTAAGATCACATCCCAATACAACAGCACTGCAAATATACATCCCACTTATCCATTTCTGAGAATATTCCTTGAATTAATAGCTAGAAAGGAATGCAGTGTGATTTCTTTTAAACTACTTAACTCCTTGTGTGTGTATAAATATTTACTTCATGTCACCAGAAGGAGGCGGCTACAGAATTGACTTCTAGTTCAAATGTAGCTGTTCTGATAGAGTGTTTTCAAATGTTATAAAGTTAACACTCTCTACAGCCACATCAGTGATATGTCTGCAGCAGTCTCCATGAGCCCCTTTGTTTGGAACACCAAGATTTATGGTGCCACATGTGTAACCACACAGAATGGGCAGACAGGTCTTCAGTAACACTGGAGCTAAAGACAGAAATATATTACATTTCTGAAGCACCTTTCAGGGGATATCAACATGCTTTACAGGCACACACAGTGCAGATATGCTCAGTAAAGAAGACTCCATTCTTATAAAATCACAGCTCTCAACCTTCAAACCTGTCAATGTGACAAGCCATCAAAATGGGTGACAAATGACTGAAGAGCAGAACACCTGGGATTTGTGTACATCATGCGGTAGTTGACAGACTAGAATGTTTCTTCACTATAAAACCTCTTTAAAAGGATGGCTTTGGACTGTGTTAAACAAGCCAGTTTTGCTGGACTGTGGTGTGCTTGGCACACCTATCGGCCTATTCCTGTACTTTCAAAAGTGGCCTCTAGTCACTGGTGCTGCAGCCGCCTTTATAGGGCAGAGTCAGGCCTCTCCATCCAGCCCTTCATAAGTGGGTTGAGGAGGAAGCGATTCCTGCCCCGGGTCTCTGTAGGAAAGGGGGGCCCTTTTCAGTGTCATTGAGTTCCGTATATTTTACTATATTGTTATATTTAAGTTTCCACAGCAAATTAGCTCATAGACAAGTTATCTTACCGCTAGAGCTGCAAATGCACTCTGAAATGTCGGGCAAAGGTCAAACGGTGGTCTCTCTACCTCCATGGCCATCAGTAACAAAAAGCTTCTCCCACAGTACATATTTGGCAGCAGCGGGCCATGCCAACGGCAGAATGGAATCCAGCTCAATCTTCACTTGTTTTTGTCAACAGGCCAGCAGATATGGGCTCAAGGACTCAAAAGTAGATCCAGTATGGTGTGTAAGAAGGGGACACTATGAGATTCACTTTTCCATCTGTAACGATGCAGTAAGATCAGTACTACATTACAGAAATCTCAGGGGTCCACCTACTTTAATGCACCCTTATCACAATGGGGCAAAAATCCTTACAGAAAACACTGCAAAGTTGGGGAGGCCAATATCCCTTGTATAGAGGGGAGGGGGAGTAATTTTACAGTCAGAGCTGGCTTTTGCCAACTTTAGGCAGGAATGCAAAAGGGGAAGAGTTAGCAAATACTAGAGGTGTCAAAGTCACACAGACCTTTTTAGGTATTTTGCAATATACGACCCCACCACCACCACCATCCTGCAAACAAACAGTCTGGAGCACCTAACTCCCACTAACGTCAATGAGAGTTCTGCATGTTACGAGCGGCAGGCTCATACCTATGATTTTTTAAAAAAAAAAAATATTGGTAGACTTGCTATCTAAACAAATTATCCTACAGTGCAGGTACTGCCCAAAAATCCTAGTAGCGTGTCCTGATGAGAAGATGGCAGCCACCATATTAAAAGTGCAATCCCTAATTAAAACCTCAATAGGGAGAAGGGAAAGAGACTTGTTCTCCTGGCAAGAACATCCTATTCCTGGTTATTTTCTTATAGTTTATTTTTGTTATTAAAAGCTTACTTTTTCGGAGGTGATGGACATTGAAGTTTCTTGACATGCCCACAGCAGAGTCCCATTAAACACATTGGTATTTATGTTTTTATTTAGAAAAGGAGAATTCAGAAAGCTTTTCAGACCCACTTCCATTTGACAGACACATGTCTCTGCCAGTACAGCACAGCAGGCGTGCTTCAGATGTAAAGCAGGAATGATATTCTTAAAATTTGCAATGAATACTAACCATAGGAATGATGAAGTTTCACAAAATACAGGAAATGTTGCTATTAAATATTATTTAAGTCTTTAATTATACTTTAAAACAGGCATTTTATAAAAAGTAGTTCTATTATAGTGCTTTTGTAGTTAAAGGTCTGTCAACATTTCCATTTTAAACCTTCATTTCTAGGGGGTTTATAATGTGGTCATAAAAATTCATTGCAGGTTGGAACTTGGCATGCAGGGACTCAGCCTAGAAGCAATTTTTTTTTTTTTATTACCCAATTTGGTTTAAATTGGTTTGGCTGTTAAGCTATAGGTGTGTAAAAAATAAAAGTTTACTGGTTTCAGATGCCTTTTTCCCCTTATTATTCAAAATTAGCTTCCACCTGCCCACTTCCAAAAATACATTTTCAGTGAGAGGCGGGACCTGTTATTTCACTGCATTGACAATACAAGAGTTCCAATTCTTAATTTTTTTTTAAAAAAAAAGTCAATGCAATACTGAAAAACTAAAAAAAGGTACTATAAGCAACTTACTATGAACTCACATTTCTCAAGTCTCCAAGTGTTAACAGTATATAATGTACCATCTACTACTGTGTGTTTGGTATGTAGGTACTGGAAGTAGTAGGGGCCTTAATCTGAAAGAAAATACTTCTGTAAACCTGCATTCCAGTAACATACTAGAAGGATTTTAACCAAGACGTTTCTCTGTAGAATTTTATTTCTTTAGTTTTATTCAGCTATAGCAGTTTCAAACAAGGATAAGTGAGGTGGGAGGAAGACCGAGTTTATCCTGCTAGGAATCTTTCAAGGTATCCTCGGATGCTTCCTTGAAGAATTAATTTTTTTTAAAAGTTAGCAATGAAATTAGAATTTATGGTTCAGAACTTTAAGTCATTTAGGTGCAGCAGCAGCAATACAAGAGCTCACGATCAAGCGTACCACATATATGCACTGAGCAACAAAACCCATGCAAAAGAATGAAAGCTTGAAAATGGAATGAAGTTTTGCCTCTAAATTGTCGTATGTTTTGTTCAAGTTTGACCATTTATATCCAGAATTTTATTCAATATTTATCTGACAAGGGGACTGTCAGCTAAATAAAGATTTTAGTTAGTGAACATCACTCCAACAGGCTTATTGACACTTAGGCCTTGTCTACATCACACAGTTTTGTCAACAAAAGTCAGCTTTCGTTGACAAAAAACAGGGAGGTCTGTACACTGCAATGCTCCTTCTGCCGACAA
This sequence comes from Terrapene triunguis, assembly GCF_002925995.2. Lineage (NCBI taxonomy): Eukaryota > Metazoa > Chordata > Testudines > Emydidae > Terrapene > Terrapene triunguis. The sequence continues at coordinate 1,541,181 of NW_020665187.1, read as the reverse complement.
AAAACTCTCCTGCTTTGCCGACAAAATAAAACCACCTCCATGAGAGGCTTAGAGCTTTGTGCGGCAAAGTTATATCGACAACGTGTCAGTGTAGACACTGCACTTGGTTACGTCTCTATAATTGGCCTCCAGGAGGCATCCCACAATGCTCATTTTGACCATTCTGGTCAGCAGTTTGAACTCTGCTACCCTGCACTCAGGTACACAGGCATCCATCCCTCTCCATTTAAAGGCCTGGGATTTTTTTAAATCCCACTTCCTGTTTTCTTGGCATGGACAGCTCACATCTGATCTTCCCAGCTGACTGTGGCAGCTCCACACAGCAAATGCTCCCCCACTTGGAGCACACCTGAGTTGTTGGATCTGCTGGCACTGTGGGGAGAGAAGGCTGTGCAGTACCAGTTCCACTCCAGCCATAGGAACTTTAATACCTATGGTCAGATTTCCCGTGACTTGTTGGATAAGGACTACGAACGGGACACACATCAGAGCCATGCAACGATAAAGGAGCTGAGGCAGACATACCAGAAAGCAAGGGAGACAAATCATTGCTCTGCCGTGGCCCCACACCGCTCCTGGCATGGCTCTGCGCACAGCCTCCACCCCCGGCCAATGGGAGCTGCGGGGGTGATGCTTGCAGGTGTGGGCATCGCACAGAGACCCGCTGTCCCTCTCTTCCCAAGGGGCACGCAGAGATGTGCCAGTAGCAGCCGGCCGCAGCTGCTTCCAGGAGCGGCATGGGGCCACAGCATGCAGGCAGCCTGCCTGAGCTGCCGGCTGGGAGCCGCCTGTGGTAAGTGCCTCCTGGCCAGAACCTGCACCTTGCACCCCCTCCCGCACCCCAACCCCAGGTCAGAACCTCCTCCTGCACCCAAATTCCCTCCCAGAGCCCACACCCCTCACCTGCACCCCAACACTCGCACCAGCCCAGAGCTCCCTCCTGCACTCAAACTCCCTCCATTAATATAGTAGAAATGTGCGGCCCATGATGACTTACCAAAATTCATCGAGTGGCTCCCCTGCGAAAATTACTGCCCACCCCGGTCTAGCCAGTCCCAGCAATCAGTCTCTAGCATGCATGATATGGAAGAGGAGAGCTCTGATAAGTGATCTTTTTTGAGTTGATGCTGTTCAGTTATATGAATTAACACAAGAACTAGGGGTCACCAAATGAAATTAATAGGCAGCAGGTTTAAAACAAATAAAAGGAAGTATTTCTTCACACAAAGCACAGTCAACCTGTAGAACTCCTTGCCAGAGGATGTTGTGATGGCCAAGACCATAACAGGGTTCAAAAAAGAACTAGATAAATTCATGGAGGATAGGTCCATCAATGGCAATTAGCCAGGATGGACAGGAATGGTGTCCCTAGCCTCTGTTTGCCAGAAGCTGGGAATGAGCGACAGGGGATGGATCACTTGATGATTCCCTGTTCTGTTCATTCCCTCTGGGGCACCTGGCACTGGCCATTGTCAGAAGACAGGATACTGGGCTAGATGGACTCTTGGTCTGACCCAGTAGGCCCATTCTTATGAGGCACAGCTGTCCTTTGCTTTGTATATTCTAGAAGAGGGTGAAGGGATAGCAATGCAAACACAGCTAGTCTTGTACATGTGCTTCACATTCCTCTGTGCAGCTAAACAGTGAAGCAGAACGGTGTTAATGCAAACAGATTTCATGGGAATCCTCCAGAGAGATCTCTAGGAAAAACTTTCCTGGAGGTACTTGCCAATCCTCTGCTGAAGATTCCTTGGCAGTGCTGCTTTGTTCCTTTCCCCATTCTAGGAAGCTTTCCCATGCCAATCAGCAATCACTTGTGCAGGGTGTGTTGTTAATTGGTATTTAATAAAACAAACTCTCTGAAAGATAAGCAATCTTTACTTGTCTCCTACATGTGGTTGTTGCTGCTGGTAGTAATATACATGGTCAATTTGATCATTTGCTGACTGCAAATCCCGGTCAGGAATCAGCACAATTTTTATGCAAGGCAGCAAGTTAACAAAGCATGGCAGAGTGATGTATAGAAAAAACACATTACTGGGTCTCATTGTCAAAATGGTGCCTCAAAGCCTCCCTGATTCGAATAGCCCCCCATTGTGCCCCTTTAATAGCCCTGGTATCTGGCTGGTCAAATTCAGCAGCCAGGCGATCTGCCTCCCTGCTCCACCGTGGGGGGAACTTTTAACCCTTAGCCTCACAAGTATTATGGAGTGTGCAGCACGCTGCTGTGACCACAGGAATATTTTCCTCTTTTAGGGCTAACCTGCCATAAAAGCAAACGTCAGCGCACTTTTAATCTGCCAAAGGCACAGTCTACGGTCATTCTGCACCTGCTCAGCCTATTGTTGAAGCGCTCCTTGCTGCTGTCCAGATTTCTCCTGTAAAGCTTCCATGAGCCACTAGAGCAAGTGGTACGCTGGGTCTCCCAGGATCACTATGGGCATTTCAACATCCCCCCAATTAATGGCCCTGCACATTTGAATTACCGCAGCCCCAATGGTCGACTTCCTGACTCCAAACTGATTCGCGACCGATCGGTAGCAGTCTGGAGTCGGCAGCTTCCAAACAGTGATCGCCACGCGCTTCTCCACTGAGAGGGCGGCTCTCATTTTGGTGTCCTTACTCCGCAGTGCTGCAGCAAGCTCCGCACACTGTTCCAGGATCGTGGCTTTCCACATCCGAAAGTCCTGTAGCCACTGCTCATCATCGCAGACCTGTGTAACAATGGGATCCTACACTCGGTGCTTGTTTCCCGAGCCCAAAAAGTGATGGTCCACTGTGTTCAGCTGCTCCGTGAATGCTAAAAAGTAATCTGGTGTTGTTTCTTTCCATGGCACACAGCAGGTCAAACAATTCTGATTCCTGTTCAGATTGGGTGCTCATGATATACTGCATGACCATCTGTGACTACAAAGCAGTGTGGGATCTATCCTTTCAGACAGAGATGTCAGACACACAGTAAAAACAGTGGCCATTGAAAAATGCCACAAAACGCAGTCAGAAACCCATGGAATGCTGGGACAGAAAGAACTCCATCACAGAACACTGAGCCTGCACCCATGATGCACTGCGACCCACTCTGCCTTCCCACAACTCCTAGCTGCAGAAGGTGGCAAGTAGCAGCGTGGGATAGCTCTGCTCTCTATTGATTCTAGAGCACCAATTCTGGATATGCTCTGCCGACAGAAGGAGCGTTGTGTGAACATGCACATGTAATCATCCCAGTTTTTGACTGTCAGCCTAATTTACAACAAAACTCTGTAGTGCAGACAAAGCCTCAGTCTCCTCTCCACATAAGCCACTCCCCTTGATCAGTGTGTTTTTATTTTAACTCCAGTCCTGCTCTGTTATAGAGATGCATGGTAATGACTCCACAGTTAGGGCTGGGTTATAAATGGGTGTAAATTCCTGTTTTCAATAAAAGTAGGTGGACAACTGGTGTGAAGAGTCACAGAGTTAGAAAATTCTAAGGACATAAAAACTTTGTAATTTGTTTGCTTTATCTTCATAAATGTTTATTGTTGCTAAAGACCTCTTAAAATGACCAGTCTACACAAAACCTGGTAGAGAGGTGGACCCTGAGGAGAACTGGTATAATGGGAAACTGTTTAAAAAAAAAAAAAAAAATCTGGACTCAGGGATATTTTTAGTTATTAATTTTATACAGGTTGAACCTCTCTAGTCCAGCACTCTCTGGTCCGGCAACATCCGTGGTCCGGCATGATTTTAGGTAGCTGGATGTCCGCTTATTGTGGGTGGGGCCAAGTTTCCCACAGTCCAGCAAAGTTTGTTTACAGCCGCCAGCCCTGGCTCTCCATGTTCTGTGGTGTTATTTAGTTCTAAATTTACCCCTAAATATGTCTTCTAAGAGACCAGCAAGCAGTGGAAGTGTTGGTAATGCTGCTAAGCATAAATTAATTAATGGAAATTCCTATCTCCTAGAACTGGAAGGGACCTTGAAAGGTCATCGAGTCCAGCCCCCTGCCTTCACTAGCAGGACCAAGTACTGATTTTGCCCCAAATCCCTAAGTAGCCCCCTCAAGGATTGAACTCACAACCCTGGGTTTAGCAGGCCAGTGCTCAAACCACTGAGCTATTCCTCCCCCCCCGTGTCATGTGTCAATATTGATACAGCAAAAGGTGGAATTGTTGCAGAAATTGGAAAAGGGCACATCGATATGTTGTTCTGTTTATTCACCTTGGCAAAATAAAAATAGAGAGAGACCCGCTCACTACAATACTGTGTTGACCTCCCATGGTTCAGCAAATTCTCTGGTTCGGCACCAGTCAGGTCCTGAGGGTGCTAGACAAGAGGTTCAACCTGTAATTGAATGCTGCTATGTGCTGTGCACGCATGCCTGATTAGTTGATGGGGCCAGTTGCACAGAGGCGTTATTGATGAGCCCAGGCACATACAACCTTCACCATGAGGAGCATTTCTCTCAGATTTTATTCTATCCACAGTTGCTGATGGATAAAATATTCTCCAACTGCACTCTACTACCACAGGTCTGCCTCCCACCCCCCAGTTAAACACTTAAAAAAAATAAAACCCAGAGGAAATTAATATACAAAACACTTCATTGTTCAGGCTTCACACACTATGCCTAACACAAACCCAGAACTTGAAAATTAAGCCATCTACTAGTATTTACCCGCTCTTCCTCCATGTTGTTGTGTATAGCAGTCCTAACTGCTTCATAATGGAGTTTTTTCCTGTATAGTTCATCTTAAGATTTCCCTACACTGGAGATTTCCAGCCACTGATGTACCTGCACCAGTACAAACCCTACTGTAGGCAGGCAAAGCCGTTCTTTGCATTGGTGCAGTTCACCCCCTACTCGGAATTGGGATAAGCTGTGCTGGTGCAGACAGTAGTTTATGCTGTCTACAGTGATGGCTTACACCAGTGGCTGTCATGGTGGCTGGAAACGGCACACCTCCAGGGCAGGCAAGGCTTTAGCACTCTACATATTCTATGCCACTGGAAATTCTGAAGCATGGAGGGGACAGATGGCCACTGGAAAGCCTCACAGAGAGACAAGAACCTTTTTTCTCTTTAATATCAGAGCTTGTACAACAGGAATAATCTATATTCATTTGTATTATACAGGCGATAAAACACACCTTAGCTTCAGTTCCACATTTAGCCAATCACAGAAGCCATTTGTTGCCTCGTATATTACAAAGCAATAGAGATTTAAGGGATAATGGTCATAGCGGCAGAGTATACAAAGCAATAAACTGCTTTTGAGGTTGGTTAAATGCCAAGCGATGCTGCAGCTTCAATGCCATAAACATTATTTCTATTATATGACAAGATAAGAGGATACAATAAGCCACAAAGAAGAAAAATCATTTTCCTGCCCTCCTGAAAGTTCTGGGCTTCTAGTTTCTTGGACTTTCCAGGGACATCACCTCAATGGTATGGGCTTAGAAGGGAATAAATTCTTAAATTAAGGGTGGGTTTAAGACCCAAACGATTGTGAGAGGAAATGGCTTGTATAAAAGTGATGATGAGATTCTCTAAGTGATGTGTCACTTAAAAATGAAATGTTCTGTTTTTCGGGGTGGTAACTGGCCGAAGTCCTCCTCCTTGTAGATTCTATTCAACATTATTGCATCTCCATTAAAACAGCTCTCTACTTTAGTCAACTGTTATGGACGAAGCATATTAATAATGACCTTCTTTCCATTATAACACTTCATAAAAATCCAAAAAGTGTGCAACCCTCACAGATAGCATTATAAAGGTGGAAGTAGTGAGAGGTACAGTCCATTATCAAACACACACACACACACACACACACACACACACACACACACACACCCCATTTCGCACCATCAATCCCGAATCTTGGAAGTGCTTTTAAGAGTTAGCTAAACATTTTTACATATTTTTATATAAAAGGGGAAAACAGGCACAGAAATTAAGTGACTTGCCTCAGGTCACAGTAAATCAGTGGCAGAACTGTGAACAGAATCCACGCCTTCCTCTCAGACCTTCGCCCTAGATGTCTAAGATGCTTAAACCTGGTAAAATCCTAACTTTTATTAATGAGTCAGTGCTGTATCATTATACATTTTTAGTCAATATCTTTCCACTGTAACGACAGCATTAAAGTTTATTGCTAACATTTAGTTCCAAAGGGTGTAGTTAATCACAGAGAGTGTATTTTAAACGGGGTTAGAAGACTATTTTAATAATCATTAGCTAGTGCATGACACCTTGCCCAACAGGACCTTTTGGATCCGTTTCACATTACGCACAACAAAAGCCTTACTCAAGGCACAGTTTTGCATCTACTATAATCAATACAGAGACTAACATGCTTCTTTAATTTTCTTTATTTCCTTCAGCGAGAGTGTTGCAGCCAAGGGACACATTCTTGTTTGTTCAACAGCTCCTCTTTCTGGCAACGAGAGAGGGGGTAAGCGGGGGGGGGGGGGGGGGAAAAAAAAAAAAAAAAACCAAAAAAAAAAAAAAAAAAAAAAAAAAAAAAAACACACACCACACACCAGATAAACGACCTTCAGCAGAATCTTTTTTAAAACGTATATGCAGCACATTTAGAACTCAGCTGGGTCACATCAGACTCACTGTTGGGAAGTAATCATGTACAGAATCCAAAAATAGCAGCCATTAAAGACCTAGCAACCAAAACATGTTTACATACCCACTGCAAGCTCACTAGTTTTGATTATATGGTGAGTATAGTAAGATCTTCTAATCTATTTTAGGTATCCACTCCCCTCATCTGCCTTTATCACAGCATTTTTCTAATTTCTATACAGAAGCAGTGGAGGGGAAGGGAAAACGAGCAAGAAAGGAAGTAAAGCGAGAGGCTGGTCACAACCACATAGGAAAAGAAGAGCCAACTGACAACTCATATAAGGAAGTCATGGACTTCTCCCTTTAGCAAAAACATGTGTGTGACTGGCTTCATCTCAGTTGTTCCAAGTCTGCTTTTCAGAGCTATTTGCATTGTTCTGCTTTCTCCTTTTCCCTCTTCTCCTGGGCTCACATGCTCTTTAATGCAGTGTTTCCAAATGCTGGGTCACTGAAGAGCATAAATGGAGTTCTGAATTGCAAATAAAACCAGCTTGTGGCTGTCTGCCCAGGGTCATATTTGCACAAATGCATGGATAAAGAAAGTTTTAAGCTGTTTGGTCTTGAAGTGTGTGTGAGAGAGAGAATAAATGGTGGGCAGAGGCCACCTGCAGCTAAGGGCCCGCCCTAGGTTGACCAGACATCCCGATATTAGGGGCTGTGTCTTATATATGCAACTATACCACCACCCCGGGGGGAAAGGGGGAAATGTTCCAATTTTTCCACCCTTGCTATCTTGTCACCCTAACTTACAGTCTCAGTTGAGGAATGGGTCACAGGACGAAAGATCAACTGATTCCATGGGACAAAAAAAACCAAACAAAAACAAACCAACAACCACCCAGGAATGGGAGCATGATTCTAAGATTTAAAACAAGGGAAAAGAATGGGACACGTGAACAGAGAACTCCAGGCAGCACCTACCGCCCTGCAAAGGAGTTCAAGGAGTCCGAGGACACTACCCAAAGGAACTCCGCCCAGCTATGCAAGAGAGTCACATATAGGGGCCCCTCAGTCACGGAGGCTCCCTCAAGCTTCCCCCTTCTGGTCTGACAGAGAGAGTGTTTTGGACAATGTTCAAAGGGAGCTGAGGAGGCAAACTCATGGCTTTTGGGGATCACAGATGGGGGGGGTGTACACAGGAAAAGATGGGGGGGTAAAGTGCAGCTGGGGGCTCTGAAGAAGCCAGGAAAAGAGGCTGTAAGCTGGCACACTGCAGGTAAGTGCACCAGGGTCTCGGACAGGTGCCTGATTGACAGCCCTGCAGACTGATGTTTAGAAAGTCGGCACTGCAGCAAGAAAAGCTTCATCTTCCAATGTCCCTCACCCCTGACCTGAAGGGACAGTCCTCCAGAGTGGAGAGAAGAGCCCCTCTCCTACATTCATCCATCCAATCCTTGGCCTCTGCTGCAACTGGCAATAACGGGACAATCACGGTCATACTGTGATGGTAACTTCTATAACCTTTCTATTGGGAGCTGGACTGAGGCTTATTTCATACAGGATATTGAATGTAGTTATTAGCTTCAATATTTTGAGTCGCAAGTTCTTTGGGGGCAGGAATTGTCTCTATTTCCTTGGGAAAGGTCTAGTTAGTACAATGCTGTAAGCAATATCATATTAATAGAATCTTGGACCCATGTTTTCAAACTTAAAGTTGGGCATCAAAATTAAAAGTACAGTAGCCTGATTTTCAAAAGGTGCTTTCCCCCACAGCTCCCACTGATTATATCAGGAGTTGTAGGTGCTCAGGATCTTTGAAAGGTTGGGCCATTTACCTAGCTGCCTACACAAAGATCTATATTTAGCTAACTACATTTGGAAACAGTGGTCCCAATTCTTAGGCAACTTGGGGACAAATTCACCCAGGGAATAAGTGGGTTCGATTATAATGGTAGCCACAGTTGAATTGACCCTCTATATTTGAGTATATGTTTACCTGAAGAAACCCTTGTCAAAGGTCAGGGTCTGGTGCCAGAAATGACAGCACATGCCATCAGAATTTGACCACTGAAAACAGTCTCCCTAAAGGGATGGTCCCCCAATTTCTACTATAAAAATCAAGTTATTAAAAGCTACCAACCAAGCTTACATACACCTGGGGAAGTGTAAGCCTACTGACCCCATATTTCCTTGTTTGCATTGAAAAAAAGATTGTCTATGGCAAAATTAACTTCAGCTGACATTCTGCCTCCCTAAATGCATTCAAAGTTGGATATTGACCTCCACATGGTCCCAGACCGTTGTCTATGCTTTCTCTGGGTTATTCACAAGCTGCATTCCACTGCAGAGGTGGCTGCATTTTAGTGGTGAATGCCATTCTTAGAGTTTGTAGAAGGCTTTAAAACCTTCAGGGTAAAGTGCACAACTGAAAATGATTAAAGGATTGGAAAACATGCCATACAGTGAAAGTCATGAACTCGATCTATTTAGCTTAACACAAAGATGACTTGATCAGAGTCTATATGTATCTACATTAGGAACAGAAAGAATAAGAAAGGGCTCTTTAATCTAGCTGAGAAATATATAAACAAGATCCAATGGCTAGAAGTTGAAGTGGACAAGTTTAAACTAGACATAAGGCGCACATTTTTAATAACGAGGGTAATTAACCATTGGAACAACTTACAAAAGGCTATGGTGGATTTTTTATTACTGGAAATTTTTCAATCAAGATTGGATGTTTTTCCTAGAAGATATGCTCTAGTTCTAACAGAATAAAATTCAGGGAAGTCCTATGGCTTGTGTTATACACATGGTCAGCAACATGATCACAGTGGTCCCTTCTAGGCTTATAGTGTATGCATCTTTCTATCGAGCAGGGGCTGTCTACTACTGTGTCTGTACAGCAGCTAGCACAATGGGGCTGCATTCTTGATTGGCCCTTAGGCACTGCTGTAATAAAAAAAAAAATAATAATATTGGTGTAAAGTTAACAATTCAACATTAGAGGGGTAGCGTGTTTGCTGTTTTTACAGATACAGACTAAGAGTCCTGTGGCACCTTATAGACTAACAGACGTATTGGAGCATGAGCTTTCATGGGTGAATACCCACTTCGTCAGATGCATGTCGCATCATGCATCCGACGAAGTGGGTATTCACCCATGAAAGCTCATGCTCCAATACGTCTGTTAGTCTATAAGGTGCCACAGGACTCTTTGCTAATTCAACATTAAAAATCAAGAATTGACAGAATTACACACAAGGAGGAGGAGGAGGATTCTCCTTGAACAATGAAAGAGGAAAAAAAGCAGCCCCCTTATAGCTTATTTGGGTGGGTTTTTAAAAATTATTTAGATAAGTTTTGGGTTGCTTCAGTTGCTTACGAATCTGATTTTAGAGTTATATAACTGACGTCTTCATGTCAGTGCTCAGATACAGCAAGTACAATTTATGATGACTTGCACAATTTCAGGAACAAAGGAGAGATAAAACAGGCTACAAAATCAAGTCCACATAAGGGCAGGATAAAAAAAAAATGCATCAGATTGGACTGATACTATAAATGTTCTTAAGCAAAAGAGACTAAAACACAGCAATTGCATATTTTTAAAAAAAGTCAAAGTATTTGGTTAGTGGATTAGATTTTTCCACTACACAAAGTAGCTGTATCAGATTATCATCATGTTGTCTTAAAGCACATGCCTCAAGGGTACAGAATTATCCCTTTTAATGTTCATCATGAAAGACCCAAAGAGGCATTAAAATATATTTAAAAAAAAAAAAAATTATGCTGTGGGGGTTCATCCAGGGAATTTGTTATGGCTCTTAAGTGTGTCAATCATAATAGTTTGGCAACCCATTTCCCTGACCATTAGGTAACAAAGTGGATATGAATCACTGAAGATCTGGTTAAAAGCCACAAACCATTTAGGGGCATGCCTGTTCACCCCTTCTGAAATTTTTGCACCATAACACATAGGCTTTTAATTCATTAGCCAACAGTAACTACAATAAGGAATTTATGTAGGATTTTACCTAGTCCCCTCTGGAATGGCTCAATAGTTCAAACATTTTATTTTTTAAAGGAAAAGTGAGAGTTGCCCAGATGGTATGGCAACAGGCGCGACAAAGGATCATGAGGCATTAGTGTTTTAATGAAGGGAAAGTGACACTGTCTGTTCTTAGAGGTTTGTTTTGCATTAAGTCAGACTTCAGGGAAGCACTAACAAGGGAGCGGGAATTGTCATGGACATTTACCAGTGCAGGCACAAAAAAAGTCTACTCACCTGTTCTTTATCACATGAAAAGAGGTACACCTTTACCTCGATATAATGCTACCCGATATAACACAAATTCGGACATAACGCGGTAAAGCAGTGCTCCGGTGGGGACAGGGCTGCGCACTCCGGTGGATCAAAGCAAGTTCGATATAACACGGTTTCACCTATAACATGGTAAGATTTTTTGACTCCCGAGGACAGCATTATATCGAGGTAGAGGTGTACTTTATTCACTCATAAAACGACACCCCCACCAACCCACCCCCCCACGCCAGCGAGCAAAAAAAAAAAAAAAAAAAGTTTTGCAAGGCTGCAACTAGCAGGTAACCTATGGAGGAAAAATCCCCCCCCCCTTTTTATTTTGAAAGCTCAAAATAGAATCTAGCAGTTTGGGGTTCACATAGCAGCAAACCATCAACTGTCACATTCTCAGCTGCCTTACGGAATATGCTATCACAGCTAACTCATCCTGACAGAGAAGGAATATCTGTCCTTTGGTTAAATAGCCTTGAATAAATGTGTGTAACGCTACCAGAAAACATTAACTGGAGATCAGCGTGTTTTTTCTGGGCTGTGTGGGTCTTATGAAAGACACCAGCAGAACAACAATATGGCACAAAGCAAGGCAGATTTCATTACTTTGTAGTGCCTGCACTTGCTCATAACTTGGATTTACACACTGCAAATCCTCCAATCTGATTACCTCCAGTGATCATGTAAAATGCTGGCTTTAAACTCTTTGCCTCAGTGATAAAAACAGACACTTTGATTCACAACAACACATTCGCAATAAAGTATACTGTAAAAGTACCTGTCCACAGCCGGGGGCATTGCACACAAACGGCCTGTCGTCTCCCATATTTCATATAGCTGGGCAAAGCTGAGGAGAAAGGAAAGAGGGATGGAAATTGTTAAATAACCTAAAAAATTCAAAATATCAGGAGCAGACTTAATTATATTCTTTTAAAGAGCGTAAGACTGCGGATATGGGGAAGAAGGGGGTTTCTGTGCCCCTAGATTACATGTACAGAAAAAGGAATTCATCCAGTCGGAGTTAAATGCTGAATTAACGTGACCCAGTAATTTTTGCATTTGCAAAGAGGAAATTTTGTCTAATAGTTAAAAGAGGAGCCATGGCAGCCTAGTCTAATGGTCAGGATAAGGGATATGTAGTCAGCACTCCAGGGTTCTTTCACGGCCTGGCCTTTCTGCTTTCTCCATCGTAGGGTATGTCTACACTGCAGCTGGGGCATGGGTAGACAGACATGGTAGCTCTGCTCAAATAAGTGCACTGAAAATAGCAGTGTAGCCAGGGGTAGCACAGGCTGTCACTCGGGCTAGCCACCTGATTACAAACCTGCCTGGACCCCCTGGATATCTCGAGCTGCCTCCCCGTGCTACTGCTACCCACACTGGGAAGAACTCTCCCAACTGCAGTGTAAACATACCCTCAGTATCCACCCCAAACCCCCATCTGTAAATGGCGACTGTACCTACATGTCTCACAGTAGGACTGTGAGAAATAATAAACATCTGCAAAATACTCCTGTATCCTCAGATGGAAGGTACTAGAGAAAAGCAAAGTATTAATCCAACTGTTTATTTTCTTCATTGATTTTTAATATAGTATACAAAGCATGTACACACACACACACACACACACACACACACACACACACACACGTTCTACAGAAAAACGCGCTACCCAGGAGCGGTTAGATAAATCGAGTCTGCTCTGCATACAAGTTATATTTTCAATGGGAGAGAACTAAAATTTGTCATTTAATTAATTAAGGGATTATAGGAGTGGTGCTCCATTTTACAAGGCAATAATCTGGCTCCCTAGTGGGTAAACTACATGGCTGATGGCAAGGGTAGTTTATCACAGATTATAGCCAAGGATAACAAAGCACTCTGTCCTATTATGCTACAAGTGAAGCTATTCTTATTAATAAAAAATAAGAGTAAATAAAGTAACCCCCACCACCTCAAATTCTAGAAATAATGGTTCCATCCACCCACTGATATTTTTATAGCTGGATTTTAAAAAGCTATAATAAAGAAAATGTTATCTCTTCAGGGGGTTTACTGTGTGAACGTGTTCTGACTGTTCATTTTGCTTCCAGTCTCTCTCTCTCCCCGAGTTACGCTCTTGGCTGCAGAAAGCCGACATGCATCGCTGGAGCCAAGAACAGAAATGGAACCAGAATGCAGCCAAAATTAGTTCATAAAAAAAAAGTACACACTTTTTGTTTAGATTTTAAAATTTCTAACCATGTAAAAACACCTCAGTAGTACTGAGAGGGTGGAGAGAGTTATTTTTAGGAACTATATGGAAAGTACTCTAGTGGTGCAGCAAAACAAGCCTTGGGGGGTATGTGGGAGAAGTTTGCATTTTAATGGGGGCTAAAGATGGCTTAGGGGTGTAAAGTAATAGCATATCTGAAAGGACTGATGAGATGTGGAGCTTTTCCCTCCCTAGAGTGCTTGATCAAATCTCGCCCAAGTTGGTCCTGGCTAAAAACTGTTCCGTTTAGCAGCCTGTGTGAAATGAGTGGATTGCAATTCTGTTCTTTCTAAAGCGTATCTACAAAGTCTGCTATCACAATTTGGACTACGTTTAGATTTATTAAGCAAATGAACTCTAGGCGCTATATAAACATAAAAAACAATGGGTAAATAGCCTCCAAACAAAAATATAATGGACTGGCAACAAGGGTGCTTCATAATTTGCACATAAAATGAGGTTAACCACAAATATTAGCTCCCCCACACACACCTTCCAGAAAACTCAGGAAGTTAAATGGGCCTTGCAGAGTGCACTGAAGGTTAGTTAATAAGCTTAAAAGATCCTAGAGGAAGCAGATTGGCTTGGGATTTTGTTTGTGGTTGGGGAAGGAGAACAGTTCCAATGGCAATGGTCCCTCACAGAAAATGACTGCTAGCAAGCAGTCCCTCCTTCAGAAACCACAGGATTGTCAGCTCAGAGACTTCTCCTGATCAGAAAAACCCCATAAGAGACTCAGCTGGGAAGCAAACTGCTTAAGACTTTATAAATCAACAACAACCACCACCACCAACATTATCTTAAATTGTACCTGTAAATTAATATAGATCCTGGAGCACCATCATAGCACAAAGCAGGAGTTCTCTCATGGATCTGAAGATTATGGCCTAGAGAGCTCCTGACAGTGATCTAATCTCGAGTGGCAAAGGCATGGCAGATAACAGCAAGAGGAGTATCTAAAATATGTCAGAAGCCTCAACAAGCACAGATGGGGGAAGGGGGGAGAAAGAGAACAAACCAGTCTCGGCCACATCTGTCTAAGATTCCAACTCAGACCCCAAATTGTTAACTTGAGAAACCAAAAGGTGAGTGCACTCCCTCTAATCAAGGGGGCTGATCTCCACCACTTTGAGTTTCTAACCAGAGTCTACAAACATCACCACAATCTTCTCCAGACTGATCTTCAGCCAGCTAGCCCTCATTCTAGACCTAATCTCATTCAGGCATTGGGTAAAATCACTCACATGCATCAGATGACACCACAAAATGGAGATATAGATGTGGGTGTTATCAACAGGGGTGTTAACAACATATTGAAAGCAGGATAAGTCCATGCTTCTTCAATAACTAAGATGTATACAAAGCCTTCAAACAGGAGGAATGACAAGGTCAAATGACGCAGTAACGTGCATGTCTGCCCCATGCTCATTCACTCAGAACAACTCTCTGAAATCTAGAAAGAAAGGAGCAAAGCGACCAGACAAACTCCATTAGCCCCAGCTAAGGACCAGAACCATCTCCCCAGAACCTTATGGTCAGCTGTATCAAAGGAAGCAGATGGATCTAAAAAAAGCCAACATGGTCAATTTATCTTTGATTTCTTCCTTTAGATGGATAATGCAACTGATGCGGTTTCTGTACCATAACCAGATCAGAAATCTAACTGGAGTGAAGGAAAAGTTAAGACTCCCTCCAAATCCTGCTAGAATTGCTTTGTCACCACCTTTCCCAGAAGAAGGTAAATTTTGAAACACGATGGTAATTTGGAAGGACTAACAGCATCAAGAGATGGTGTACTAAGACAAGACCTAACAATTGCCTATTCAAAGGAAGCTGGTACTCTGTTCTCCCAAAAGGATGTGATGGTATTCACCAAGCATAGTCCCAGTATATCCAGCTGTTTTTTACCAACCAGGAAAGACATAGGTCCAACATGCAGTCCAAAGACTCCTCAGTACCTCCAGACATCAGGTCAGCAACCATTTTAGTGCTGTCTATGGACTCAACCCAAAACTGCACATCAGGTATTCCAGATTTCTAATCCCTGGTTAGACAATAACTTGTGTGGTCTTTGACAAGTTGATTCCCATCTTCATGCTTCAATTTCTCCATTTGTAAAAGGAGACACTCTGTGAAGCAAGGGATGGTTAACGATTAATGTTTAAACATCACTTTGAAGATGTAAACTGCTATGATTGTCAAGTCTTCAAGCTGTTAATCTCAGCACCAAGGACTGTATGCCTATGGAGACTATGCTCCCCTCTCTGAGAGCCAGGGGTTAGGTACACTGGTGAGGCTGCGTATGAGGGGAGATTGCATTGTCAAGACACCATGGGGAGTGAAGTCCTCTGTCAGTCCAGTGGTGAATTTCATCAGCAATTTTAAAACAGCAGGTTTTGGAGCTATTAAACCATTGAAGAAAGAGCAATCATGTTGTGATAACAGGAGAATGGCAGACAAGGAATGAATGAAACGGTGGCATTAGTTATCTTTTAAAGTTTTGCAAAAATCCACCTTAAAAAAAGGTGAAGTTACTGAATGGTGAAAGGGTGAAGACTTATGAAGTTAAAACTTCAACACAGTTTGGGGGTTTAAATGGAGCTGCATGGTGTACTTAGCTAGGAGAAGTGATTTTTCTAATAAAAAGTCTATTAAATTTGCAGGATAATAAGAAGGGCTGCTCTAATTTACAAGGCAAAAATCCTTACTTTTCCTTAATTAATGTAATGTCAGACATCTGTCACTTAAACAGCTTGTTTCCTCCACCAATACTTAAGATTTTGGGACTCTCTTCATTTGGTATTTATGCTTCCAGTTCACATAAAAGCGGTTTGTGACATTAAAAAAAAAAAAAAGAATCAGCAGACACTCTTGTGGCTTTGATAAAACTAATCAAAACTGAGGAAAAAACAACCACCATATTTCAGGTTTCCCCCCCAGACACTTCTGACAGTGTAACAAGCAGCTCTGTTTAAAAATTTGAAGACTTGTGCACTATGAGAATTGCAGTTAACGGATCTTGCAAGATATTAGGAGAATTCATTTTGTCCCTCAAAAACTATTAACTGCTCACTCACTAAGAACAATAACCTGCATGTTAATACATGTACAGAGATTTATATCACATTTAGTCAGGATAAATTGCTTCAATAAACTCTATTCTTAAGAAAAAGACAGAATAAGCAGATGACTGGATACTGGGAGAACAGCATTTTTATTCCTTTTTCCACAGCCCCAGGACCATATTTTGCTGTTTTGATTATTTTTAGCATGTTTGAAAACACAACGTAAAGCAAAGAATTAGATTACTGAATCATTCTTTAAAATTCTGTCAGTGCACTTCTGAAGAGCATCTGCCACCTCATGGAAAGTTTTGGGAAAAAACAAAAATAAAAAAGACATTCTACTGAGGGCATGGCTACACTTGTGAGTTAGAGCACATTAAAGCAGCCCAGTGCACTCTAACTCACAACCCGCCTACACTGGCGGGGCACGTAGAGCGCTCTGACTCCGTGGCTAGTGCGCCCCGGTACTCCACCTCAGTGAGTAGAATAATGTTTGATGCGCCCCTGCTGGAGCGCCGCAGCCTGTTAATGCGCTCCAATCGGCCTCCAGAAGTGTCCCACAATGCCTGTTCTAGCCACTCTGGTCATCAGTTTGAACTCTACTGCCCTGCCCTCAGCTGACCAACCATCAGACCCGCCATTTAAATTCTCTGGGAATTTTGAAAATCCCCTTCCTGTTTGCTCAGCCAGGCATGGAGTGCTCTCAGCGAATCTTTCCAGGTGACCATGCCTCTACGCGCCAGGCGATCCCCAGTATGGAGCAATGGTGAGGTGCTGGACCTCATCAGTGTTTGGGGGAGGAAGCTGTCCAGTCCCAGCTGTGCTCCAGCCGTAGGAATTACAATACCTTCAGGCAGATATCAAGGGACATGATGGAAAGGGGCCATGACCGGGACACTCTGCAGTGCAGGGTTTAAGTGAAGGAGCTACCGCAAAGCCCACAAGGCAAACAGCCGCTCCGGTGCTGTCCCCACGACTTGCCACTTTTACAAACAGCTGGACGTGATACTTGGGGGTGACCCCACCTCTACTCCAAGTACCACCATGGACACTTCAGAGCCCAGTCTAACAAGGCAGGAGGAGGAGGAGGAGCAGCAAAGCAGGAGCAAGGGTGCTGAGGAGGGGGAAGACACCCCAGCATCCCTAGATGCATGCAGCCAGGACCTGTTCTCAAGCCAGGAGGAAGGTAGCCAGTCATGGCGGCTGGTGCTTGGGGAAGGACAAAGATCAGAGGAGGTTCCCGGTAAGCGGCTTTTATTTTGGGAAGGAAGTTATTCGGTGCGGGCTCTTGGGGTGAGGAGGGTTAGGGCTGCACGCACGCCTAGATGCAGAATAGGGCATTGATGTGCTCTCTCACATCGCGGTAACCGGACTCAGTGATCTCTTCAAAGGTCTCAGCCAGAACTTGGGCAATGTGCTTGTGCGGGTTTCGTGGGAGAACCACTGTGGTCCTTGTCCCAGTCAGGCTAACATGTCTGCACCACTGTGCCATGAGGGGCGGGGGGAACCATTGCTGCACACAGGCAAGCTGCATATGGGCCAGGGTGGAAGCTGACGGTAGTAGTCTCGCTTGCTTCCCAGGTCACCCTCAGCAGCGAGATATCTTCCAGGACGAACCCCTGTGGAAAATGTGGGGATAGTGTTCAGTATAGGGGCCCCCTGCAGCTGTTGGCTCTCCCCAAGGCACAGAAACCCACAGGACAGTACAGCCATGGAAGAATCAGTCCCCCTTGACCCTGTGCTTATTCACCATTTTGGGGTTCCTGTGGGTTATGTGCGCTCACTTGGGGACGGGCAAATTAGGTTATTGTGTAGACTGTGCTTGCCCTCCTTAAGTACGGGGGAATCATTGCTCTGTCTGGTGTGAACAATGCTGCTTCTGTTAAGTGTTGCATTTTGCCTTTACAGATGCAACCTTGAGATCTCAGCCGTCCGTGTTATCACTGGCTGAGAGGCTGCGAAGAATCAGGAAGAGGCCACGTAGAAGCAAAGAGGACATGCTGCATGAAGTCAGGCAGCACCCCTTTAATGAAAATCAAAAAGTGCAGGAGTGGCGGGAGAGTGAAAGCAGGGTCTGCCAGCAGAATGCGGAGTGCCGGCACCAAAGCACGGAGCGGCTGATAAGCATCATGGAGTGCCAAGCGGACTCGATCCAGGCGCTTGTACCCATGCAGGCGGAGCACTACTGCACCCTCCCCCCCCCCACTGCAGCCCTTGTCCCAAAACTCTTTCCCTTGTGCCCCCATGTCACCTCCAACCCACTTTCCCAAACATCTGGGTTCTTATCACCACCAGCTGCCTCCAACACCTGTAGCTTCACCACCCAGCCCTGAAAACTATGACCCTTACCCACTGCACTCAACCCCCATCACCATGCAGTATAGTCATCCTGAAGTGCAGCACTCATTGCACAGCACTACAAACAGGAAGGCTGAGTATGATAACAGGACATACGCAAATCTGAGATTGTACCGTTCCCCACCCCACCCCCTTGCCCTGTTTCCCAAACAGTTGTGTTTCTTTTCAATAAATGGATTTTTTTGCTTTGAAAACATTCTTTATTATTGCATACAGTAAAAGCTACCTTAGCCCAGGAAAGCAACAGGCACTGCAAGTCAGTGCATCATACGTAGCAAACACAGATTCCTACTAACATTGGAACCACTGCACTTCACTCCCATGTGGGGCACCAGACATTAATGGTGGCTTTCAGCCTCAAACTGCTCCCTCAAGGCATCCCTAATCCTTGCAGCCCTGTGCTGGGCCCCTCTAATAGCCCTGCTCTCTGGCTGTTCAAATTCAGGTGTTGAACCTCCGAGTTCCATGCTTGAGTGACTCTTTCACCCTCCCCTTCCCAAATATTATGGAGGGTACAGCACGCGGATATAACCGCGGGGATGCTGTTATCGGCCAGGTCCAGCTTCCCGTATAGAGAGCACCAGCGGCTCTTTAAACGGCCAAAAGCACACTCCACAGTCATTCTGCACCGGCTCAGCCTGTTGTTGAACCGCTTCTTGCTGCTGTCAAGGCTCCCTGTGTAGGGTTTCAAGAGCACGGCATTAAAGGGTAGGCAGGGTCTCCAAGAATCACAATGGGCATTTGAACTTCCCCTACAGTGATCTTCTGGTCTGGGGAAAAAAAGTCTCGACTTGCAGCTTCCTGAACAGGCCAGTGTTCCGAAAGTTGCGTGCGTCATGCACCTTTCCGAGCCAGCCTGCGTTAACGTCAACGAAACGCCCACGGTGATCCACAAGCGCCTGGAGAACCATAGAGAAATAGCCCTTCTGATTAACGTACTCGGAGGCTAGATGGGCTGGTGCCAGAATTGGAATATGTGTCCCATCTATTGCCCCTCCGCAGTTAGGGAAACCCATTTGTGCAAAGCCAGCCACAATGTCACGCACGTTACCCAGAGTCACTGTTCTTCTGAGCAGGATGCCATTAATGGCCCTGCAAACTCGGTCAACTTCCCCACTCCAAAACTGGTTAGCGACCGATCAGTAGCTGTCTGGATTTGCCATTTTCCAGATTGCAATAGCCAGCCGCTTCTCCACCGTCAGGGCAGCTCTCAATCTCGTGTCCTTGCGACGCAGGGTGGGGGCGAGCTCATCACACAGTCCCATGAAAGTGGCTTTTCTCATCCAAAAGTTCTGCAGCCAGCCACTGTTCGTCATCCCAGACTTGCATGACGATGTGATCCCACCACTCGGTGCTTGTTTCCCGAGCCCAAAAGTGCTGTTCCACGGTGGTGAGCATGTCTGTGAATGCCACAAGCAATCTCGTGCCGTATGCATTACTCGAGTCGATATCATCGTCGGAGGCCTGTCACTTTGGATCTTAAGGAATAACTCGACTGCCAAATAATGATGTGCTGGCGAGACTCGTCAGCATATTCCTCAGCAGTTCGGGCTCCATTCCCGCAGACCGAAAGGGAAGACAGAGCGCACAGTACAAAAAACATTGAAAGATGGTGCCAATTGTGGATGGAAGCAGAGGGATTGCTGGGATGTGAACCGATGCATCAAGACTGAGGGGAAAAACAACTGAGGAGACTTGGCAGTTTTTCAAAGGGACACTATTAAGGGCCCAAAAGCAAGCTATATAAAAGGGAAACAAGAATACATTAGAAGCAAGAGGAAGACCAAAGACAGGGTAGGCCCACTGCTCAGTGAAGAGGGAGAAACAGTAAAAGGAAACTTGGAAATGGCAGAGATGCTTAATGACTTCTTTGTTTCGGTCTTCACTGAGAAGTCTGAAGGAATGCCTAACATAGTGAATGCTAATGGGAAGGG
>NW_020665187.1:1494892-1520692 GCF_002925995.2 Terrapene triunguis | reverse complement strand
GCGGGCAGGGGACTGGACTCGATGACCTCTCGAGGTCCCTTCCAGTCCTAGAATCTATGAATCTATAATGGATTAAACTCTCCTCCAATACCTGTGCAGACAGAATTTAACACCTTTAAAACTGAATAAGTCAATTTACTTTGTTGCTAGACTCTCCTCAAGCTAGAACACAATTAACCCAAACAATCTAGTCAAACACTGAGAACCACTGGTGTAAACAACCAGGGGTACGTGTACCCCTAGGGGTACACAGAGGTCTTCCAGTGGGTACATCAACTCATCTAGATATTTGCCTAGTTTTACAACAGGCTACATAAAAAGCACTAGCGAAGTCAGTACAAACTTAAATTTCATACAATTACTTATTTATACTGCTCTATACACACTATACACTGAAATGTAAGTACAATATTTATTTCCAATTGATTTATTTTATAATTATATGGTAAAAATGAGACAGTAAGCAGTTCTTCAGTAATAGTGTGCTGTGACACTGATTTTGTAAGCAAGCAATTTAAGTGAGGTACGCAAGACAAAAGTCAGGCTTCTGAAAAAGAGGTACAGTAGTCTGGAAAGGTTGAGAGCAACTGGTCTACACAATTGATTGGCGTGGGGGGAGGGTTGTTAATTTCAGCTAATTTAACTGAAAAATAAGCATTTTTGCCCATGTAGACAGGGCCTTATATGTCTCTCATAACAAATGAAAGGGAAAAGGTGGCAGAGAGGAAGAGGTGTAATATAAAATGACATCTCCCCTTACTACAAAAGTTTAGGCCATGTCTACCTTCCAATTATGTCAGTAAAACTTATGTTGCTCAGGGTGTGAAAAAAAACAAACACCTGAGTGACATAAGTTTTCCCGGCATAAGCGCTCGTGTGCACAACACTATGTCGGCAGGAGAGCATATCTGGCAGACATAGTTATCGCCACTCGTTTAGGTGGTTTCATTATGTTGACAGGAGAACTCTCCTGTCGGCATAGAGCGGCTACAAAGAGCGATCTTACAGCAGTGAAGCTGTATTGGTATAGCTGTGATGCTGTAAGCTTTTTAGTGTCGACATGGCCTTCGTTATACAGCAAACTGAAGTGCTTATCACGCTACTTACTTGTGATGAGAATCATATTTGGAAGATTATTGAAATAAACAAAAATGACTCCTCACATCAATCAAAAGTTCAAACAATTATTTTTAAATAAGTTTAATGCCGCGGTGATTAGGCCTCAACTGGAGTAGTGTATCCAGTTTTAACTGCCATGTTTCAGGAAAGATGTGGACAAATTGGAGGAAGTCCAGAGAAGAGCAACAAAAAGTATTAAAGGTCTAGAAAACCTGGCCTATGAGGGAAGATTGAAAAAACTGGGTTTGTTTAGTATGGAAAAGAGGAGACATAACAGGTTTCAAGTACATTAAAAGGTTGTTACAAGGAGGAGGGAGAAAACTTGTTCTCCTTAACCTCTGAGGATAGGACAAGAAGCAATAGGTTTAAATTGCAGTAAGGACGATTTAGGTTGGATTAGGAAAAACTTCCTGTCAGGGTGGTTAAGCACTGGAATACATTGCCTAAGGAGGTTGTTGAATCTCCATCATTGGAGATTTTTAAGAGCAGGTTAGATGAACACCTGTCAGGGATGGTCTGATAATACTTAGTCCTGCCATGAGTGCAGGAGACTGGACTAGATGACCTCAAGGGGTTCCCTTCCAGTCCTTCAATTGTATGATTCTATGTCAAAGTGCTAATCAGCCCATGAATTTGGACATTAGCACAACCAAGTGCTAAGTTTCCCACTTTATTTCAGTCCAGAGACTGAAGTAGTCCCAAAATGTGCTCGCTAACTCATTAAAAAACAAAAACAAAACATTTTATCCTACTCTAGACAGACCCTTAGGGGTAAAACTTAAACCGGGCTTTACAGGAAGTTAGATGTACAGAACTTATTGACAAGAGGAATGAAAGGCCAGTCTGCCACAAGGAAAATTCATCCCCTAAAAACATGCTGGCATCTCCTGGAAACCTTTAAGAAGCTGTTCTATGTTGGAACATAGTTTCTCATATATCATGGTTTCTGTATTTTTTCTTATTTTTATTGCAAGTGTGAAATAACTTTGAGCCTCTCCAAATATGGGATCTATAAAGTGTTTTAAAAAAAAAATTATGTATACACACACACACACACACACACACAGTTTTACAGATGGGAAAACCAGGACAGGGAGTTTAAGCAATTTGCCCAAGGCCACAGAGTGAGTCAGTGGTTTTTGTTGGCAACATCACAGTCGGTTGCTGTGAGGGGGACTATGATCTAAATCCTGGTGGATAGTCATACAGAAGACAGCTTTCTTTTCACATGTACAATCTCCCGCCCCCTCCCCAACCCTGAAGCACTCCTCCAACTCCCCAAACCTTTCAGAACTAAGCTATAAAACTAACTTTCTTGTTTGTAAACTCTCTACTGACTTGTTCTACCCTGAACTCACAAGACCTCAGAACTTCTGTTCTGGACACACTAACCTATAGGATTCTAAACTCAAGGCCTGTGCATCTGACCCATGCCCTTCTTGGCTTGTAAAGGAGAATCATGAACAACCAGAGTATCAGAGGGGTAGCCGTGTTTGCTGCTTTTACAGATCCAGACTAACACGGCTACCCCTCTGATACTCTGGTTGATCATGATTCTCCTTTACAAGCCAGGAAGGGCATGGGACTGGACTCTATGACCTCTCGAGGTCCCTTCCAGTCCTAGAATCTATGAATTTCTCCTCATATGGGACCCGTTCCAAACATTCCATTCCTGAGCAAGCTCAGAGAAGCTACCCAAAGGCCAACTTCAAGCTCATTTAACTGAAATTAATATCCTAGACCAGAAAATCTGGAATCAGGTCGGGACCTGGAATTGAAACCACCTCAGTGGCCTAACAAATGGTCTCCTCTTAACGGACAGAGGGCAGACATTCATTCTCATCCTCCTGGACCTCTCTGCAGCTCTCCCTGTCAACCATAAGATAGGCAAGACAGCACTGAGAGGTGTGGCAGGGGTCCAGGATAATGCGCTAAAATGGTTTTGAGGAAAAGGAGGGCTAGTGAGGGGGAAATAGAACTCAGGAACAGGTTTGAGTGTTTGGATAACGAGGAGGGGAGGCAGCAGGTGGTAACTGATGGTGGGAGGCAGAGGAAGAAGAGAAGAGCGGCTAGTCCGATAGAGAGAGGGCAGGAGTTGATGGAGACAGCATCAATACTGGGCCCCAGTAGGATAGAGGATGGCACTAGGGGGACTATAAGGGAAAATAGAGAGACACAGGAGTTACGACTACAGGGAACAGGGGATAGATTTGTAGATCGCACTGTCACCAGGCAAAGGCAGGTTTATGTGATTGGAGACTCCTTGCTGAGGAGGTTGGACAGGCCTGTGACCAGAGCGGACCCTGAAAACAGAAGGGTGTGCTATCTGCCGGGTGCTAAGATAAGGGATGTGGACCTGCGGTTGAAAAGGATCCTAAAAGGAGCGGGTAAGAACCCCTTGATCATCCTTCACGTAGGAACGAACGACACGGCTAGGTTCTCGCTAGAGAGAATTAAGGGAGATTATGCCAGGCTGGGGAAGACGCTTAAGGAAGTTGAGGCTCAGATTATCTTCAGTGGGATTCTGCCTGTTCCTAGAGAAGGACAGCAAAGGGCTGACAGAATTGTGAGGATAAATAGCTGGCTAAGGGAGTGGTGCTATAAGGAGGGCTTTGGGATGTATGGCCACTGGGAGGCTTTCGGGGACAGACAGCTGTTCTCGCGGGATGGACTTCACCTGAGTAGGGAAGGAAATAGACTTCTGGGAGGGAGGCTGGCTCATCTCATCAAAAGGGCTTTAAACTAGGAACTTGGGGGAGACGGTTGGGAGATGTTCAGTTAATCTCCACGCCAGATTCCAACACTGAAAAGGAGTGTGAGGAGATAAGCACAGACATAGGTAGGGGTAGGGAATTGGACATAAGAAAGAGGGGGCGGATGGACAGCATGGGGTCCGTACCAAATTGCATAACTAATAGGAGAAAGGATAGACAGCATACGGTAAGATGTTTATACACCAATGCGAGAAGCCTAGGTAACAAAATGGAGGAATTGGAGCTCCTGGTCCAAGAAATGAAACCTGATATCGTAGGAATAACCGAAACGTGGTGGAACGGTAACCATGACTGGAGTACAGGTATGGAAGGGTATGTGCTGTTTAGGAATGACCGGAAAAAAGGTAAAGGTGGGGGAGTGGCGTTATATGTCAATAATGAGCTAAAATGTAAAGAAATAATAACTGATGGAATGGATAAGACGGAGTCTGTATGGGCAATAATTACACTACGTAAAAGAACTACTAGAGCCTCTCCCGAGATAGTGCTTGGGGTGTGCTATAGACCGCCGGGATCTAGCCTGGATGCGGACAGAGAACTACTTAATGTTTTTAGGGAAGTAAAAACTGATAAGAACTGTGTCATCATGGGGGACTTTAACTTCCCAGATATAGATTGGGGAACAAATGCTAGTAACAATAATAGGGCTCAGATGTTCCTAGACGTGCTAGCAGATGAATTCCTTCATCAAGTAGTAACTGAACCGACGAGGGGGGATGCCATTTTAGATTTAGTGCTGGTGAGTAGTGAGGACCTCGTTGAGGAAATGGTTGTAGGGGACAACCTTGGCTCAAGTGACCATGAGCTAATTCGGTTTAAACTAAATGGAAGGATTAACAGAAATAATACTGTGACTAAGGTTTACGATTTCAAAAAGGCCAAGTTTAATAAATTAAGGCAACTACTTAGGGAAGTGGATTGGGCTAACATACTTAGGGATCTAAAGGCAGATGACGCCTGGGATTATTTCAAGCTGAAGTTGCACAAGCTGTCCGAGGCCTGTATCCCGAGAAAGGGAAAACGGTTAGTGGGCAGGAGATTTAGACCTAGCTGGATGAGCGGGCGTCTCAAAGGGGCGATTAAGAAAAAACAGAAAGCGTACAGAGAATGGAAGAAGGGAGGGATCAGCAAGGAAACCTACCTTATTGAGGTTAGAGCATGTAGGGATGCGGTGAGAAAGGCCAAAAGCCATGTAGAGTTGGACCTCGCGAGGGGAATTAAATCCAATACTAAGAAGTTTTATAGCCATATAAATAGGAAGAAAACAGAGAAAGAGGAAGTGGGACCGCTGAAGAATGTAGATGGAGTGGAAATTAAGAATAATCTAGGCATGACACAATATCTAAATGAATATTTTGCATCGGTCTTTAATAAGGCTAATGAAGGGTTTAGGAATAGAGGGAGTAGGACAGAGGGGAATAAAGGAGGGGGGATTGACATTACAGTATCAGAGGTGGAAGCCAAACTTGACCAGCTAAACGGGACTAAATCGGGCAGACCGGATGATCTTCATCCTAGAATATTGAAGGAACTGGCGTGAGAAATTGCAAGCCCCTTGGCGATAATTTTTAATGAATCTGTAAACTCGGGGGTGGTACCGTTGGACTGGAGAATAGCTAATGTGGTCCCTATTTTCAAGAAAGGGAAAAAGTGACACAGGTAACTACAGGCCTGTTAGTTTAACTTCTGTAGTATGCAAGGTCTTGGAAAAAATTTTGAAGGAGAAAGTAGTTAAGGACCTTGAGGTGAATGGCAATTGGGACAAATTACAACATGGGTTTACGAAAGGCAGGTCGTGCCAAACCAACCTGATCTCCTTCTTTGAGAAAGAAACAGACCTTCTAGATAAAGGAAATGCGGTGGATCTAATATACCTCGATTTTAGTAAAGCGTTTGATACGGTACCGCATGAGGAATTATTGGTTAAATTGGAAAAGATGGGGATCGATAGGAAAATCCAGAGGTGGATAAGGAACTGGTTAAAGGGGAGACTGCAGCGGGTAGTACTGAAAGGTGAACTGTCAGATTGGAGGGCGGTCACCAGTGGGGTTCCTCAAGGTTCGGTTTTGGGTCCGATTTTATTTAATCTATTCATTACTGACCTCGGAACCGAATGTAGAAGTGGGCTGATAAAGTTTGCGGATGACACAAAGTTGGGAGGTATTGCCAACTCGGAGAAGGATCGGGATATTCTGCAGGGAGACTTGGATGACCTTGTTAATTGGAGTAATAATAATAGGATGAGATTTAATAGTGAGAAGTGTAAGGTGATGCATTTAGGGATGACTAACAAGAATTTCAGTTATAAGCTAGGGATGCATAGGTTGGAAGTGACAGAGGAGGAGAAGGACCTCGGAGTCCTGGTTGATCGCAGGATGACTATGAGTCGGCAATGCGACGTGGCTGTGAAAAAAGCTAATGCGATCTTGGGATGCATAAGGCGAGGTATTTCTAGTAGGGACAGGGAGGTGCTGCTTCCGTTATACAAGGCGCTGGTGAGACCTCACTTGGAGTACTGTGTGCAGTTCTGGTCTCCTATGTTTAAAAAGGATGAACTCAAACTGGAACGGGTACAGAGAAGGGCCACTAGGATGATCCGAGGAATGGAAAACCTTTCCTATGAAAGGAGACTCTAGGAGCTTGGTTTGTTTAGCCTAACCAAAAGAAGGCTGAGGGGGGGATATGATTGCTCTCTTTAAATATATCAAAGGGATAAATACCAGGGAGGAAGAGGAATTATTTCAGCTCAGTACTAATGTGGACACGAGAACGAATGGATATAAACTGGCCGTGGGGAAATTTAGGCTTGAAATTAGACGAAGGTTTCTAACCGTCAGAGGGGTGAAATTTTGGAACAGCCTTCCGAGGGAAACGGTGGGGGCGAAAAACCTCTCTGGCTTCAAGATTAGGCTAGATAAGTTTATGGAGGGAATGGTTTGATGGGATAACGTGATTTTAGTCAATTAGGCAATAACGGCCATCGCTGGTAAAATGAGGGTCTGGCTAGAGAATCTTGCCTGTATGCTGGGGGTTCTGCTGATCGCCATATTTGGGGTCGGGAAGGAATTTTCCTCCAGGGTAGATTGGCAGTGGCCCTGGAGGTTTTTCGCCTTCCTCCACAGCATAGGGCAGGGGTCGCAAGCTGGAAGATTCTCTGCAACTTGAAGTCTTTAGATCACTATCTGGAGACTCCAACAGCAGAGTTAAGGAAAAGGGGGGGGGGGGTCAGCTTTTGTGGCCTGCATCATGCGGGAGGTCAGACTAGATGACCATATTGGTCCCTTCTGACCTTAAAGTCTATGAGTTCTTCCTGGGGGAAGCACCCAACCAGTGATGATAGGAAACAGCAGTTCCACTACTAGACCCCTCACTTGTGAAGTTCCAGAAGAATTAATTCTTTATCTGGTCTTATTCAACATCTACATGCAGCCACTAGATGAACTGGTCAGATGACATGGACTAACTGTCACACCAAGACTAGGCAGATGACAGAACTCTACCTATCACCACATATGACCACTCCATTACCGAGACCAGATAGCCCAGAGTTTGGACAAGATCAGCTCATGGATGAAGAACAGCTGGTTGAAACTGAATCTGAGGAAGACAAAGGTGATGCTGGTGGGGAGATGAAAAAATTTTTGAAGAGTGTGCAGCCACAATACAGTCTCCTTTCTACTCTCTCTCATTGGCTAGAAGACTCCATCCCATCTTGGCAAATGATGACGTTGCTTGATTTATTCACACCTTTGTCACCTCTTGGCTGGGCTACAGCTATACAATATACCTGCGCATGAAGTCTTCAGTGCTGAAGAACTCCAATGGTACAGAATGCTGAAGCACATTCTCAGCAACACTGGCTACTGCAAACACATCAACCCTGTCCTCCACTGGCTTCCCAGGGAGAATCAAATCAAATTCCCATAGAGTATCACCTAAAATCAACAAAATAAGGTAAAAGTCTATGCTGTGTCCTTATTTTCAGGGTACTCAATGGCCTGGGGTCAAGGTAACGAAACAATAGCCAACAGCTCCACGTAGCCTTTTAATTTTATTTAAATTGAATTTAGTAATTTTTTATTAACTACCATGGGTTCAGTTCTTCTTGCTACAGTTTCAAGCTCAGAGAGAACATTACCTCTGGTGCTCTTCTCAAATTTGGAGACACTAGGAACACACAGAGTCCAAGTATGTGTGTGGTCACTATCCATGTACAACATCTTATCTGTACTACAAGTTTTATTAAAGCAATAAGTGAAGTTGCAATTACTCATGCATACATAAATCTTAAAAATGCATGCAATGACTAAGGCCATGTCTATAACGTACACTCCTATAGCTGTACAGATACAGCTGCATCGCGTCAGGTGAAGACGCTGTATGCTGATGGGAGAGAACTCTCCTGTCGGCATTAAAAAACAAAAAAAACCAAAAACACCACACACCTCTGCGAGCGGCAGAAGCAGCTCTCCTGACGACATAGGAGCTGTGCACACGAATGCTTATGTCGGTGTAACTTATGTCACTCAGGGGGTGGTTTATTCACACCCAAGTGACATAAATTATGCTGACATAGGCTATGTCTACAGTACAGCCCAAGTCTGTTGACACAATGATAAAATGAACTAACTGGTTATATCTGCGATGAACACTAGTCAACAACTTTGTTCTCTGGCACAATGAAACTTTCAACATTAAAAAGATAAAGCTTGAATTTGCAGGAGACAGAGCTTTCTTGGAAGCCAGCTCTAGACTGTGGAATGAATTCTCACAGGAACTAAAGACCATCACAAACCTCACCATCTTCCACTCAATACCAGGCACATCTTTGACCTTGTCTTCTCTAAGGAGGGTGGGTGAGTGTTTAAACGTTCCAGAGCAGAACACTCACTCAACTGCACATACTTCTCCCGCCCGTGGAAAGGAGAAGAGAACAAACATTTTAGCCACATTGCTTAATGTACTACTGGAAGGCCCTCAGATACTATGGTGATGAGCACAATATAAGAACCTACACAGAAGAAAATAGACCTTGTCCTCCTCTCACATTCTGCCTAACACTGGCCTCTGTCTTCCTATACAGTCTGGCCACTCTGGTAGTAAAAAACTTCTCTACAGCTCCTGCCACTTAGAAAAGCTTCCTTGTATCTCTTCATCTCATCAAATCTTCGCTAAGAACATCCTTCTCCGTCTCATGCCTCAGTATCAGAATGGAAATTCTCTGGTCAGGATTTAGCGCTGTAGAATGTTTGCATGAAAAATGCTCTAAAAATATTGCTATATTGTTGCACTGTACACTGCACGTGGACTACTGTTATTACAAGAATGCCTGGGGTCCCACCAGTCTTAACAGCCTAGATCTCAATAAAGTGCTTTTCTACACACAAAAATGATATGGTTTTAACTAGATCAGTTTAGTAAAAGCAGAACAATCCTTCCCAAGTGTGGATACAGTTAGAGACACTGGTATAACTTATTCCTGTACGGTTAGAGGATAAATAAAGCACCTTTACACCAGTACAAACATGTCCATGCTGAACCAATTTAACTATCTCAGTGAAGCAAACATCACACACCCCTAACTGAAATTGTTATATCAATATAAAACTGCAGACTAGGCCTTAGAGGCCTGCTTGCAGGAAGCTTTATCATCAGCTAAGAGTCACAGTTTAATGCCAGAAGGGATCACCAGATTATCTAGTCTGACTGCCTATATGTCACAGGCCGCTAGCCACCACCCAGCCACCCCCACACCAAGCCCAACAATCAAAATTAGACCAAAGTAGTACAGCTCTCAGGAGACTGAACTATTGTGTGCCACAGGCAAAGAACAGGAAAGACCAAGTTGTACCAATGTCAGAGGCCCCCCACAATGGCAGGGAACGGATTAGGTGAGATATACACGCAAAAGATCCTGCCATGTAATTTGCACCCCATGCTCCAGAGGAAGGTGAAAAATTCCAAAGGATTATGCCAGTCTCACCTGGGGGAAACCCAATCCCGAGTATGGGAATCACTTAAGCCCTAACCATGTGAGCAAGACCCACTGGGATTGAACCAGCTGGAAAAAGCCGAAAGAAACAGAAGAAATGAAAGATATACTGCTAACATCTTTCCTTTTGCCTGTGTGGATGTGGGGAGGAAGAATGTGCTCAGAGTGAAAGCTGGCCATAAATTAAACAAAACCCTTCAAATTAGCGCACACTGCAGGTATGAATGGGTTGAGAGTTTGTTTTGAATGAATACAGGTACAATTATAAACTTTTTCCCCTGTATATCATTTATATGAGGCAGTTTTAGCAATTTTTTTTCCCCCCCCTCAATAAAAAGTTGATGTTTTATTTTTGAGAATCAATGATGCAAGACAGGCATTTTAATGTGAATTTATTATTCTAATTGCAGCATACAGTTCTAGGAAGTGGGAGAACTGAGAGGAGACAAGAACACATGTATTGATGGGAGGGACAGTTTAGAAGGTTTAAGCACTGGCTTTGAGACACCTAACAAGGGACATTCTGGCCATGTCTACATTACAAGTGCTACAGTGGAACAGCTGAAGTGCTGCAGCTATTCTGCGGTAACACGGTACAGTAGACGCTGCCTATATTGACAGAAGTGGTTTTTCCATCAATGTAGTTAATCCGCCTCTCCAAGAGGCAGTAGCTAGGTCAATGAAAGACTTCTTCCATCAACCTACCTGCATCCACACCAGGGGTTAGGTTGACCTAACCACAGCGTGAAATTTTTCACAGCCCTGAGTGACATAGCTCAGTTGATCTAGTTTTTAGATGTAGACCAGGCTTAAGACTACAATCTTAGGAGGGCTGGCTTAGCCCTTCACCCTTCCAAAGAACTGTATTTGAGGAGGAGACTAGAAACTCCAGTTCTGTGTGCTCAGCAGGGACATCAGAGATCCTAAGGCACTTTCTCTAGAAGTAGGGAGTTGCCCAGGAGTCCTGGGTCAAAATTTCCCCTCTTCATACTCTTATCCAGAGTGCTATGAACCAACTGGCTACTGGCCTCCCTCCCCCAGAGGCTGTATATATGTATCACTAGCATTGTATATAAACTGCATCTGGGGAACCTTCACAATGAAAGGCACCATGTGCATACAAGATATTAAACATTTAATTAAATTTTAAGAAACAGGGATTAGGGAATGGCTGGGGAGGTGGAGGCAGAAAGAGACACACACATACATACTGGGAGAACAACCAGAGGATTAGCGCTAGCAGCAAACAGATACAGAGGAGAGTTTAGCCTGAGGAAGCCCAAACTGTACAATGTGATTACTTTTTCCTGTATTACTGCAGGACATGTACTAGTATGAACAAAGGATTATGTTAAATAAAAGGTACTCTATATAACAGAGCAGTTGCAGTCAAGGCTGAAATCCATTGTGGACATCAGACTTAGACAGGCAGGAACAGGTTCAGAGAAAAGGAGTAGGCTTAGATCAAACAAAGAGCTTCATGGCAAGCAATTGAGAAAGAGTTACAGGTAAAAAAAAAAAAAATCCTTACATTGATATGCAGTTCAGCAGAGAACCTGTTTGCAGCTGTCCCAGGCACTTTAAATAAGCAACTCTTTCAGATAAAGGGTTTAAGGGTTTTCTTAAAAATTGCTTTTATAAAATACAGGAGCCTGACTTGAACTATTGCAAAAGCAAAGGGATAAAAGAACTTGACTGTCAGGAAAGCTGAGCTAGAAATAGTGTTCTTACAATACTACCTACATGAAAGAGACAACGTGGGTGAGGTTTTGTTTTTTTTTTTTAATTGGACCAACTTCCCCCACCTTGTCTCTCTAAAATCCTGGGACTGACCTGGCTACAACACTTACATAAAACACAGCCCACCCAAGGTACCTTCATGTGATTTTTAGAAGATGTAACATGGATACTATAACAAGTCAATTTTAGCTTTCTGATCAATCATGCTCTCAGAACACAGTGCTTCTGCATGCCAGAAGCCTAAAAATGGAGATGGGAGTTAGCTAAGTCTCATAAAGAGTTATATGGGATTAATTCTCACACTGAGTAGCAAGGCCATCCCAGTTATTTTGCTGAGACCTGGGAGCCATGCCAACAACATTAACTACCAAACCCATGATAAAAACAAGCCTATAGAAATGCTAATGATGTTTTTCTTAGGCCAACCCCTAAGAAAAAGACAATACACTGCTACTGGGAAGAACAGATAAAACCACAACAAACTGGATTGCTATAGATGGCTACACAGAATCTTTACTTTGGAATATATCTTACAATGGAATATACAAAAATGTAGGTAGACTGGTAGCAAATGCAGAACCCATGATCGCCAACAGGAGCTGGAATGTGGAAAATGTAGTACTTACTATAATTAAGGAGGAATTACTCTGTAATAAAAGTGAGAAAAAAAAATAAAACAAACATTTCTACTTCGCTATCCAAAAAAGGAGGAAGTATAAGACTGAAAGCTTGGGGAAGTGTCTAAAATAGTAAAAAGATTTCCCACTACAACGCAAGGAAGGAAACCTGCTGCTTTGAGAGAGTTCCAGAAGTGCGTTTTGTTTTTGTTTTTTTAAATATACTGATTAGCAGATCTCTGCCTGAAGCTTTCTGACCAAAATGAACATTCAGCGCATAATGCACTGAATATGTTCATGGCAGCTTGAGAGATAAGAATGGCAACAGGCAAGGATCCACAAACAAAATACAGGCTAAGCGACTGCCAACCCTTCCTCGGGATTTACCCATAGTTCAGTTCTCAGCCCTGTCTCCATCACCACATTGCCGTGGGTTATTGTACTATACTACAATAATATTCAAAAGCACTGTAGCTCATCATGATATAGGGTAAAATTTTCAAAAGCACTTAAGTCCCATTTTCAAAAGTGATTTTGGCACTTAGGAGCCTAACTCTCATTGAAAGTCAATAGGACTTCAGCGCCTAAGTACTGAAGTCACTTTTTAAAATGAAACTTAGTTTTGAAGATTTCACCCATGATCTCTGCAGGCCACATTTACAAAAGGTATTTTAGGCACCTAAACACGCAGATTAGGTACTTTGTGGAATTAGGTGCATGTGACAAACAGGAATTTCATGAAGTATTTTTAGGACTCTGTACCTATCATTTTGGCATAGCTACACATTGCGGGGGGAGGAGGGGGTCGGTCTTCTCTCCCTAGGACATGGGAGATCAGACCCACTAGGCTTCGGGCCTGGAACAGAACACAACGAATGGAACACAATGGTCCAGCACGCTAACGGGGTCCCACCCAAAGGACTGGTTACATGCTAGGCATGGACCAGACCCTCTGGATCTGAGACAGTGCCTAACCTGCTTAGGCGCTTTTGAAAAAAATCTCATGAAGTATCTTTGTAAGTCTGTCCATTCATCACTAAATGTTACACACCAAGAGACATCCTCATAAAGTTCTTAAGTTTTTCTGGGAAAGAGTCCACTTCAGAACCTAAGGTAAATATGCATAGACTATTGCTAGCAGTATGCTTTGAATTTAGAGTTATTTTGGGGTGTGGGGGAAGGGGTGGGAATGTTTGCTTTGTAACAAAAAAGCTGCAAGAAAGCTTAAAATTGTCATCTGGAAAAGAAAACCAAAAGCTAAAGCTATAAAATCTGCTTTAGAGGCACAACACTCTGACACTTTATAAACTTGATCAAGCAAACCCAACTGTATAAACTGGAATATTGGCAAGAAACTTACTTGAGGTAAATCTCCGACAGCCACATGGTATTTAACAAATTATTCCAAGTTACCCTATAATGCAGGGTGAAAGCAAAGTCCAACTACTTCCCATTAAATTATGCCTTTCTGTGTGCATGCACAGAAATTGGTGCCCAGAAGCTCTGGAGTACAGTGCTAATACCGGCTCCTCCCTGGAGGATCTTGAAAACCTTGCCCCTCTAAAATTTAGAAGAAGAAGGGCTGGAGTTCACTCACGCTATATTGAAATCACTGCCATCGGGAGAACGACCTTCCACGTCAGGAAAAGAATTCACAGTTAAAGTGGCTTAAAGGAAGCTTATAACGCAACAAATTAAATATCCAGAGCACAAACTGGGTCCTATTTAATGAGGGTTGAAGGGAAGGGAAATGTTAAAGTTTATCAATCCCCATGTGCACCTTTGGTAACTATGAGCTGCAAAGAAATTCAACATATTTATGCCAGGATGATGAGAGAGAGGCATTGATAGCATATTTCAGCCAAGAACAAAACAAACTCCAGTGAAAAGAGTAATACGGCTGCAAGACCCGATGCACCAGTCTACACTAGAAAAGCTTTGCCAGTAGCTCTACCAGCAAATCTTCCTAGTGTAGACACAATTTAAACTGCCAAGAGTGCTTTTGCCAGTAGAGCCTCTACCAGTTCCCTGAATGAAATAAGTTATACTGGCAAAAGCACTTCTTTGCCACTAAAGCGGCCTCTATCCTAGGACTTACCAAGATAAAAATGCCGTAAGAAGAAATTACACCCCTAACCACAAAAAAAAGAGATAATGTGGATCTGACCTGAGTTGAAACTTCAATGCTAGAGACAGAGCAAGGCATTTGAAGTGTTAATGGAAGTCTGATGGGTGCACCTGGGCATCAACATAAGAGAAGGGATGATGAATCAGGTATATAAATCAGCACAGAGTAAGGACACTGAGACATAGGATCTAAGTTTCTCTTTTTAAAAAGATTTAGTAACAAAAGAAATTCACAAAAAAAGATACAAAAAGAACACGTGTCTGTAAAGCCATTGAGCGTATCTGCAAGCTAGGATGATCTGGAACAACCACAGTCTCCAGGGGACATATGTAATAATCATAGTCAATAAGGAACTGACCTGCAATGCAGGTACATGGCTAAACAGTTCGCAAGGTGTCCTACATGTACCTCACAGGTTCAATGTTTTAAAGCCATAGGCATTCCAACCTGGTTTCATGTTTAAAGCATGGATCCCAACTGCAAAAATCCAGTAAGATAAACAGTTACTACTCTCCAAATACCTACCAACCTAACATGGGTTAAGTAAGGATTATTAATTGCCTAGTGTCATTTATTTACATTTCTGATAAACATTAAAAAAAAAAATTAACTTAAACACAACAGCAATTCATCAATTTCCCAAACCAGAAGAATTAGAAAGACCACCTCTAGTCCCCCACTGATGAGTGCACAATACTCAACCCTCAAGTTCCTGCCTCCCTCCCCAAAAGCCTGGAAAAAGAGAAGGACTTTGCAGCATGCCTGGAGATCAACTGATTCATGGTATTTCAGAGCAAGAGGCAAGAAGCCTGGGGGAAAAGCATAAGTTCCAAGTTGCCAAACAGTTCACAGCAGTTCTCTCTTCATTAAACTGAGGTGGGCTCCAGCTGTTTGCAGATATGCCAGGATGGCAGAAGTCAAGAGCGAATCTTGCACATAGGTAGGCTCCAAGCTTTTTAGAACTTTATAGGTCAAAAACACTTTAAACTCTACCCAGAAACCTACAGAAAGTACAATTCACAGAACATTGGTGTCAAGCACTCATAGGAGAAACCTCTATTCAAGCAGCAAACCACTAGCTCATTTCCACATTGATTCAAGGTGTAGCACTATGTAGCATGCATTGCAGTAGTACAATCTCTATATTATAATGAACTCAAGTAACAGGTGAAGGACACAGGTCTGAAAAGTAGTTGCCCAAATGAACTCTGATTGAAGTCACAGCCAAGTCAGAACCACAGCATAATCAATGGTATCAAAGAAACTAATTAGATCTAACACTATTCAGCATGGACCCCAGACCTTTATTATAACCAGACTGTGCTGAACTCAGGTCTGAATCCAGGCTGACAAAAGTCAAGGAGATCCAAGGCATCTCGGCATCCAACATCAAACCAAAATGACACTGCACAAGCCTTCACTACAAAAATCTAAAGTTAGTGGCTTATCTGCTTCTCATATTACTGATTTTGATGTATTAAGACTAGACTGCAACTGTTCAGCATGCTGACCCACTGACTCCTTGTAACCCTTTGCAGAAGGTGCTCCATATAGAGATCACAGAATTAGAAACTTTGGCACAGCTTCCAGCAGACTAGACAACTACCTTTTTTTAAAAATGTATTCCAAATTGAACTCAACCACCTAAGCAACACCTTGATCTTGACATAAACCTAGCCTTCCCCTGTATTTGTTCACTAGCTGTGGCGTGTCCTTATGTACATTAAGTTCATCTATTGAAAGACACCTAGTACACTTGGGGCAGAAATAATTCACATGCAGTTATACAACAACTGCAAGAACAATGGAGAAAAATGTAAGAGACCCAGTGCTCCCTATTGATTATTACAGAGATAACTATGAGAAGTGCCTGAATGACTTAGGAGTCTGCATCCCACTTTCAAAAGTCATTTAGGCCACTTACAGCTGTGCCACTGGAAGAGTGCACATGTATCCACGTTATGCCGACGGAAGAGAGCTCTCCCGTCGACATCATAATACCAGCTCAACGAGCGGTGGTAATTATGTTGGCAGGAAAGCGTCTCCTGCAGACATTGCACTATGCACACGAGAGCTTATGCTGGCAAAACTTGGGTTGCTCGGGGGAAGGGGATGTGTCACACTCCTGGGCGACACAAGTTTTGCTGACATAAGTGCTAGTGTAGACATGGCCAGAGGCACTTAGGGACCCAAGTCTCAATGAAAGTAAACAGGACTGAGACCATGTCTACACTACCACTTTTGTTGCCAAAAATGATGTCGCTCAGGGGTGTGAAAAAAAACAAAAACACATCCCTGCACGACATAAGTTACCCCGGCACAAATGGTAGGGTGTACAGCGCTATGTCAGCAGGAAAGCTTCTCCCGCCAACTTAGCTATCGCTGCTCGTTGAGGGTAGTTTAATTATGTCGATGGAAGAGCTCTCTCCCTTTGGCATAGAGCAGCTGCATTGGTCCAGCTGTGCCGCTGTAAGCTCTCTAGTGTAGACGTAGCCTGAGTCTCCTAAGCAACCTTTGAAAACAGGACTTCAGCTCCTGAGTCACTTAGGGTATGTCTACACAGTAACTAGACACCCACAGCTAGCCTATGCCAGTGGACTCAGGCTTGCAAGGCTCAGGCTGCAGGGCTGTTTCATTGCTATGTAGACTTCCATGGTTGGGCTGGAGCCCAGGTTCTGGGACCCTCCCACCTCACAGGGTACTAAAGCCCAGGCTCCAGCCCAAGCCTGAAAGTCTACACAGCAACGAAACAGCCCCGCATCCCAAGACCCACAAGACCAAGTTGGCTGCCATGGGCCAGCCATAGACGTCTAGCTGCTGTGTAGACATATCCTTAGAAGCTTTTGAAAACGTTACCCCTGGACTCTGGCCTTTAGATTTAAATCACTCTGTGCCTTAGACAGCTGCTAAGAAGGGTAAAGGCAGGGTCTTGCTAAATAGTAGAGCCCCTCCCCAGTTGAAAATAGAATATTACCATAAGAACCACAATTTTAAGTGACTTGTGGACAAAACTACTTAGACCTGACTGCACGGTGTGAGAGTTGGAGTTAAGTGACGCCATGAGGCAGCTGTGTGTGTGAACATTAAGTGAAAATATTTCCCCCACCCACCCAAAACATTGCCTGTTTTTATTTATAACATACGTGGGCATTTATATGTATTCAGCATTCAAATTCTGCATGGGGGGCTAAAGTGCTGCTCTAGTGCTCACAGAAGGGTGCAAGAAGTGCTCCATTTATAAACAAGGCAATCTCTAGAGACCAGGTTTGTTGCTGCATGTGTTAAACAACTGCTGCAGCTCACCCAAGAAGGGGCTACCTTTTAGCAGGGAGCAAAGTGATTACCCATATAGGGGATCTGGAAACCTTACGGATGAAAGGCACTACGTAAGTGAGAGAACAGCATCCTATACGTTATCAACGTTCACATATTCCACAACTGTGTGTTAAACGCAGAGATTCAAAACAAAGAAATAAAACAAAGATTATATGCATTTCTTCACCAAAGCACATTGTGCAGTGAACTTCTGGTTGAAGATGAGTGAATAAAAGTTATCAACTGTCAAGCTATTATGATGAAAATATCCATACGTGTCCTAGATACCATATTGGGTTATTAAAACTACCTCAGATTATTAAAATTGATGGAATTAAAGTTTTAGTTTATGCTTCACTGTTTACTTTTTGAACATTGTTTAGTTTAAAACTAGACTGGTGAATCTAGTTCCGTTGTGCATGGGAAAAACTTTACAGAAGTTTATGAAAATGTAAAATACTTTTATTTGGTTTGTAAGTGACACTCACCACTCCTGGATTTAAATACTAAATCCTGGACCTAAATTATCTGTGCACTTCCTATAAAGGAGTCAGATTTCACAAGTCAAGAATTAAGCAGTTTACATTAGTGAAATTTACATCTACCTAGATACCACCAGTGACATATTTAGTACTATATTTGGACTTCACCTGCCTCACTTCTCCTTCTAATTCAATTTATCACAATGTTGATAATTTTAAAACCACCATCTTTCTAGACTATACATCCCAAATAGGAGATGTTGAGTAGACTTGAACTTCAGATTCCAGTGCAATAAGTAATGTGGCAAGGACAAACTTTTAAATTTATTAGAAGCAGATTAGTTATTCAAGTTTTTCCTGCCCAAATGTGTCATATTTCAACTTGAGGGGAGGGAAGGGGACAGTGAAACATTATCCATGAAGAGAATCCCCAAAATAGTACCATTAAGTACTTCTACAGTGTAACCCTGATTATCTGACCCTCAAATACCCAAAACAGAATTATGCCTCATCTGCTATAGTGGAAATTCCCCCAAATACTCAACCTTGATTATCTGAAATTATTCAATATCCCCCAGTACAGTAAGATAATTAAGGTTGTACTGTAGTAGGTTTTTATTTCTGCAACCATAAGTGAAAGCTTTTGCTATTAGACAAAAGCTTATGTTCCACCTTAAGCTATGTCTACACTACAGAGTCTATGCCAGCATACTCTCTAGTACAGATGCCGCGTACACCAACAGAAGGAGTTTTTCTGCCAGTGTACGAACACCATCTCCCTAACCGACATTAGCTATGCCAACAGAAGTCCTCTTCTGTCAGCATAGCTGCGCCTACACTGGGGGGGTTTTGTTGGCTTAGCTCTTTCACTAGGGGCTGTGTTTTTGTTCACATCCCTGATCAACATAGCCATGCTGTTATAAGTTTTAAGTGCAGACTGGGCCTTAGGCAGCTATTTTTTTTTAAAGTAACAGTGGTAGTCAGAACAGAATTATTTCCTCTCCTTACCCTTGCCAACACAGAGCTGAAAAATATTCTTTGTGAGCATGGCAGGCTAGCAAAATCCAAGGAACTAACTTTCAATGGCATAGCAAATTCTGGGTCTGTGGGAGCACACCCTCACAATGCACTGAAAGGGTGAGCCTCACCACAACACTCCATTTATAACTGGCATTTCAGATAAAAGG
Organism: Terrapene triunguis; assembly: GCF_002925995.2. Taxonomy (NCBI): domain Eukaryota; kingdom Metazoa; phylum Chordata; order Testudines; family Emydidae; genus Terrapene; species Terrapene triunguis. The sequence continues at coordinate 1,501,338 of NW_020665187.1, read as the reverse complement.
ACCCTGAACACTTTTCTTCAGCACAGTTCAATACTACAATATCTCACAAAAAGTACACAGAAAATATATGGAAGATATGCACTGTAAGTTTATCATGAATAAGAAGATAATACCAGTGTCTAATGTGGCCTGTAACTGGTAGAGAGGCTTTGTTCACTCTCATGAATCAGCTTGTAATGGCTGGCAGCAGTGCTTTGCCACCAGTTTATTCTTTCACACAAGGGTGGGACAGCAGAGAGTTACATTCCAGACTATTGCAGCGCTTGCCTAACAGAGCTACATCTCCCTCTATGAAACATGAGCTGAAGCACTACTTGCTATCTGCAATCCGTAATCATACCGGGTTGCCTTCTTTAGGGAACTTCACTACACACACTGGGGGTTCAATTCTGGGTTGCTCCTCTTAGGTTCTCTAGCTTATGACAGCCCATTTGGGGCTGCAGTGCAAACCAGTGTTCTGTCCAACAATGGCTAGAATACATGCTTCAGAGAACAATGCAAGAAACTCCACGGTGAATAGTTACAGAATAGAGAAAAATATGCACTTGTCAGAAGAATTAAGCTAAATTTCTCTCTCAAAAGAGCTAAAGACCAACTACAGCAAAAGCAAAATTGTTACCTATTAACATTTAAGAACCATCCCATCTCCGTGCATTTAAAAATGAGGGGTCATCCTAGGGCATGAACTTTAATCCACTACTTTAAAGATGAGACTTTGATGCCAGTAGCTCTAATAGTTGTGAAGCTAGCACCAGTAAGACACAGTGTCTTCTAGAGTGAATTATTTCCCCTCTGCAAAAATACTGCTGCTAAGGGGTTGTCCACACACAAGTTTGCACCTCTTTTGTTAAACTGGCACAAACCTCTACGTAGACATTTAGGCCTGGTCTATACCTAACACTTTAGTCGACCTAGCTACATTGCTCAGGGGTGTGAAAAATTGTGTCATGTGTGGTCGACCTAATCCCCACTGTAGGCACAGCTAGGTCAATGGAAGAATTCTTGCATCGACTTCGCTAACGCCTCTTGGAGAGGTGGGTTAACTATATCAGTGGGGGGAAAAAAAACCTCTTCCATGAATATAAGAAGCACCTATATTACAATGCTGCAGCAACACTGCAGCAGTTGTGCTGCCACAATGTAGACTTAACCTTATTTCTGTTTAGTTCAACCTTTTCTTAATCAATTTAAGCTAACACTGTATCCACACAGCCTTTTGTACTGGTTTAACTAAATCTGTTTTAAAAAAAAAAAACAAAAACAGAACACCTTTATTAAACCAGAGCCATTCTGTGCTTAGACTAGCCTTAATTATTTCAGACCTAGTTTGCACTATCAAGGGAAATAGGGAAGAGGAGAACAAAGGGGCTACTGAGTCACTGGCGATTGTTTAACTGACACGTCATGGGAAATATGTCAGCAAGACAAAAGTTCAACACAGATGTTATGATCTAACGTTTTAGCAACAAACATAAAATGCTGGAAATTGAGGTTAGCAATTAATTCAAAAGGAACGGAGACTATTAATTTAAGTTTAAAACGTTGAAAAATTAGTCTACTCATATTAGGAGTTTCTTCAAAGCAAAGCAAAAAACAACCCAAGAGAAGGAAGTGCTCAAAAGAAGTCAGTGAGAGCAGAAGAGACGCAACATCTATGAAAAAATCAGGTCCATGAGGCCAGACTGCCAAAAGAACTCACCAGCCAGCAGCTCCCACTGGGAGTCACCCTTGAAAACATGTCCATTTCATTTAAGTGCCTAAATGGGATAGGAACAGTTCTGAAAATATGGCGTTCAAGTGCTTAAGAAAAAAACGAGTAGCATGTAAAGCAAACTATCATATAGAAATATGATTCTACGCATCATTCCAATATGGAATCCAAAGACTGCAATCCCCAGATGAACATGCTGAATACACCTACCACACCAGGAGACCTGTAGAATGATACTCTCTAAAAAGTTTTACTGAGAAATTTTAAAACTTTTTACAATGAAGAGGCAACTACAGAATGTGAACCAGGAAATGTCCCAAATGGTAGCAAACTCCAATCACTGCTACATATTTCCATAAGAACTCTACTGTTGATTGCTTGTATCCCCCACTCCCACCCCCATCACCCACAACAGGTAAGATTCATAACCTACGTTCTACAGCCCAAAGGAGGTTGGGAACAGAGATCTAGTTTCCTTCACACAACTGTCTCCTGATATCCATTAGCACTTCATCTCTTGTTTCCTCACCTTTCAGAGCAACAAGTAGGGGGAGAGTTAATGACTTCCCTATACACCAGTCTGGGAATCTCAGACTCTAGTCAACTCACTTTGCTCATTCTGGAGTTATCCTCCTCAGCCTTCCCAACCACCACCACAAGCCTTATTAACAAGAGATCTGAAAATAAAGCCCAATCAAAAGTTTGATTTTTAAATGAGACGGTTTTATTTTTCCCATTTAAACTTTTTAAAGCAACATTTCCAAATGTCAATCTGCACTTACCGCACCTTTCACCAGACAAAAGGCTCGCAAAGCACTTTACAAAGGTGAGTATTAGAGCTAATTTACCTATGGAAAACTAAGGCACAGGGAGGTTAAGTGAATTGCCCAGTATCACATGGCTAGAGTGACAAAGCCAGGAAAGAGAACCCAGGAATCCCAACTCCTAGTCCCTATTCTAACTGCTAAACACTCCCTCCCACATCATGCTTACATTTTTGAATTTATAACCATGTGTCACAAGAACTAAGTTCACTGTAAACCACTATAATTATTTAAATTGACAATACAAATCAGTTCAATATGTTGCTATTCAATACTTTGTGCACTGCATATCTTTGCAATCACCATCACAGTAGGAGTCACGCCACATGGATTTTACAGCACTTCCAAATTAGCTTCATAAGAACATTGTCACACAGACTAACTGCAGTCCTTCAACCAGATTTTAAAAAGGTTAATGATAATTGCAATGTACCAAGCTGGATGTAGCACCAGGACGAGCACTGCTGAGTCAAGATGAAGTTCATTTTCATTTGACATCTTTGTACATTATGTAGAATGTGGGTGGTGGGGCAGGAGGAGAAAGAAATCAGAGCATTAAAGAAACTGGGAGGTGTTGCAAACACCAGGGAGAACTGAGAAACAATAAGAAATCTAGAAACATTAGAAATAAGGGCATGAGATATATGCAAAAAAAGAAATTCAACTTGAAATAAATGCATTTAATACTCTGGGAAATGTAAACTAGATCACAGCTGGAGGGAAGATGATACTTGAGGTGACAGTGGACAGTAAATTAGACAGGAGCTTGTAATGTGATGGGGGGGGAAGAGGGGGGAAAAAAAAAAAAAAAAGGGATTCAGGGCTACACCCAGAGCAAAAAGGTTATGTCCTAATCTCTAAAACTCTGATGTGAACTGTATTCAGCTCTAAGCAATCCAATATCAGCACTCACTACTGACAAACTGGATGACATTCGGGGGGAAGTGATAAAGTCACAGAAGGGATTGATTTATGAAGAAACATTAAAGTAGCTACATGTGTAATTTGGCTAATGACAACTAAGATGGACACATTAACTGCCTACAATTATTTGAAGAGTGAATGCCAATGAGGGAGAAGGAGCATTGTACAAGTAGGTATAACCAAGAATAATGGCACAAATTTAAGGCAAAACTTGGCTAAGTACAAATAAAGTTGTCAACAGTGAAATCTGTTAGATGCAGGAATAGTCTCCTCAAAGAAACCCTATTGCTGGAGACATTTACAACTGGATTGTCTCAAGAAAATCTAGAATGGAATAATCCTGCACTGGCCAGTGAGATGGACCAGATATCCTGAAAGGTATTTTCTTGCTCTAACTGCTATGATTAAACAGCATAAATAAATTTAGAGAGAGAAAATGTATCACCGGAAATATAGAGAAAATTTGACATTCCCCAAATGTCTTTGCTTGAGTACAACTGTGAAAACTGAACAAATTTTTATAATTCAGTGGCCCTCCAGGTTTTGTAAACTAGGATTCTGTGGACAGGATAGCTTCATCCAATGCCTGTTTGTTCACTGTTTTGAAACAGAAAGACTGGTTTTCCACCACTCTACGCCCAATCAGATTCTGGGATTAGAAATAATTGGTCCAAATGAAGAACCATCTCTTTAAAAAAAAAAAAAAAGGCTTCTGCAGACACAAGTACAGTTAACCATATGTCAACAAACTTTGCATCTACATTTCTGGCTTGTAACTTCCATCAATTCAATCTTCTTTTTGGGCACTAACAGCAAACAAGCACTTCAGTGATGGTTAAACTACAGCCATGAAACTGATTATGGTTGGCCAGAATGATAAATGCTTAATATGTATTCATATGATAGCAGTCAAATACAATTTCTTTTCTCAAAAAAAGAAGAAAGAGGTTAACCCTGCTAGTAACCAGATTCCAACTCGGGCAATTGTATTCTACCCCCCTAAAATCCCCTTTGTTCAAGTGATGAAGTTATTCTTAATTTGTGCCAAATCACTGTTTTATAGAATTGGTGGTTCAGAATAGCTGCTGCATTCTACACCACAAGTGTCTATATTTTAGTGAATGGGCAACAACTATATTTATACAGTTTGTAAAGCACCATGCAATCCTTTTGGCTAGTGCTATTGGTTATGGTTAACAATGTGCTTAATGCTGTACCAGACAAACTGAAGAAAGTCCCTACCCCATAGAACACAATGATGAAACAAGACATGCTGAGGAGCCCAGAGAAAGTATGCATATCATTTTATCACGGTAATATATTCATAGAAAAATTTAGTCTTTAGAAGGGACCTGAATATGGAGACGGTAGCTACTTGGTGAACCAGGATAGAGATGACACTCCATGCATAGAAAGCAGCATGGAAAAAGGTACAGATTGGAGAATGGAAAGAGGTTATGAAGGATGGCAGTGGTACTCAACTGGATTTCATGAAGGGTGTAAATTACAACAGAGTCTGGTCTTAAAAATTTAAGTTTATTTGATTAATCTATGTTGATTTTATACGCATCACCAAGTATTTTTATTGTCACATAACATTTCATGTAAGAAAAGTCAAACCTGTTGGTCTTTTTCTTTTAGGGTAAGGCGAGAAAATGGGGCCCAATTAATTTTAGCAATAAAGATGAAACCCTTTTGACAAATAAGCCGGTTTGTTTAATAGTTCTAGTTTACTAGAAACTGTCAACTATTCTACCACAGTATGTAAGTGAAAGAAAAGCAATTGTGGAGTAATAGATTAAACACTCATTGCTTCTACAAGTTCTCATAAAGTTTGGGCTCCCAAAGTCTAACAGTGAGAAACAACAATTATATAGCCCCCTCCTGGGAAGTGTATTGGAAGGGGATGACGCCTCCCATCTCCAGGCAAGTTAAATCAGTTACTCTAAACATCAATAGGGTAAAAACTTAATGTTTAAATTGCACAATATATATTTTTTCTTAAATAATTGTTGTTACACACACACACACAAAGATTGCACAATTTAAACATTAAGTTTTTACCATGCTGATGTTTAGAGTAACTGATTTAACTTGCCTGGGGATGGGGGGGGGGTCAACTCCTTCCAATATACTTCCCAGGAGGGGGCTGTTAAAGGGTTACTCCCACTACATCTAGTCTCAGCGTTACCCACCCTACTCCTAGACCCCGTCAAGTTGTTTTTGTGACACCCCCAATCTACCAATCCCATGAGCCCCCTCTCTTCCCCCCACCCCGAGCCTACAATCTCCCTAACTCACCCATTTTAACTAGAGAGCCCCAAGCCCTTACCCAGGCCAGGATCTCCCTACTGCACTCTCCATAGCCACCTGCTGACCCAGAACGGCCCTGCTGCATAGGGCCCCCCACAATCCCCATCCCCACAGCCCAGAACCCCTTCTCATCACGGGGGCCTCTCATAACCCCCCAAACCAAAGCCCTCAGGGGCCCCCACCAAGGAGCCCAGGACCCCTCACATACACACCCCCCACCAGCTGTCCGTAGCCGGGCCCCCTCCCCCCAACCAGCCACCGCCCGGGCCCCTCGGAGGCTCCAGCAACCCTGAGCACCGCCCATCCCTGAAGGGGGGCGTGCTCCACATCATTCCCAGACGCTGTTGGCTGCGGCGCCCATCACTCCGAGCCGCCCGGCGTACCGATTGGCCGAAGAGCTTGTCACTCACGAAAGGGGCCGGTACTCTCACGAAAACTCGGGGAGATGGGGGGGCCCATCGTCTACTCCAGGGGGATAGCGGGGGGCCTCGCTCACCTCGAGACCGGGGGGCACACGTGGGTTGCCTCAGGTCCACACCTCTGCCTTGTGCTGGCTCCCGAATCTCGCGCTGGCTCCGACCCTCCCGAGCTGTCCCTGGGTCTCGCGCTGGGTGCCCCCTCCCTACGCGCGATATTCTCGCGAGACTTCCAATGGGGCGGGGCATGGAACAGAG
>NW_020665187.1:1440852-1494492 GCF_002925995.2 Terrapene triunguis | reverse complement strand
CCACTGAGGGGACATTGACAGAGACCCCCTCACCCCCCACCACTGAGGGGATAGTGACCCCACTGCTCTCTGTTCCCTAGATTTCAAAGAGAGAACAGCAGACAAACTCCCAGCACGTGCACAGTGTGTGTCTTCACACCAGCACTCTTCACACACCCCACTTTGTAGATAGAGACAATGACTAAGTGTCCTTTGTCCAACTATAAAGAACTAGCTAGCATACATGTTTTTTCTATCTACTTCCACTCTCTACTGGCTGGAAATTGACCTATTTAGCTGTGTGTCATCAGCCCTATACTGCTACTGTCAATTCCCTCTTGGCAGAAGTGGTAGAGGCTTGTGTTTTTGGAGCATGAAGATCTGGATTCTGTTCCCCTTGTTGCAGTGTCCATGGTAAGCAACAAACCTGACAGCCATGAAGTCTTAGGTTTGTTACACTGCTTGTCAATTACTGTAATTCCTCTTGGATACCAATGATAACAATACAGCACCATGTAACTTGCTGGTTATTCAAAGCAACCCCTCTTTGCAAAAGAGATGTTTGGAAACTAAGCCACCCAAGATGCATAAATGTGTATTTGCTCCTGAGTAGTTACCACCATTTGGGATGTTGCCAGGTTGTTCCCATTAGGAGGACAAATGAATAACTTGAGTCAGGTCTATTCTTTGTGTATATTCTTTGTAAATAAACAGGTTTGAACTAAGTCCTGCTTTGCTGAACAGAGTAGCAATAAATAACAGAAGGCAGTTTCCAAGCTTGACTCTCCAGACAGTCCTGTGCCTCAAGGCTTATTGCCTCACACACACACAGCTTGCCACTTGCTCCTGTATTTGTAACCAGGGAACTCCCTCTGCTCAGGCTTCACCATGTGACCAGTGCCTTGGGCAGTAGCCTGGTATTGTTTCTAGATATCACTACATACAGGGACTTAATTGCTCCTTCCATTTAGACTGACAGAAGAGTGCTTTGCATACCCACTGGCTTTGACCAGGTCTGTGATTGTCTATATATGAAGGACCCTCTTGATGGCAGCCATTAACACCTTCCAGCATAAAACATGGAAAAGTCAATGATGTAGCAGATATGCATTTTGGGCCAGGGACAGTTTTATTGGTCTGTGTTTGTACAGCGCCGAGCACAATGGAGTCCTGGTCCCTGACTGGGGCTCCTAGGCATTACTGCTATACAAATAAATAATAATCTTAGCATTTTAGGAACATGCGGTGTGAAAGCTGGGCACTGGGACCTCTTGAGAAGCAGCATGATCCAGTGGATCAGGTACTAGACTGGGAATCAGGAGACATGGGTTCTATTCTTGGATCTGTCTCTGACCTGCTGGGTGACTTTGGTCAAATAACTTCCCCTCAATGACTCTGTTTCCCCTCCCACCCTTTGTTTTGTCTAATTAGATTATTAACTCCCCTGAGCGCCTGATAATTAAACCAACCTAAGCACCAGTATAGGCACAGCGAGGTCAATGAAATTGTTCTGTCAACCTAGCGACTGCCAGTCAGGTAGAGTATTACCTACATCAATGGAAAAACCCCTTCCATCAATGTAGGAAGCATTTACACTAGAGCAACGTAGCTACACTGCTATAGCTGTGCCGCTGTAATTCTCATAGTGTAGACATGGCCCCAGTATCAGTCGCCAGGACAAGCAGTGGTTCTCAAACCTTTTTATTGGTGACCCCTTTCACATAGCAAGCCTCTGAATGTGACCCCCCTCTTGTAAATTAAAAACACTTTTTAATATATTTAACACCATTATAAATGCTGGAGGCAAAGCGGGGTTGGGCTGGAGGCTGACAGCTCATGACCCCCAATGTAATAACCTCGTGACCCCCTGAGGGGTCCCGACCCCCAGTTTGAGAACCCCTGTCCTAAACCACATATTTCTCAAACACACCAGTGAAACTCAGAGAGACAAGGTGGGTGAGGTAATATCTTTTATTGGACCAACTTCTGTTGGTGAGAGAGACCAGCTTTCAAGCTTACACAGAGCTCTTCTTCTCTAATATTGTGGGACCGACACAGCTACAACACTGCATACTGTGAAACTCAGTCGTTTAATCCAGTGGTGCCTAACTTTATTACATAGGAGGGCCACATAAACCTAAGCACAACCTTGTGTGGGCCAAACAGATTCTATATTTTAATAAGATTTAAAGTCACCTGTATTGATTTATATTTTAAGTTCAGCTTGTTTTGTATGTATTTAGATAGACAATACTGTACATAGAAACAACCTATTTACACACTTGCGTAAACTAAAATGATGTAAACATGACGACAAAACGCTAATGAATTGGCTGTTAGTATATTGTGTTGAAGCAGGCTGTGGGCCTTATGAAATGCTTTGGTGGGCCATCTACGGCCCGCAGGCCGTAGATTGGGCACCCCTGAATGTAGATGGGATATCTTACTGCATGTCAGGAGCTACCGGAAATTGCTTATCTCAGACAAGAGAAAGTCTTGTTCTAAGCAGGACCAGAAAATTAGGCCTGTCTTTGGGGCAGAATAAATCTGGGAATCCTAAGTAACCTCAGGCAAGTCTACTTTAAAACTCCATTTATATAGGGAAGCATCAGAGATGGAGCTAACAGTTTTGTCCCACCTAGAACACACCCACACCAGGAGAAAAGAGATAAGTGGTTAGCTCCCAAGTATGGGTTAATATTCTTTTAGGGTCTGATTCACTGTTGTCCTGACTTAATACAAAATGGAGGTAAAATGCTACCAGATCAGGGTGCTGTTTTCCACTGTTGTAAACGAGTGTACAAAATACAGAGCAATAAGGGATTATCAAGGTAATTGTGAGGCCCTCTCACTGTAACATCTGGGCAATCATTAATGGATTTGATCCTCACAGATCCCATTCTACAGATGAAAAAACTGAAGTGCGTGGTTAAATGACTTGCCTAACGCCATGCAGGACACCTGTGACTGAATTGGGAATTTAACCCAGATCCAGTGTCTTGTTTACCAGAGCCTACCCTGGGTGCATTAGAGAAATATGCATCATTATAACTACCTCAGTGCACATTGCCAATGTAGAATTGTGCAGAGTTACTCTCACAGGGCTGGAAGATAGAAGGTTTGTAACCATCAGGGGAGTGATGTTCTGGAACAGTTTCCCAGGAGGAGCAGGGGGAGCAAACCAGTTGACTAGTTTTAAGATGGAGCTTGATGAAGGTCTGAATAGGATGATATGATGGGGTTGCTTGCAATAGCAAGGGACTGGACTCTGTGATCCAGGAGGAGGTCCCCTCCAGACTAGTCCTATGTTTTACACTGATTTGACTTAACCCAGCAGTCACTGGAGTAAACTAACGACTGAGGGAATATTTTGTTCAGATGAAAGGCAGGAGAGAATCCAGCAGGAAAGAACAATCCATGCTGACTATAAAACCCCTTACGAGTTAAACAAATTCCTCTGCAATCCCTGACCATTCCTATCTCATAGAACTGGAAGGGACCTGAAAGTTCATCGAGTCCAGCCCCCTGCCTTCACTAGCAGGACCAAGTACTGATTTTGCCCCAGATCCCTAAGTGGCCCCCTCAAGGATTGAACTCACAATCCTGGGTTTAGCAGGCCAATGAGCGCTGTGTGCGTGTAAACACAAGAGAAATTGTATGCCCTGACCTTAGAGTGCAGAAGAGCACGGCGGTGCCTTTGCCGCATCTATGTTTGCAGCTGCGAGTTGGAAAATGGTGCACAAGAGTGGCTGATTATGGGATGGAACAGAGAGAATTGAGGGCATTTGGTACCAGATCCCCACTGTTCTCTGAGACGCGCCTGGGTATCCTCCAATGCACAGGGACAGTTTCCATAAGGGGCAGGTCTGAAGGCCTCACAGAGGACAGTGAGATGCCTACCCACAGTGCACCGTGCCTTTCACCATTACAACTTGGTACCCTATGGACAGAATATGCTGTCACAAACAGCCAAATACAAATGGTCTTTACTTCAGTAGTTTTGTGGGGTCACTGTAATCCACAGCAACTCAGTGCACCCCTCTGTCCCCCCTTTAGTGGTGCCTGAGCCACATGCAGAGAATCAGAGAATATCAGGGTTGAAAGAGAGGTCATCAAGAGGTCATCTAGTCCAACCCCCTGCTCAAAGCAGGACCAATCCCAACTAAGTTATCCTAGCCAGGGCTTTGTCAAGCCAGGCCTTTAAAACCTCTGAGGATAGAGATTCCACCACCTCCCTAGGTAACTCATTCCAGTGCTTCACCACCCTCCTAGTGAAATAGTGTTTCCTAATATCCAACCTAGACCTCCCCCACTGCAACCTGAGACTATTGCTTCTTGTTCTGTCATCTGCCACCACTGAGAACAGCTGAGCTCCATCCTCTTTGGAACCCTCCTTCAGGTAGTTGAAGGCTGCTATCAAATCCCCCCTCACTCTTCTCTTCTACAGACTAAATAATCCCAGGTCCCTCAGCTTCTCCTCGTAAGTCATGTGCCCCAGCCCTCTAATCATTTTCGTTGCCCTCTGCTGGACTCTCTCCAATTCGTCCACATCCCTTCAGTAGTGGCAGGACCAAAACTGGATGCAGTACTCCAGGTGTGGCCTCACCAGTGCCGAATAGAGGGGAATAATCACTTCCCTCGATCTGCTGGCAATGCTCCTACTAATACAGCCCAATATGCCGTTGGCCTTCTTGGCAACAAGGGCACACTGCTGACTCATACCCAGCTTCTCGACCACTGTAATCCCCAGGTCCTTTTCTGCAGAACTGCTGCTTAGCCGGTCGGTCCCCAGCCTGTAGCAGTGCCTGGGATTCTTCCTTCCTAAATGCAGGACTCTGCACTTGTCCTTGTTGAATCTTTTGGCCCAATCCTCCAATTTGTCTACGTCACTCTGGACCCTATCCCTACCCTCCAGCATATCTACCTCTCCCCCTAGCTTAGTGTTATCTGCAAACTTGTTGAGGGTGCAATCCATCCCATCATCCAGATCATTAATAAAGATGTTGAACAAAACCGGCCCCAGGACTGACCCCTGGGGCACTCCGCTTGATACCGGCTGCCAACTAGACTTCGAGCCGTTGATCACTACCTGTTGAGCCCAACAATCTAGCCAGCTTTCTAGCCACCTTATAGTCCATTCATCCAATCTATACTTCTTTAACTTGCTGGCAAGAATACTGTGGGAGACTGTATCAAAAGCTTTGCTAAAGTCAAGATATAGCACATCCATCGCTTTCCCCATATCCACAGAGCCAGTTATCTCATCATAGAAGGCAATCAGGTTAGTCAGACATGACTTGCTCTTGATGAATCCATGTTGACTGTTCCTGATCATCTTCCTCTCCTCCGAGTGCTTCAAAATGGATTCCTTGAGGACCTGCTCCATGATTTTGCTGGGGACTGAAGTGAGGCTGACCGGTCTGTAGTTCCCCAGGTTCTCTTTCTTCCCTTTTTTAAATATGGGCACTATATTTGCCTTTTTCCAATCGTCCGGGACCTCCCCTGATTGCCATGAATTTTCAAAGATAATGGCCAATGGCTCTGCAATCACATCAGCCAACTCCCTCAGCACTCTTGGATGCATTAGATCTGGACCCATGGACTTGTGCATGTCCAGCTTTTCTAAATAGTCCTTAACCTGGTCTTTCACCACTGAGGACTGCTCACCTCCTCCCCATACTGTGTTGCCCAGTGCAGCAGTCTGGGAGCTGACCTTATCTGTGAAGACCGAGGCAAAAAAAGCATTGAGTACTTCAGCTTTTTCCACATCATGTGTCACTAGGTTGCCTCCCCCATTCAGTAAAGGTCCCACACTTTCCCTGACCACCTTCTTGTTGCTAACATACCTGTAGAAACCCTTCATGTTACCCTTCATATCCCTTGCCAGCTGCAACTCCAATTGTGCCTTGGCCTTCCTGATTACACCCCCATGCTCTAGCAGTATTTTTATACTCCTCCCTAGTCATCTGTCCAAATTTCTACTTCTTGTAAGCTTCCATTTTGAGTTTAAGCCTACTGAAGATTTCACTGTTAAGCCAAGCTGGTCGCCTGCCATATTTGCTATTCTTTCTGCACATCGGGATGGTTTGTTCCTGTGTCCTCAATAAGGCTTCTTTAAAACACAGCCAGCTCTTCTGGACTCTTTTCTCCCTCATATTAGCCTCCCAGGGGATCCTGCCCATCAGTTCCCTAAGGGAGTCAAAGTCTGCTTTTCTGAAGTCCAGGGTCCATATTTTGCTACTCTCCTTTCTTCCTTTTGTGAGGATCCTGAACTCAATCATCTCATGGTCACTGCTGCCTAGGTTGCCACCCACTTCTACTTCCCCTACCAATTCTTCCCTGTTTGTGAGCAGCAGGTCAAGAGGAGCACGGGGCCGTGTTGGTTCCTCCAGCACTTGTACCAGGAAGTTGTCCCCAACATTCTCCAAAAACTTCCTGGATTGTCTGTGCATTGCTGTATTGCTCTCCCCGCAGATGTCAGGGTGATTGAACTGTGATCTGGAAACTTCAGTTAGTTGTCCGAGGTTGATTAGCCTGCTACCGGCTTGCCTAACAGAGCTGGACCTTTTAGCTCAAACAGTCGAGGGCCCAAGTTCAATCTCCACTGTCCAAAACGCCCCTCAGAGGCATGGCTTAAAACCACTATGCCAGCCAAACTTTTATCACTACAACTTTCTAACGCAGAAAGGCCCTGAGGGGAAATGTTACCATATGATTTAGCGCCAGCCATTCAGCACAGCAGTTTAGGGCAGGAAGGTACAGTCTGATTTACTCAGCTGATACCTTGGGGGAGCCAGAATGGAATAACCTGGCCTGGAATTTATCCAGGATGCCCTGACGTTTGCGAAAGTGACATGGGATCTTTAATGATCGCAAGCCTCGGGGAGGGCGGTTTTGAAATCACACTGGCTATTTCATATCCTGATGTGGTCAAGCAGATGCTAAAATGAAGGAGAGAAGGGGGAAGCGAAACAAAAAAAGCAAAGCAAAAGTGCCTCAGAGAGATACAGGAGAAGAGGGGAGTCCTTTAAAGTGGGGAGGACTTGCCAAACCAAACAACTCTACATGCTCTGTGCTCCAGCCCAGAAAAAACAAAGGCCCTTTCTTTGCTTCCCAAACATCAGATCCTTTGCCAAAGGGGCCTGTTTACCCAATTGGAAAGGTGAAAGATTTGCTCCTCTTTTCTCTCCCAGTCTCCTGCTTCAAGCTGCAATTGATCATGCCCAGAGCTGCCTGAGGGCACTGGGATTTGGTGTCAGGTAATTACAAGAGAGGGGAGCAAAGGGATGCCTAACCTGAGCAGGAGCCCTGGGTATGAACTGCACTGACTATAAAGCAGTAATTGCCTTGTTAACAATAGAAAGTGTCATCAGGAATAATAGGCTCCAAATTGAGGAAGATTAAGCAAATGATAGGTAAGTGGGCTAAATGCTACTTGCTAGCCTTTCCATTAATTAAATTAATGAGCCATGCCGCTATTCAAATTATGTGCCTGCTTTCTGTGTGCTCCAGAGGGAAAGCAGCAGCATGCCCTTTGGGCTCAATACAGCCTTCCCCAGGCTCTAGTAACAAGGGAGGGAGTAGATGGATGGGGAAATTGTCTTTGGATGCTTAAGGTTAACTAGGGTGATATTATTGGGGCTGTTCTGATATTAGGTACGCAACTATACCCCTCCCCTGAAAAAAAAAGTGTCCTGATTTTTCACACTTGCTATCTGAGCACCCTAAGGTTAACTATGGGCATGTTCTTGGCTGACATCCCCCATCGTATTGGAAAGTGGTGCCATTCCTATGGCCAGGGATACATTTAGACTGTAAGGTCTTTGGGGCAGGGACTGTCTTTTTGTTCTGTGTTTGTACAGCACCTAGCACTATGGGGTCTGGGTCCATGAGTGGGGCTCTTTGGTGCTACTGCAAAACAAATAAATTATAATTAATGATCTGAGTCCATTATTTATGATTGGGGCCCCGATGTGCTGAGCTCCCAGTCTAAAGAAATAAAGGGTGGGAAGGGAAACTGAGGCACGGAGACGGGACATGACTTGTACAGTGTCACACAGAAGAGCTGAGATTAGAACCCAGTGTCCTGACTCCCAATCACATGCGCCATGTGCTAGATCAGGGGTAGGCAACCTATGGCATGTGTGCCGAAGGCGGCACGCGAGCTGACTTTCAGTGGCACTCACACTGCCTTGGTCCTGGCCACTGGTCCGGGGGGCTCTGCATTTTAATTTAATTTTAAATGAAGCTTCTTAAACTTTTTAAAAACCTTATTTACTTTACATACAACAATAGTTTCATTATATATTATAGACTTATAGAAAGAGACCATCTAAAAACGTTAAAATGTATTACCGGCACGCGAAACCTTAAATTAGAGTGAATAAATGAAGACTCGGCACACCACTTCTGAAAAGTTGCCGACCCCTGTGCTAGATCATACTGCCTCCCCTCAATCTAACCTGCTTTAATAATCAGAGCAAGAACTCTCCTGATTAAATATGAAACTATACATGTGGATGGGTCCAGTGAACGGGAATCAGGTTCTAATCTGGATTCTGACAATTTGCCACAAGGTGTGGGCCAGTCATTTCAATCTCGCTGTGCCTGAGTTTCCCCATCTGTAAAGTAGGGGCAGTAATCCTGACCTGTCTCATTGTGGGGATGAACTCGTTGGCAAGGTACTTAGAAAAAGCTAAGGTGCAAGTATGAGTCAGCTGTTGTGGTATTTGTGTGTTGTGACCACTTGTTCACTAGGCTGAAAATCATGAACTTGCTCCATACAGGCCGGTACATATCTGTCTGAGCATGACCGCTACTGGCCACTGCAGAGCGGCGGTCTGGTAGTTAGTGAGATGATGACCTGCAGTGGTACTTCATTTCCTTTGTTGGATCAAGCTAGAGTGCTCCAAATCTTCCAGGTCAAAGCCCTACGACCATGCACAAGATTCTTTCTATTGTCATATTTCAGAGTAGCAGCTGTGTTAGTCTGTAT
Organism: Terrapene triunguis; assembly: GCF_002925995.2. Lineage (NCBI taxonomy): Eukaryota > Metazoa > Chordata > Testudines > Emydidae > Terrapene > Terrapene triunguis. Next base: position 1,485,518 of record NW_020665187.1, on the reverse strand, counting down.
CCACAAAAAGAACAGGAGTACTTGTGGCACCTTAGGCCTGGTCTACACTATGACTTTAATTCGGATTTAGCAGCGTTAAATTGAATTAACCCTGCAGCCGTCCACACAACGGAGCCATTTATTTCAAAATAAAGGGCTCTTAAAATCGATTTCTGTACTCTTCCCCGACGAGCGGAGTAGCGCCAAAATCGATATTGTCATTTCGAATTAGGGTTAGTGTGGCCGCAATTCGATGGTATTGGCCTCCGGGAGCTGTCCCAGAGTGCACCATTGTGACCACTCTGGACAGCAATCTGAACTCGCATGCACTGGCCAGGTAGACAGGAAAAGCCCCACGAACATTTGAATTTCATTTCCTGTTTGTCCAGCGTGGAGAGCACAGGTGACCACAGATAGCTCAGCTCATCAGCACAGGTAACCATGCAGGCCGATAATCGAAAAAGAGCACCAGCATGGACCGTACGGGAGGTACTGGATCTGATCGCTATATGGGGAGAGGATTCAGTGCTAGCAGAACTTCGTTCGAAAAGACAAAATGCCAAAACTTTTGAAAAAATCTCCAAGGGCATGATGGAGAGAGGCCACAATAGGGACTCAGATCAGTGCCGCGTGAAAGTTAAGGAGCTCAGACAAGCCTATCAAAAAACAAAGGAGGCAAACGGTCGCTCCGGGTCAGAGCCGCGGACATGCCGCTTCTACGCCGAGCTGCATGCAATTCTAGGGGGGGCCGCCACCACTACCCCACCTGTGACCGTGGATTCCGGGGCGGGGGTAATCTCATCAGCCACACCTGAGGATTCTGCGGATGGGGAAGAGGAGGAGGAGGAGGAGGAGAAGCTTGCGGAGAGCACCCAGCACTCCGTTCTCCCCAACAGCCAGGATCTTTTTCTCAGCCTGACTGAAGTACCCTCCCAACCCTCCCAAGCCAGTATCCAAGACCATGACCCCATGGAAGGGACCTCAGGTGAGTTTACCTTTTAAAATATAAAACTTGTTTTAAAAGCAAGCATTTTTTAATGATTACTTTGCCCTGAGGACTTGGGATGCATTCGCGGCCAGTACAGCTACTGGAAAAGTCTGTTAACGTGTCTGGGGATGGAGCAGAAATCCTCCAGGGACATCTCCATGAAGCTCTCCTGGAGGTACTCCAAAAGCCTTGCCACAAGGTTTCTGGGCAGTGCAGCCTTATTCCGTCCTCCATGGTAGGACACTTGACCACGCCATGCTTGCAGCAAGTAATCTGGTATCATTGCCTGACAAAGCCTGGCAGCGTATGGTCCCGGTGTTTGCTGGCATTCAAGCAACATCCGTTCTTTATCTCGCTGTGTAATCCTCAGGAGAGTGATATCGCTCATGGTAACCTGGTTGAAATACGGGAACTTAATTAAGGGGACAGAGGTGGCCGTTCCTACTGGGCTGTTTGCCTGTGGCTGAAAAGAAATCCTTCCCTGCAGTTAGCCAAGCGCAGGGTGGGGGGAATTGGCACTGAGCTTTTCGCGTTTGGCTAGCAGGGATCTTCCCTGTTACCAGCCACGCGGTGGGCGGAGGGGTACAGCGATCATCCCAGATAATTCATGGCGGGGGGGTTAGTTTGGTTTCTGCAGGGATCTTCCCTGATACCTGCCACGCGGTGGGGGGAGGGATAAAGCGATCATCCCAGAGAATTGGATCAGGAGGGGGTTAGTTTGTTTTCTGCTGCTGAAGGTTAACAGGAAAACCGCAGCAGTCAACGAGCTTTGCTTGGTATGTGGGAAAGGAGGGCGCAGAAGCCAAAAGACAATGGCTTACCATGGCCGCATGCAAGCTGAATTCTGTTGCCCGGACCTGCGTCTGTGATCTCTAACACCAAAGCCACAGGCACTCAATATTAAGATGGAAAATGCGACCTTGTACTGAAATCACATGTGCTATGTAATGTGAATAGTGTTGGTCACCGTGAAAGAGTATAAGCATTGTTCTGCAAAATGTATCATTTTTAAAAACTTCTCTCCTTTTTTTCAACCCTCCCTCCAGCAGCTGCAAATTTTTCAAGCCTCCATCCTCCGTCCCGAAGGCTATCTCAGATAAGGCGGCGTAGAAAGAGGACGCGAGACAACATGTTCACGGAAATAATGGAATGCACCCGCAATGAAAGAGCTCATTTGAATGAGTGGAAGGACACGGTATCTAAATTTAGGAAAGATGCCAGTGAACGTGAGGTCATGAGGGACGCTCGAGATGAGAGGTGGCAGGCTGCAACGCTGGGGCTGCTGCGTGAGCAAACGGACATGCTCCGGCGTCTGGTGGAGCTTCAGGAACGGCAGCAGGATAACAGACTGCCGCTGCAGCCGCTGTATAACCTCCCTCCCCCCTCACCGTGTTCCATATCCTCTTCACCCAGACGTGTAAGAACGCGGGGTGGGGGGAGGCTCTGTGCACCCTCCCACTCCACCCCAGTGGACAGCCCAACCAAAAGGCTGTCATATTGAATTTTTTCAGTGGCCTTTTACTTCCCTCCTATCCTCCTCCCAAACCTCACCCAGATTACCTTGTTGGTTCTCTCCCTATGTTTATAATCACTTAATAAAGAATACATGATTTTTAAACGATAGTGACTTTATTTCCTTTGAAAGCAAGCTGGGGAAACGGGGAGGGTGGGTTCCTTACAGAGAATGAGTCAATAAAGGGGGCAGGTTTTCATGAAGGAGAAACAAACAGAAATTTCACACTGTAGCCTGGCCAGTCATGAAACTGGTTTTCAAAGCTTCTCTGATGCACAGCGCTTCCTGGTGTGCTCTTCTAATCGCCCTGGTGTCTGGCTGCGCATAATCAGCAGCCAGGCGATTTGCCTCAGTCTCCCACCCTGCCATAAAGGTCTCCCCCTTACTTTCACAGAGATTGTGGAGCACACAGCAAGCAGAAATAACAATGGGGAGATTGGTTTGGCTGAGGTCTGAGCGAGTCAGTAGCGATCGCCAGCGACCTTTTAAACGGCCAAATGCACATTCTACCACCATTCTGCACTTGCTCAGCCTGTAGTTGAACAGCTCCTGACTCCTGTCCAGGCTGCCTGTGTATGGCTTCATGAGCCATGGCATTAAGGGGTAGGCTGGGTCCCCAAGAATAACTATTGGCATTTCAACATCCCCAACGGTTATTTTCTGGTCCGGGAAGTAAGTCCCTTGCTGCAGCCCTTTAAACAGAGTAGTGTTCCTGAAGACGCGAGCGTCATGAACCCTTCCCGGCCAGCGCACGTTGATGTTGGTGAAACGTCCCTTGTGATCCACAAGTGCTTGCAGCACCATTGAAAAGTAACCCTTGCGGTTTATGTACTGGGTACCCTGGTGCTCCGGTGCCAAGATAGGGATGTGGGTTCCATCTATCGCCCCACCACAGTTAGGGAATCCCATTACAGCAAAGCCATCCACTATGACCTGCACATCTCCCAGAGTCACTAGCTTTCGTAGCAGCACCTCAGTGATTGCTTTGGCTACTTGCATCACAGCAGCCCCCACAGTAGATTTGCCCACTCCCAAATTGATTCCCGACTGACCGGTAGCTGTCTGGCGTTGCAAGTTTCCACAGGGCTATCGCCACTTGCTTCTCAACTGTGAGGGCTGCTCTCATCTTGGTATTCTGGCGCTTCAGGGCAGGGGAAAGCAAGTCACAAAGTTCCAAGAAAGTGCCCTTACGCATGCGAAAGTTTCGCAGCCACTGGGAATCGTCCCACACCTGCAACACTATGCGGTCCCACCAGTCTGTGCTTGTTTCCTGGGCCCAGAATCGGCGTTCCACGGCTATAACCTGCCCCATTAACAGCATGATCTCCAAAGCACCAGGTCCCGCGGTTCGATAGAATTCCATGTCCATATCCTCATCACTCTCACCACCGCGCTGCCTTTGCCTGCTCCTCGCCGCCTGGTTTTGCAGGTTCTGGTTCAGCATAAACTGCACGATAAGGCGCGAGGTATTTACAATGTTCATGACTGCTGTCTTGAGCTGAGTGGGCTCCATGCTTGCCGTGGTATGGCGTCTGCACTGTTCACCCAGGAAAAAGGCGCGAAACGGTTGTCTGCCGTTGCTTCCCTGGAGAGGGGGGAGGATATACCCAGAACCACCCGCGACAATGTTTTTGGCCCCATCAGGCATTGGGATCTCAACCCAGAATTCCAATGGGTGGAGGAGTCTGCAGGAACTATGGGATAGCTACCCATAGTGCAACGCTCCAGAAATCGACGCTAGCCCCGGTACATGGATGCACACCGCCTAATTAATGTGCTTAGTGTGGCCGCATACATTCGACTTTATACAATCTGTTTCCCAAATTCGAATTATATAAATTCGGATTAATCCCGTAGTGTAGACATACCCTTAGAGACTAACAAATTTATTAGAGCATAAGCTTTCGTGGGCTACAGCCCACTTCTTCGGATGCATAGAATGGAACATATATTGAGGAGATATATATACACACACATACAGAGAGCATGAACAGGTGGGAGTTGTCTTACCAACTCTGAGAGGCCAATTAAGTAAGAGAAAAAAAACTTTTGAAGTGATAATCAAGATAGCCTAGTACAGACAGTTTGATAAGAAGTGTGAGAATACTTACAAGGGGAGATAGATTCAATGTTTGTAATGGCTCAGCCATTCCCAGTCCTTATTCAATCCTAAATTGATTGTATCTAGTTTGCATATCAATTCCAGCTCAGCAGTCTCTCGTTGGAGTCTGTTTTTGAAGTTTTTCTGTTGTAAAATAGCCACCCGCAGGTCTGTCATTGAATGACCAGACAGGTTAAAGTGTTCTCTCACTGGTTTTTGAGTATTATGATTCCTGATGTCAGATTTGTGTCCATTAATTCTTTTGCGTAGAGACTGTCCGGTTTGGCCAATGTACATGGCAGAGGGGCATTGCTGGCATATGATGGCATATATCACATTGGTAGATGTGCAGGTGAACGAGCCCCTGATGTTATGGCTGATGTGATTAGGTCCTATGATGATGTCACTTGAATAGATATGTGGACAGAGTTGGCATCGGGCTTTGTTACAAGGATAGGTTCCTGGGTCAGTGTTTTTGTTCAGTGATGTGTGGTTGCTGGTGAGTATTTACTTTAGGTTGGGGGGTTGTCTGTAAGCGAGGACAGGTCTGTCTCCCAAGATCTGTGAGAGTGAGGGATCATCTTTCAGGATAGGTTGTAGATCTTTGATGATGCGCTGGAGAGGTTTTAGTTGGGGGCTGAAGGTGACAGCTAGTGGTGTTCTGTTATTTTCTTTGTTGGGCCTGTCTTGTAGGAGGTGACTTCTGGGTACTCGTCTGGCTCTGTCAATCTGTTTTTTCACTTCAGCAGGTGGGTATTGTAGTTTTAAGAATGCTTGATAGAGATCTTGTAGGTGCTTGTCTCTGTCTGAGGGATTGGAGCAAATGCGGTTATATCTTAGAGCTTGGCTGTAGACAATGGATCGTGTGGTGTGTCCTGGATGGAAGCTGGAGGCATGTAGGTAAGTGTAGCGGTCAGTAGGTTTCCGGTATAGGGTGGTATTTATGTGACCATCGCTTATTAGCACAGTAGTGTCCAGGAAATGGACCGCTTGTGTGGATTGATCTAGGCTGAGGTTGATGGTGGGATGGAAATTATTGAAATCATGGTGGAATTCCTCAAGGGCTTCTTTTCCATGGGTCCAGATGATGAAGATGTCATCAATGTAGCGCAAGTAGAGTAGGGGCGTTAGGGGACGAGAGCTAAGGAAGCGTTGTTCTAAGTCAGCCATAAAAATGTTGGCATACTGTGGGGCCATGCGGGTACCCATAGCAGTGCCGCTGACTTGAAGGTATATATTGTCCCCAAATGTGAAATAGTTGTGGGTGAGGACAAAGTCACAAAGTTCAGCCACCAGGTTAGCTGTGACATTATCGGGGATACTGTTCCTGATAGCTTGTAGTCCATCTTTGTGTGGAATATTGGTGTAGAGGGCTTCTACGTCCACAGTGGCCAGGATGGTGTTTTCTGGAAGATCACCAATGGATTGTAGTTTCCTCAGGAAGTCAGTGGTGTCTCGAAGATAGCTGGGAATGCTGGTAGCGTACGGCCTGAGGAGAGAGTCCACATAACCAGACAAGCCTGATGTTAGGGTGCCAATGCCTGAGATGATGGGGCGTCCAGGATTTCCAGGTTTATGGATCTTGGGTAGCAAATAAAATTCTATATGCATCCGAAGAAGTGGGCTGTAGCCCACGAAAGCTTATGCTCTAATAAATTTGTTAGTCTCTAAGGTGCCACAAGTACTCCTGTTCTATTGTCATAGAATCACAGAGTTGAAGGTCAGAAGCGACCACACCAGATCACCTAGTCTAAACTGCTGCACACCACAGGCATCTAAACCCCACCCAGTTACCCCAGTGTAGAGCCCAAATAACCTGGATTAGACTGTTTTACTGCCCTCTGCAGACTGAACTGGTGTGTGACAGGCAGAGAATAAGAGGGAGCAAGGTGTACCAATGCCCTAGGCCCCTGCAAAGGTAGGGAATTGATTTGGTGAGATATACCCAGATGATCCCAGCAAGCGCTCCATGCTCCAGGCCAGAAACCTCAACATCTTTGCCTCTCACATTAATTTAAGTTTGTGAGCAGACAAACTCCGATTCATGGAGTTACTCAAGACCCTTCCTTTGTTCCAGGCAGCTCTTCCGAAGGGTTATACAAATGAATGGATAACTGGGATCTGAGGGGAACTCTGTTTAGGATATGTCATTCCTCTGAGCAAATGCTTAAGGAGGATTTGTTCTAATTTATGAGACGTCAGGAATTTTCCAACAAATATCAAAATTTTCTGTGGGAAAATTGTGTTTTTTTCCTCAAATGTTTTGATATTCTGTTTGGAAAAATCTAAACAAAATATTTCATTTTGGGTCAAGACAAATCAAAATATTTCAGTTTGTCAAATCAAATCAAAATGTTGTATTTTGAGTCTGTTCAACCATAATCTGTGTATGCCTGAGCTGATGTTGGTACCTCCTGGGTGCTGTAGTTCAGATGCTTCATGCCACTATTCTTATGGCTGGACTACATCTCCCATGAAGCACTGTGATCATGTGACTCCCATAATGTACAGTGGCAGGTCAACCAGAGGGGAAACCATGGTGTATCATGAGAGATGTAGTCCAGCCAGAGAGCCCAAGCCATAGAGAGGGACCTGTACTACAGCTCCCAGGAGGCACTGTGGCAGTTACGGATTAATATCAGACGGACCGCCTTTTCCCCTCCTTCCCCCCCAAAAAACCCACCACTTTGACATTTCCAAATCAAAAATTTTCATAACTTTCCGTTCTGCAAAAAGGTCAATATTTTGTCATTTTGTCCTGATTTGAAACAAAACCACATTTCAAAATACTAGAATTCCCTACAAAATAGTTTCCCCCCAGCTCCTCTCTAACTGCAGTTGGAGATGGCCTGGAGGCTCAGGGTAGAGCCAGAGAAGTTTGCCGTGCAAAGAAGGCCCCTTGTTACTCAGCAGCGCTGTTCCCTCTGTGTCAGATGTGCTTAAATTACAGTTTGTTTGTTTATACAGCCTTTAATACCACAGCACTCGTTTCACTGACGAAACCAAGTGCTTAGCCCTGCAGAGCCAACTCAGCTATGGGGCAGCAAGTTGGAGTCTTGTGGATCTATCGAATCTGGAAATTTTGTCCTGCTGCCCAGCACTACAATATCTGGGCACCTTCCACATAAAATCCTTAGCGATAGCAAAATCTGTAGTAGAACTACAGTTGAAAATTTTGTAGATTGAACAGTTTTCAGTTGGAAAATTATTTGTATAGTGATAGTGCTTAGGAGTCTCTGGCCTGGACCAGGACCCCATTGGGTTAGGTGCAGTACAAACACAGAACAAAAGATGGTTCCTGCCCCAAAGAGCTTCCAAATTTGAGTTTAAGTCAAGAGACAACAGATGGCTATGCAGTTTCCTCAAATTTGACAAGTTTTACAGGAATGTGTCAATTTCAGTGACATTTTTCACTGGGGAAAAAGTCAAAACAATTTTAAACTTTCTCAGTTAGTTTCAATAATGTTAAAGTTTCATTTTGATAAAGTAAAAATGTTTTCTTTCAACTTTATTTTTTTGATTAATTTTGTTTCTACTTGTATCTTAAAATATTAATGTGAACATCTCTATATTTATTATCTACAATATATGGTCTATTTAATCTTTTGTATTCTAATCGTTTTCCATTATGGAAACGGAATGTTTAGATTCCGAATGGAAATGTTTTTGACTTTTCATTCTGATTTGGAAGGAAAACAAATTCGGAGATGTTGGAATTCCCTGAGGGATTCCCCGCAGCTCCATTCCCTAGGGGACGTCATGGAGAGACTGATAACAGAGCTGACAGCCTGAGAGGGAATAAACATGGAACCCCATATGAGTCTATTTCTACAAGGCCTGTGAAGGCAGAATGATCCCTCAAGCAAATGGGAGGTCTGCAAAGTGACAGAGCCCAAATGTCACTTCTCAGACCTGCACCGAGAGAAATTTAGATCCCACTTAGCAATACAACAGTCAGGAAGGGGGGAAATGGCTCCAGCATGGAGCCATGAAATTGACATGAATGATAACCAAGAGCCTATGCAAGTAAGGCAGGGTCTACTCTACATGGATACTGCATCGTCCTAACTAAACCAACATAAGCCCTACTTCTCTCGTGGAGTAGTACACAGACATAATTAGGTCGAAGTAAGATGCCTTACATTGATCTAACTCTGTAGTGTAGACCAGGGGTTCTCAACTTTTTTCTCTCTGAGGCCCCCACAACATGATATAAAAACTCTATGGCCCACCTGTGCCACAACAACTGGTTTTCTGCATATAAAAGCCAGGGTCGGCCACAGGGCTAAGTTGTTCAGGCTTTGGGTTCAGCTCCAGGAGACAGGGCTCAGGGCCCTGAGCTTCAGCCCCATGCCTTGGGGCTTCGGCTTTCTGCCCTGGGCCCCAGGAAGTCTAACGCTGGCCCTGCTTGGAGGACCCCCTGAAACCTGCTTGCAACCCCCCAGGAGGCCCCGAATCCCTGGTTGAAAACCATCGGTATAGACCTGGGTTCAGTTCCCTGCTCTGCTGAAGCCTTATGATAAATCCACACTACAGATTAGAGAATCTAGGCCCTTGGACAAGTCTCTCTGGGCCTCAGCTCCCTCATCTGTAAAATGGGGATAATAGCACTATCCTACTTCACAGGGTATGTATGGGGGGAGGCAGGGTATTGAAGAAGGTGAGGTGATTGGATACTATGGCAATGTTTCCCCATTAGACAAACACTTAAAAAGACCTCACAACAAATTCTACACACATCATTTTTGTTGTTAAAAAAATATACTTTCTGAACACCAGTGATGATTTTCAAACCTGGCTTATTCCTTAGGTCTCACCAAGATCTACAAAGTAAGCCATGGTGGAACAAAATTTAGTCAGGCCTTTTGAACTTTTGCAAGGACATTTCTGATCAGAACACAAGAGGAAGAGGATTTTCCTGTCTTGTTCTCTTTTTCACATGCAGAAAGAACTTCAATCTTGCTCAAACTTAAAAAAACCCAACAATCACAGCTGGGCTAAGCCCAAGCCTGGAAAAATTTATCCCCAAAGGAATCTGGTTCAGAAAGTTATAAAGTAACTGGGGCAAGGGAGGGCGTGATAATGGAAGTTTAATCTCAATTTGTGTGTGCTGCCCCCACCTGCTGTAAGAGACTCCCGCTGCTAGTGGCAGGGTCTGTCAGGCCCTCAACTTGTATTTTGTCTGTGTGATACACCTCTCTCTAATCCATGGAGTATATTTATACCAAGCTGATGGCTCCCCTCCGGGGTCTTACCAGCACTAATTGTCTTTTTTCCAGGCCTTGGCCCTTCTGGGCCCTGTTGATGAAAGAAATACTTGCTCAGCCTTTACGTCAGTGCAGCACAGATACAAGCTACTTAGCATTTGCTAAGTCATTTAACACCCCTTGCCTGAGGTTTTATCAACCGCTGGGCTGGCTTGCTTCAGTATCGAGGGTGGGTTTCCAAAACACAGGCCAAGCTGTCATAAACACCCAGGCAGCCTGGTTCCCTAGCAACATCAACACCAGGTTTTCAGGACCAGCTGTGGGGTTTACAACAGCAGGAGGTGTCCCTGAGGCTCTGATTGCAGGCGGGGTGTGTGTCAGAGGTAGCTTATCTCTGTTTACTCCTGCTGTAGAAAGCTATAGGGTAGGGATACGGTCCAGAGTGACCCAGACAAATTAGAGGATTGGGCCAAAAGAAATCTGATGAGGTTCAACAAGGACAAGTGCAGAGTCCTGCACTTAGGAAGGAAGAATCCCATGCACTGCTACAGGCTGGAGACCAACTGGCTAAGCGGCAGTTCTGCAGAAAAGGACCTGGGGATTACAGTGGACGAGAAGCTAGATATGAGTCAGCAGTGTGCCCTTGTTGCCAAGAAGGCCAACGGCATATTAGGCTGTATTAGTAGGAGCATTGCCAGCAGATCGAGGGAAGTGATTATTCCCCTCTATTCGGCACTGGTAAGGCCACACCTGGAGTACTGCGTCCAGTTTTGGTCCCCCCACTACTGAAGAGATGTGGACGAATTGGAGAGAGTCCAGCAGAGGGCAACGAAAATGATTAGAGAGCTGGGGCACATGACTTACAAGGAGAGGCTGAGGGAACTGGGATTATTTAGTCTGCAGAAGAGAAGAGTGAGGGGGGATTTGATAGCAGCCTTCAACTACCTGAAGGAGGGTTCCAAAGAGGATGGAGCTCGGCTGTTCTCAGTGGTGGCAGATGACAGAACAAGAAGCAATAGTCTCAGGTTGCAGTGGGGGAGGTCTAGGTTGGATATTAGGAAACACTATTTCACTAGGAGGGTGGTGAAGCACTGGAATGAGTTACCTAGGGAGGTGGTGGAATCTCTATCCTTAGATTTCAGAGTAGCAGCCGTGTTAGTCTGTATCCGCAAAAAGAACAGGAGTACTTGTGGCACCTTAGAGACTAACAAATTTATTAGAGCATAAGCTTTCGTGGGCTACAACCCACTTCTTCGGATGCATATAGAGTGAAACATATATCTTGACAAAGCCCTGGCTGGGATGACTTAGTTGGGGTTGGTCCTGAGTTGAGCAGAGGATTGGACTAGATGACCTCCTGAGGTCTCTTACAACCCTAATATCTATGATTCTGTGTTGAGGCAGGGATGAGAAGGGAGGATGGTCCAATAGAAAGGGTATTGGGCTGGGACTGAGGACACCTGGCTTCTGTTCCCTATGCCTGGTGTGATCTTGGGCAAGTCACTTAAACTACCCTGTGCCTCAGTTTCCCATCTGTACAATAGAGCTAATTCTTTGCTACCTCACAGCGTAGGTGGTGAGGACAAACCCATTGATCAGATACCACAGCAGTGAGGGCTGTGTAAGTACCTACATAAAAATCAGGTAGGTAGATGTAACACGAGTCAGTAGCAGGGAGGAGAAATGGGTTTAGAGTGCTGCAGGCCTGACCAATTCTAAAATCCTGACTTGTACATGCCCCACAGCCTTCCAGAGTCATCACATGTACTTGCCTGTGTGTCACAGGCCCTGGACTACGAACAGTGATTCACAAGTGGTTCCTGGTCAAGGCCATCTCTGAGATACTTGTATTACTGTAGTGCCTAAGCACCCCCAATCCTGGACCAGGACCCCTCTGTGCTAAGCAGCGTACAACCAGAATTGAAAGACAGACAGCCCCTTGCCTACACTAGCTGTGAAGTTTCCAGTGGCTGTTGCATGTGCCATGCCAAGCCAAGGTGGCCGCAGCTTTGTTGCAAGGGCCATTTCCCTTTGAGCTGCTGGTGCGCCGAGCAGAGTGAGGTCAAAATGCAGCTGTCCTTCCCCTCCAACCTCAGCACTGACCAGGTGCAAATGAACACAATACTGACACCTAAATGGCATGCCCAGAGCAGCCTTCAAAGCATCAGCCACTGACAAAGACAAGACAGAGGGACGATAAAGGATGCCTGCTTAGCACAGCGAGAGCCTGGGTTCCCCATCCCCACTAGGTGCATCAGAGGCAGTAGCAGGCTTCTCAGAGCCCAGTCAATGTGCCTCAAGCCTGTATTGGATGTACACTGGGGTGGGGGCTATGTGAGGGACAGACAGGCTCTGTGGTCCATTCAAGTCACACTGATCCCATCAGCAAGGGAGCCGGTGATTAGGGCAGCTTGTGTGACAGAAGCATTCATGTACTGACTGAGACCGTGTCCTGCACAGACTCATTGTACAGAGGGCACCGGCCTGCTGCCAGGGGGGAAGGCTGAGAAACAGGCCCACAAGGCAGGAGAGCTGGCTTCTACTCCCTGCTGTACCACACTCCCTTGGAGACCTTAGGGCACATCTCTTCGGCTCTTTGCCTCACTCTCCCCACTACAATGCAAGTGTAGCACATTATCTGCCACAGGGGAGGCTGAGATGCTTCCCAGGCAGGGTTCTAAGTACAAGGTGTCATTAGTAGCTAGCGCAGGATTGGCCCTACATAACTAATTCACCAACTACTGACTCAGTTCTGGTTCTAGGGAGGTAGGCCCCTACCTTTGAGGGCTGGCAAATCCTCTTGCTTCCAACTTGTCTCCCTCCCACGCTGCTGGTTGAAGACTGACCAGTGCAGACTGCACAAGGCAGCCACGAAGGAATGTGCAGCTAGGCCGGTTCCAGCTGGAATGGTCTCAGCAGCTGCCAACCACCCTGAAACTATTTGGACTGCTGAACCCAGAGCCTGGATTTGCCCAGCAAACACTCCTTGGGAAGCTGCCCTGACCATTTATAACCTAAGCGAGCCTGGACGGGCTAAATGGGAGGCAAGACTCTCCCAGCTCCACCGCTAGCTCCCCTGACTCATTCTCCCTGAGCAGAGCAATAGCTGCATGACGGCAGGCAGCAGCCAGGCATAGCTCCCCACACAGGGCCCAGGAAAGGCTAGTGTCACTGCCTCCTTTTGCTGTCTGACATCACCCCAGATCCTCTCCTACCTGCTTCATTGCAGCCCCCACAGCGGGAACAGCCTCCTATAGATACTCCTTCGCGGTGGGTTTTGGAATGATCTCTTCCTGCTGGCTGCTTTGTGTCATATCAAGACAAGCTCTTCAGAGACAGAAAAGTGTGTGTCTGTGTGTCTGTCTGGAAAGCACCAAGTTTGGGGCCAGGTTCATCCCTGCTGGCTAAGCTCTGCCTGATGCTCAGTCTTTGGCTATGTCTACACTACACAGCTTTTAGCGCCATGGCTGTGCCGCTAAACGTCACGCACTGTTGCTCTTCCGCTGACAAAAAACCTCTACCCCCAACGAGCGGCGTTTGACAGCGCTCTCCTGCCGACAACGCGCTATTCACACTGGCACTTGTTGTGGCAAAACTTGTGTCTTTCGGGGGAGGGGTGTTGTCATTCAATTGCCAGTGTAGACATAGCCTTAAGCACTCCAGTGCCCCAGGGTGGACTATCACAGCATAGCCAGTGAGGCATGCCAGCACCCTCTGGCTTGGCATTTTGAAGACACTCTCTCTACGGCTAACTTGATTTAAGCTTTGAGTATCCTCAAGGCTATAGCACTGGGCTTCTGCTGTCAGATAGTCCCTGTGGCCATGCAGATGGATTCCATTTCAGTTCATAGCAGAGGGGCTGCTTCCTTGAAGCAGGTTAAGAGGCTGAGTTGCCTTCCCCCAACATTTAGGTGCTGTGAAGACCCCAGAGATGGGGGAGCCTCATAACAGGTCACAGAACTTAGCCCAGGGAGTTCTGCGTATGGTGGAACTAGAGCACAGGCCTCTAGCACCTGAGTTGGAGCAACTGCAATTCCTAGCTCCGCTGCTTTGTATTCGATTCTTGCCAGGGATGTTTTAGGCAAAGGCCTCTCTGCACCAGTTATGGAGACCCTTCCCTAGACCGAGGTATTTCACTAGGTTTCCACAGACTGGCACCTATTGGCATCAGGAGGATGGACAGATACAGAGCAGCATCACCCTCGCCCCGCCACTCTCACTGTGGACCCTTTCTTATCCACTGTGATGTCAGAGGCAGAGAAAACCCAGTTTGGCTTTCAGAGCCCAAGTGTTGCGAGAGGCCAGAGTCTGGGAATGCCCTCCCTTCCCTAATGAGCACATCCTAATAAGAACAATGAACAACTTTAATCTTGGTTTATGCGGATTGTTCTGGACTGCGGGGGTGGGGAGGAGGTGCCTGGGACTGAAGGGATTGCTGTGCCATTATAGGAGAACAAGCCTGAAGAAAGACTAGAGCGGAATTTGGCCAGGACACGAGGATTAGCCACCCAGACTAGTGGGAAAGCAGCCTGGGAACTTGACCACAGATGGTCAGAACCTCAGCTGTTACTTCCTGAAGCTCACCAGCACCCACCACCACTCAGAGGAGAGCATGCCCCCTATTGAGTCACCCATCCCAAGTCCTGCAGCACCTAAAAGCTCCCCCAGGGCCAAGGCCTCGCCCTCCTTATCTTACCAAGGTCTACCCACAGCACAGCCCTAGGCAGCATGGCTGCAGGTACACGTATCATCAGCTAGCCGGTGGGGGCACACTAGGGTGACCAGATGTCCCAATTTTATAGGGACAGTCCCATTTTTTGGGTCTTTTTCTTATATAGGCTCCTCACCCCCATCCCGATTTTTCACACTTGCTGTCTGGTCACCCTAGTGCACGCACATAGAGGAAGCAGCCTGACTGGCGCCCTGTATGCCAAGAACACACCAAGAACCTGCGTTCTGTAGATCAATACAGTATTTATTCACCTTCCCTCAGTCAGGGCCAGGCCAGGCAGATTTGGTTAGGAGGCAGGGATACCCCCACCTGCATTAGGACATTCACAGCCGCTCACGATAGACTAGACACAGGAGGAACACACAGCAGGAAGCTGGCTCCATCACATGGCGAAGAGGATGAGGAAAGCCACCATCAGGCAGAAGAGCCCCATGGCCTCGGAGAGTGCAAAGCCCAGGATGGCGTAGGAGAACAGCTGCTGTTTCAGGGAAGGGTTTCTATGAGGGGAGAAAGAAAGCACCAGTCAGTGAAGCACGTGGGAGCATTGTGAGCATCCCCCATGCTGCCGGGCTGGGCACGGCAGCCCAAGAGTCAGATACACCAATGTGCATTGCCAGCTCCTAATGGCCCATGAGGTTCTTTGCTCTTGATCAACCCCCTCTGGCTGAGTCCCAGGACAGTCTCTGAAGGGAGCTAGGCACAGCTCCTCTTGGCCAGAGGGAGAAATCACTCCAACGCAGAGTCATGGGGAGGTGGGGAAAGTCCCAGATCTCCCATGCCATAGAACTGCCTGGGAGCATTCAGGCTAGTGCAGTCCCAGCCTCTCCCACCAGGGGGCACCGTAGTGATTGCTGGCTGCAGAGATGCTCCCAGATGGGTGAGCCCTAGATTCACTCCAGAGGGGTCTTTACATTCAAGAGTCCCAAATTCATGCATCTGACAGGCGTGTGATGGTCTGAAAGAACCCTGACTTGGTGCCTACACCTGTCCCCTGCTCTCTCAGTGCTGGGCAACAGCATTGGGATTAGCACGTAGAGCTGACAAAGATCCCAGTGTTATGGGGTTAGGGTAACAGGGTAAGAAACCAAAACCCACCCTGATCACTAGAGAGAGCCCCACAGCAGGAGGAAGTGGGAAAATCCCATTTTGTTTCAGAGGCACCAACAGGCTCCTTGGGACGGCTCATGTTGCTGAGGAGAGGATGTGAACTCAGCACCAGGCTGACAGCTCTGGAGACTCCACAGTAGAGGCACAGCAGCGGACAGTGCCAGGGCAAGCTTCCTCACTGTCCCCTACAGCATGCCCCACCCTGCCCAACGATGACCCCTCTAGTGGAAGTTTGGCCTCCACGGCCCACTCAAAAGCATCTGCTAGAACTGGCTGGGAGGGGGGCCTGCTCACCCATAAAGGATGGAACTGAAACCCACCAGATTCATTTGACCCACAGATGGTGGCAGATTTCAGGCTGGGTCTGAATCCGTGCCCTAGACAGGAAGGGCTTGATACCCAGTAAGAGTCCTCAGCTGTCCTGTTCCTACCCCAAATCTCCTGCTTATACAAAGGAATGGTCAGACCGATTTAGAAATGCTCCTCATGGACAGTTTACGGTCCCTTCCACTGACAGAGCCAAGAGCATTGGCCAGGACTGAGAGCAAAGCCCCAGAGGACTGTAACAGACTCGGCACTGTATCCGGGTTCAGAGGAATCAATCACTATTCCTTTTGAAGAGGACAACCACATAAGGAGCTGCCATCTTAACAGGCTGAGGCTGCACAGGAAAGCTTAAAGAATCCAAGTCCCACATGGATGCACAGGAAGAGCAGGAGACTGAGTTCACTCTTAACAGCCTTTCTGATGGGTCTTGCTTTCACTTGCAGCCCCGCTCTGAGGCTCGTGCTGGGAAGTCCTAGCCAGACGTAGTCAATTATTTTTTGTCACGGGTCCAAATTGCTTGGTCAAGGTATAACCAAGGTCCAGACTCCAGAGAAAATAATAAAAAAATCAATAATGATAATAAGTAAATAAAAAGATTTTGGAGTCCGTTCAAAAGCATCTGGCGGTCCAGATTTGGCCCGTGGTCCGCTTGATACCAGGGCTTTGGAGCGGAGCGTGGAGCTGGAGGTTTTTGCCTGGAGCTGGAGCGGAGCCGGAGCACAGCTCCAAAGCCCCTGCTTGATACCCCTATCCCAGGCCCTGCCTGCACCAGCTGTAACCACGCCAGGGGACAGGGTTAAAGCAGGGGAAGAGCTAACCGATACAGGCTCATTCCTTACCTGGCATAGCCAATAATGAGGCTGCCGAATACGGTTCCAATGCCAGCACCAGAGCCGGCTACCCCAACGGTGGCAGCACCAGCACCGATGAACTTCGCCGCGGTGTCAATGTCCCGGGAGATGGCGCTGGTGTGGACCTCCCGGCGCACGGCTTGGAGGAGGGCATTCTGGGGTGCTGGGGTGGAGCCGAGCTAGGATGAGTTGAAGGGATGACAGTGAGATTCAGCTGGAGATAGAGCTCTACAAGTGTTTTTAGCCCGCTCTCTACCAGGGCATGGCCATGGAAACATCTACACTGAGCTGACTAAGGACCACAAGAACCCAAGTTTCCCACATGGCTTGGAGAACTGACTTCATGGGCCTCTAGAGGGGTGAGGTTGTGAGTTAGGCTAAAGAGAGGGGCACAATTAGTGCAGTGAGCCACAGAACTGGGAGCCACTTAAATTCAGCTCTCACAGACCCCTTGTAACCTCAGACAAATTGCTTCACTTTGGTGCCTCGGTTTCCCCATATGGAGGGGCAATTCTGATCTCCCTGGGGTTTTAGTAAGAGAAGGCGCTGTGACTTGCTAGGCCTGGAAATGAATGCCTTAAAACTATTGTCGAGCTGGATTTCCAGCATTATAAAGCACTGGCCTAGAAGCATTCCTGAGATATTGGGCTTACAGCAGTCTAGTGCTCCTGCTGCACATACACCACCCATCCCCCCCGTCATTTCTATAGTGCCTTTCACTCAAAGGATCCCAAAGTGCTTTACACATTTTAATTCTAATACACGATCCTTCTGTGAAGTTCTTCACCCACCACTGAACTGCAGCCATGGCTGGGGTGGAATTTGGCAGCTGTTTTGCCATGTAGAATACTTCTGGTCAGGAAGTGACTTCTCAGCTGAGCCCACATGAGGAATTTGTGGGAGCAGACTAATTACAAGTTGAGAGCTGGCTGGGACTCCAGGGCTAACCTCCTTGCATGTGCCAGAGGATTTTTAAATGGCCACAAGTGGTCCCGATCTCACTATTACACCTGATCTGAAATACAGCTTGTAGCAGCACAGCGCCCTCTAGTCCCATGCTGGGGGATCGGTTCAGAGTTGACTCGTAAGGAAGAGCACCTCCTATTGAATCACCAATCCCTTTCCACAGGGAGAGCTTGCAGCACTGTTAACATGCTTTCTTCTGTTGCCCAGATTTTCCTCTTGCTTTACGATTCTCTCCTTAGAGAGTAAGCCCAGAAGCCTGAGAGAACGAGCTAGCCCAGCTGAGCCTCCTCGCCCAGCAGGGATCCCCACCCCCCAGCTTCGCTCTAGTCAAAGACTGCTATGGAGTGGAATATTTGCTCTGCACGCCCCCTGCTGGGCCCAATGGTTAAGTCAATTCAAGCTGTGAGGATCCTCGCCACTTTCATGGTCCAAGCTCAGCATTTTACCTCATCTGTCCTGGCTTCGGGCCTGCTCAGCAGGGAGGCAGAGACTGGTCTGCACAGCAGCCTTGAGCTGTTCCTCACCTGCAGACAGACAAAGTAATCACTCAGACAGAGGCAGTGCAATACAATCCCTACCCGATACCCAGTGCCAGCTTCCTGCAATAATCTGTCAGATCAGTTGTGCTGAGACTGGAAAGGAACTGGAGCAGTATTTCCCCCACCTTGCAGCTCTGCATTTATATAGCGCCCAAAGTGTGCCAGGCTCTCCCCCACTTGTTAGCTGGGGCTGGCCCAATGCAGAGTGACTGAATTATTTTCAGGGACACCAGAGCAGCTGTCACTCCAAGAGTCAAGACGGGATGTCTTCTGCAGTATATCTGCATGAAAGTCCCTCCGGTGGCCGGGTGAACGGCCTGATCCTGGAAGGGGCTGAGTACCTTCAGAAGTCAGGCCATGAATGCCCTGCAGCAGTTCTCTGGGTCAAATCCAGCTCTGGCATAAGTGGAAGCAACTGCCATAGACTCCATGGCTGAATGTGGCACTCCATGTCTCTGCCGTGGGGGCAGAGGAAAGGTAGCACTTTCCCCGAGGGCAGCAGGAATCCACACACTTGGTAGCAGCACTGGCATTGTGTTGCCACTTCCTGTTTTAATACATTCCAAACCAAACTTATTCTCAAGCAGAGCTTAATTTGTAATGAAAGAGTTGCCAGAGCTCACGCAATTTTTTTACTTTCATAACTGATGTGGCAAGCCCAGAGGTGCCGGGGCTATGAACTGCCACGCCCAGAGGTGCCGGGGCTATGAACTGCCACGCCCAGAGGTGCCGGGGCTCAGCCCTGGCACAAACTAAGCACTGTCCTCAAGCCTCTCTGTGTTCCCACAGCACAGTCCATGCGAAGGCAACACAAAGGATGAAGGTTACCGAATGCTGCCTCCTCATGGACCAGTATGGCCCAGGACAGTCCATCATGGAAGGTAATCCTGATCACTCTTGCCCATGGAGCTGGCTGAAGAACTAGTTACTCGCTAGTAACCATTACCTGGAAACCAGCCACAGTCAATATGAATTTATGCCCTACTGGAACCCCAACACAAGACTAACCCAGAAGGGAGGAGAGGGGAACTGAACCGGGAGACACAGGGACAGTCACTTACCCTGGGGCAGACACGCACCATCCAAGAGCCAACCCTCTCTCACTGAGGCCTTGTTCTAAAGTACAGGGAAAAGTCGATCTAAGCTACGCAATTTGAATTACGTGAATAGCATAACTCAAGTCAACGTAGCTTAGATCTACTTACCGCGGGGTCCACACTACGCGATGTCCTCCCATTGACTCCCCTTACTCTTCTCAATCCCGTGGAGTACAGGAGTTGACAGAAGAGCGATCTGCGGTCAATTTAGCAGGTCTTCACTAGACCCGCTAAATCGACCACCGATGCATCGATCGCCACAGGTGGATCCCCTGTTAAGTGTAGACAAGCCCTGAGACTCCTCACACTTAGATGGTAAATGGAGAGTGCCTCCCATTTACCATGGGATCACCTTATTGCTGGCACTTGCCACTCCAGGCCAGGCTAGATCAGAGTTAGCAGGAAGCACCTCCAGTTAATCAGTGTTTCCCTCCCCACCTGATGAAACAGGAGGCAGGGGCGGCTGTATTTGTTGTAGCCATCTGGACTGAACTCAGCAGATCAGAGCAGGGATTCACTTAGTGTCAGGCAACTGAAGCCAGGGTGAAACATGTAGCTAAGCAGGGTCCATCTACAGTAGGGCACTGTGGTAGGGGAGCAGGTCCCCACAACATAGCTCTGCGGGTCAGTGTAGACAAGAGTGTCTGAGATGTGCCACAGCCTTGGGTGGAGCAGAGCTCGAGGCATGGTTAGGGATCCCTTGACACTACAGGATCTCTGAAGCGTCTTGTGGGAATAACCAAGTCCTGACATGCGGGCCCTGAGGGCAGGCAGACTGGCACCAGGGCAGGGTTACTGAAAGCCAGCAGCCAGTTACAAGTCTAGTGGGTTGGCAGTCCCAACGTTGCAGCAGGCAGCTTAGCTCAGAAGGAAGTTTTATTACACCTCCAGAGACAGGAAACGCCACCCAGCTAATTAGTAGCAAAAAGGAAAAAGTTACAATGATCTGGCCTGTTGAGGGCAAGTTACCGCTAAACTAGGGTGCCGAGGGATTCATTGGTAACTGGTTAAGAGCCCCATTCATTTTGGATAAGATGTAGACAGCAGCTACCCTCATCTTTGATACTGAAGTGTGGTCTGTGGCGACTACAATTCCCAGCATGCACAGCATCAGTAATACCCACAGTCCTCACCTCCATATTGAAAATGAGGCTGGCCATGCAGCATATGCCATGCTTTAGCCACCCTTACTTTAAGCAGATACAGACTGACGTGAAATCCACTTTTTTTCCAACGCACTCCCCTAAAGGCAGAATGTCCTAGGAGAACAAGACTGGGAGTCAGGGCTCCTGAGTTCTATTCCTAGCTTTGCCGCTCACTTCATGGGAGACTGCAGGCACCTGCGTCTCACTTCCTTGTCTAGACAATGGAGATAGCACTTACCTATGTGGCAGGGGGCTGTGAAGATTAGCTAATATGTTGAAAAAGTATTGCAGAAATGCCTAGTATTAGAATGGATTAAAAAATGGGATTTTCCGCTACTCACTAGGGCAGGAGCCGAGACGAATTTTGCACAGGTATACATGTTCGGGGACAGCAGGGGGTCACAAAACTGGAAGAGAAACCAAAACACCACCACATTAGGAATCCACATTGCCCCACAATTTCGATCATTCACTGCAATAGAAACATGCTGCAAAGCGGGGGTGTGGGACTCCCAATGAATGTGCCAAAAGTTCAAAACAGTATTACCAAGGTGATAATATTGATCACGACAGATAACTGGGATCATCACAAAGAGGTGACAACAGCTGGGAGAAGGGGGTATGATAATTTACTGCACAATATCAGACGCACCAGAAAAGTTCAATGCTAATCCCATGGGTACCCACAAGGGGTTGAACAGTGCAGGCCACTGATGAAGACCCTGGAATGGAAGCAGAGCACAAAATCCTCAAGTATTTAGACTGTAAGATCCTTTGGACAGGGATCAGCTGTTCTCTGTTTGTACAGTGCCTAGCACAATGGTGTCCTGGTCCATGACTGAGGCTGTTAAGAGCTACCACAAAACAAATAAGGTAGGCAGCTCAGCTACAAGAGACCAATACCCACAGCTTGACTGAGCTTTAAAACACAGGCACCATACTGGAATGGAGAGTCAGATACGATGGGAAAAACCCATCAGGGTCCTGTGTCATCTGGTAGGTGACTGGGACTCAGGACATCTGGGTTCTACTTCCCACTGCTGCTCACTCAATCATAGGGAAATCACTCTGTCTCAGTTTTCCCATATGGGGATATAATTTACCTACTCTGTGTAGAGTGCAAAACTCAAGTCATTTGCTTTTGTAAAGAGCTTTGGAGTTTCTCAGGAGACAACAAAGCATCTTCATGCCCCATCCCCTGATCCAGAACCATCCTCAGGTTCTGGGACTCCTTCCAAGCCCCCAGTAGCAGAGCCCCCTTCATCCAGGACTTGTGTGGCTGAGCCAAACCATTCTCCAGGAGCACTTGCATTAAGTTTCCCTCAGGCTTCGAACACTCAGGGTCAAATAAGTTAGAGATAGGAATGGCCCATTAACTCCTGCACAAATGGTCAGTGACTCTCAGATCCCCAAGGTCATTTTCAATGTGCATTAATACTCTGCATGTCCCAAGCACTTTTCATCCAAGGATCCTCAAGCTTGTGATCGGCATTAGGGAGAAGCAGAGTCGTCTAGTGGGTAGTGCACTAGACTGGGCGCCTAGAGACCAGAGTTCTACTCCCAGCCCGGCTACTGATTGGATAAGCAACTTCGGGCAAGTCACTGCCCCTCTCATCCTGTGTGTTTAGACTGTAAGCTTTTCAGAGCAGGGGCTGTGTCTTCAGCACCCAGGACAACTGGGCCCTGGTCTTGGCTGGGACCTCTACTGTAATAAAAATGGCCTTGTGGGCCCCCTGCAATATAGGTCAGTATCACCTCCAGTCTACAGATAGAGACCAGACCCCTCTGCCACATAGGAGGCTGAATAATTAAAAACAAACGGGCAGGGCTTTGTCACTGACTTCTCAGCCATGGCTTCCCCTCTTGGGCACATGCAGCTCCTTGTTGCCCTAGCACAGTACTCCCTCCACTAGGAGCTCTGTGCTGGGGAAGGGGAGTTATTGCCGACTGAGATTTAGTCATCATTGGGGGGCCCCTTGTTTTCAGGCACCACTTGGCTAAAGAGACTGCAGGCTCCAGCTGGGTCTGTAAGGAGGCCGAGGTGCTGACAGCAGCCAAGACAACCAACAGATAAATGTAGGGCCACCCATTAGGCAACAAGCCACCAGGAGGCAGAGGCAGGGGAGAACAGGAGCCCTGGGGGTGAAGAGGGCTGAAGGATCCCAGACTTAGCCCAACATACAGCCACCTAGTACCCCTCCTCCCGGCCAGGCAGCCACCTCCCTCCCCCACAGCCCAACCCCCCCCCGCCCCAGTGAGACAGGGATCCCCCCACCCCCCCAGCCCCTTCCCCCACACCCCTCCCCCTTTCAACCCCAGCCCCTTCCCCCACACCCCTACCTTCGCCCCCCTCCCCTGCCAATTTCACCCTCAGCCCCTCCCCTCCCACCTTCTCCCCCCCTCCCTGCCACTTTCAACTCCAGCCGTCACCCCCAGCCCCTCCTCACTCCCAGCACCAGAGGCCTCCCCCGCGTCAGGCCGCCCCGCTCGGGTCGAGGACGCCGGGGGCCTCCTTACCCGGTGCTCGAGGAGGAAGGGCAAAGAGAGAAGGGTCTCTGCGCATGCGCGGGACCACAACGCGGCCCAGAGAGCGACGTCCGCGGCAGGCCGGAACTCGGCGGCAAACGAGGGGTATTAGAGGGAGCGGGTAGCGCCCAGAGCGTCCGCCCGGCAGGAAGGTCCCAGGAACAGCTAGTGCTGTGTGCCACAGCGCCACCTGCTGACTGGGAGGCGGTATTATAGGAGGGCGACGCGCCAGCTGCAGGCCCTGGAGCGGTACTACAGAGGGGAGAGCGCAGCGTCACCTGTTGGCCGAGGCTCAGTAGCACGGGGTGCAGCGCCCCCTACTGACCTGGGGGGATACTGCAGGTGAGTGCAGCATCCCCTACAGACCCAGGGCAGTACTGCAGGTGGTTGCAGCACCACTTACTCACCCGGGTTGATACTGCAGGAGGGCAGAGGGCATGGTGCCAACTGGTGGGCCAGGGCAGTACTGCCAAGGCTGATGCTGCAGCACTACCCTGTGGCCCAGGGACGGTACTGTGTGTGGAAGTACATCTGCTGGATCAGGCACCATCTGCATAATGCCATTTGCCCAACAGCAGCAGAGCTAACGCTTGGGAAGCAGTGCCCAGGTAGGGGGTATTTTCCTCTGGGGATTCCATACAATACCGGCCTCGTGACGAAACCTGGTGCATCCAAAAGGAAAAGAAAAACCAGAGTAAAAAAAGTAAAATCACCCTCCAGAATTTGAGTCCAAGACAAAGTGCTCCCAGCAGGGCAGGGTTATGCGTGTCCGTGCAGAAAGGGCTGAGCACATCAGGGCAACAGAGATACCCCTCCTTGTGCCCCCCTTCCAGGCCTGCTGCTTGGGTTGAGGTGGCATCTTTATAGAGACAAGGTGGGTGAAGTAATACAAGCTTTCGAGCTACACACCCTGCATAAATGGAGTCTTTATGGCAGAAACCTCCATTATCTGTAACCGACCACCCCTGCATGTGCTCCAGTTCTCCCCCTAGTGCTCTGAACTGCATACTGCAAACTCCATTCACTGACGTCAAAACCTGGGGTGTATGTGTTAAAGTTAGCCCCCTAAATTCCTATTTAGGCCCCTAAATGAGAGTGGCCACAGCTTTCACTGATTCCTGTAAATCAAGCCACTCATTTGCAAGTATTAGTGAAAATTCAGGGCCCAGAGTCAATGTCACTGCAGATGGAGGCTGGTCTTGCATCTGAGAGGCCTGGTAAGGACCCTGGCCCAGTTTGCATTCCTGAGTCTCATGGTGGCTAGATCCCTCTTGAAATCCAACCTTCTTTCTCCTGTTATGATTAGCAAGAACAGTGGCTATCTGCTATTCTAGGCTATACCTGCTAGTGGTAGTGTGGTCTGGGTGGCTAGGGCCCGGTGGTAAGAGTTGGGACCTCTGGGTTCTGTTCCTGACTCTGCCCTTGAGTTGCTGGCTGAGTCACTGCTCCCATCCTGTGCCTCAGTTTCCTCTCCCACCCTTTGTCTGCCTCATAAGGTCTTTGGTAGAGGGATTGTGTCTGTGCAGCACCTAGCCCAATAGGGCTCAGTCTCAGCTGGGACCTCCAAATTCTACCACAATACAGATAATAATTGCTGCTAATAAAAGTTCCCCAGCACCTTGTGTTTGTCCCTAGCATTTAAATACAGCACAGAGGCACATTTGTGAAACCGAAGGCCAACCGAAGTGGTTCCTGACTCTGGCTAGTTGAAAATCCCTGTGGAAATTGGTGCTTTTACAAAGGGCCTGTTTTTCTGATGGAGGAAGGGGCCTGAGCGGGTTTTGCCCAAAGTGAATGTGGAGGCAGCTGCTTGACCTCAACCAGCAATTCAGCTCTCAGCCTCTCTGGAAGACCCTGTGGCAACAGGACAGCCTGTGAGTTTATGATGTTGTGAGAGGCTGGAGTTAGGGCCCTGGGGAAGGGAAGGCACTGCCGAGAGTGTGGAACAGCCTTTAGCTTTATTAGCAGACTGTTTAACTCTGATGCCTAAAGAGTATTCTGGGGAAAGAGGGTCTTTGCTAAAATTTCACACACACACCCCACTCCCACCCCTTCAACTAAAGCTGGGGCTCACTAACCACCAGGGAGCACCTAAATCCACCGGGATTTCCCCAGAGATACTGCGGTTTTGGGGAAGTAGCTTCCGTTTCAGCAACCATGAAACAGACAAACCAAAAACAAGAAAGGTTGTTACGGCCATTTTGCCCAGCTCCAGGGCTTTAGATACCTTCTGGGTCTCTGGCCACCAGAGGGAGGCACATTCTCTCTCTCTCTCTCACACACACACACACTAAGCGCTGAGAGCCCCAGTGGCTGAATGATCTGCCTGCTCCTGCCCAGCCACACTATGTTGGGGGGAAGCTGCCCCTGCTTGGGATACAGGACTCCAGTCTCCAGGCCCACCAAGCTGGCCCCCTTCTCCATCACCAGGTGGGCTCCCTGCCACCCCCGCCCCCAGCTGTCTGCAGGCCTCAAGGGCAGCCCTGCCTGGGACATCTCGTGCGGTGGCTATGGCAGGCTCTGCTTGGGGACTGCCTGGCTGGATCATGGCTGCTGGTTCCTCAACCCCAGCCAGCTTTGGCACCTTCCAGCACTGACCTCCAGGGCTCCCAGCTGAGTCCCTTGGTGGGTCAGCCATGGTCACTCCTATAGTAATGGAGCCCATTGCAAGTGCAGCTCCCACCAGCTCCACCAGGGGGAGCCAACTCCTGCCTCAGACTGACTGAGAGCAGTTCCCACCAGCTCCACCAGGGGGCACCCTTTCATCTTCCCAGGCTGGGGTGCTACACAGAGACCCCCCGTCAGGGTGACCAGATGTCCCGATTTTATAGGGACAGTCCCGATTTTTGGGTCTTTTTCTTATATAGGCTCCTATTACCCCCCACCCCCGTCCTGATTTTTCACACTTGCTGTCTAGTCACCCTACTCCCAGTTGAGTGGGGAGGGGGAATGTGTGTATCTGCGTCCCCTTGAGAACAATGGAGAATTCCCCCCCCCGCACCCCATTGGGAACCATGGGAGCTGCTGGATGCTGAGCACTTGGGAAGCTTTGTCCCTTGGTGACAGGCCAGAGGACACATGGTAGGGTGACCAGACAGCAAGTGTGAAAAATTGGGACGGGGTGGGGGGTAATAGGTGCCTAATTAAGAAAATCCCCAAATATCAGGACCATCCCTATAAAATCGGGACACCTGGTCACCCTAACACATGGGGAGTTGGGGGCAGAGATGGTGATGGAACCCAGGTGTCCTGTGCCCCAGTCCAGTCTCTTTACTACAAGCCCTCCCTCTCTCTCTTCCATTTCCATCCTCCACCTCCCAGCCAGGGTGGGGGTGGGGCAGCCAGCAATCCAAGCCGCACCCACATGCCCACAAAGCTGATTCCCTGCCCCTGCATCTCCCCATCAGCTGCCAGGGCACCTGCTCTAGCCATTAACCCAGCAGGGGTGGCCCGATGGGCACCTTGTGGGGCAGAATAGGGTGGCATGAGGCCTAATCAGAAGCGGGTGAAACCCCCTTCCCCCTCACTGCCCACGGTGCCCCACCCCCCCTCAAACCCTTGCCCCAGCCCCCTCTCCTCAAGCAGTGGGCTCTCCCTGCCCCCACCCTGATGCTCGTGAGCATAGGGTACACGGGTGGGGAGATCAAACTCTCCCTATCCAGTCCCAACATAGGACAAACCCACGACAGGTTGGCGGGCCTTGGCCGGTGAATTATGGGCCACCGCCAGCAGTGGCTGGCCCTGCCTGTACCTAGACTCCTACAGGCGGGGGAGGTGGGAGCAGGAGGGGGACATGGCCCCCGGGACAACAAGAGGCAGGAATAGAAAAAAGCAAGAGCAAAAATGCGAAGCCCCCATAAAGCAGGGCTGGGCTGTAAATCAGGGGGACTGGCAGCCCTCACTGGGGTTGTTTGTCCTGCCTGCTTCGGCCCCGGTGCTCTGCAGGAGCCAGTCCGGGGAGCGGGGCTGGGGATCCTGCAGAAATCCTATATTTAATCGGATTTGGGAGAAGGGGCCGATAAATCAAGGGGGCAGCTTTACGGTCTCGGAGGAAACAAACCTCTCCAGTAGGCACACCCAGGTGGGCGATAAAACCTCTCCTCCAGGCCCTGGGAGCAATTTCCCGGGACCCGAAGCAGCGGCATTGCAGGAATGTAATTTAGCACAGAGCCGATCCTGAGTTTAATTATCACTGCGGTGGAATTTCAATGCAGCCGATTCATCTTGCGACCCGCAGGAGAGGGATTTATATCGAATGTTATTTCATACCAATCCCGAATCTGCATTTTTATGTCGCTGCCTCCCTCCTGCACCGCGGCGAATCGGGAGGAAGGAGACCGGGGGGGCACGGCGGCTCCGCTGCAGGGAAGGAGTGTGTGTGTGTGGGGGGTGGGGATCAGGCCCCTTTCTGTCTGCCATCAGGATGCCCCAATTCCTGGGCAACCTCAGCTTTGCTGCTGGTTCTGTTAGCTCAAGTTGAGGGGGGCTGGGGTTGAGGGTACAGTGAGGGCGGGGGCATGGATCTATAGGGCCAGCCTAGTGTGAAGGAAGCAATGCACAACAGGGGCTGGGCCCTGGGTGTGATGGGTCTGATTGCCCCATAGCCCTTTCACGCTAGCTTGGGTCAGGCCAAGGGGCCATTGGCAGGTGTCTGCTCCTGCCCCCCTTGGAGATGCCTTGTGGTGCAGGGGGCGCCCCAGGGTGGGTCTCGGGTGGGGTGGGTGGGACAGGACAGGAGGGGGCATGGCCAGGGCAGAGCTATCCTGTGGCTATTCTGTGGCCCAGAGGAGTCATTGCAACAAGGGTACAAGCTGGTGATACCCCCATCTGCTGTACCCTGCATGGGGGGCTGAATTGCCCCCAGCTGCCTCCCCTTAGCTCCTGCCCCAGTGCAGGGATGAATCGGCTCAGCATTGGGATCGGGACCCTAACTGCTTCCACAGAAGCCTGTGTGACTTCCCATGCACCACGCACCATGTGTGCCAGCCCAGGCCAGCAGGAGTGGGGCAGTGCACTCTTCCGAATGGTGATCTCTGTGTGGGGTCCCGCAGGCGGGGATGGGGTCAAGCAGGCAGGGGCAGGGTTACATGGGCAGGGGCGGGGTCATGCAGGTGGGGGCGGGGTCAGGCAGGTACTCAAAGTCTTGGTGGAAACTGGGGCTTGGCTCTGGGGAGGCGTTCAGCTGGGGCATTGGGGCCAGGGGGTGAGGGGCTGGCAATAGGACACAGAACCTTTGACCTCAAGGGTGCTGTCCCAGGTCACTGATAGGTGGCTGATGCAGGGTAGGATGCAGGGGGTAGGTGTGGGGGATGGGATCCAGTTTCCCTCTACCCGTCAGCTACCCCTAGAAGAGGAATGTTGATGACTCCCCCGAGACCTGCCCCCACCCCTCCATCTATGGTAGGGCCCACATCAGCTAGCCCCTCCCCTGAGCCCGTTGGACCCCCGGTGATCAGACCACAGCTGTCTGGCCCTTCCCAACACCTGCCGCCCCCACCAGCCAATCATTTGCCACCTAGTGCCTGCCTCTGGGGGTCCTGTGCTGATGGGACCAGTAGGGGGCGCCAATGAGTTTTCCCATGAGCCTTCCCCCCCCCCCCCCCAAGCTGTTAACCCTTCTTGTGCTGGGGGCTCTCCAATCCCAGCCCATACACCACCATACTGTGGCTCACTGCCAACTGCCCCCCCCCCCCTGTTGTTACAGTATTGCCCAGGGATCAGGCCTTTGAGGGCTGGAAGCTGCTTTGGGGGGCCAGAGTCCTTTCCCACAAAAGAGCAGGAGAGGCATGTGGAAAATGGGATTCTCCGCCCAGTCCTGCCCCAGATGCCCCGGGTGACCCTGTGCCAATCGCTGAGTCTCCCTGGGTTCTGGGCACAGGCTGGGAGGGACGGAGCGCTGCGGGCGGTGGTGGTTTTGAGGCCCACCAGCGTGGGACTAACACAACATTTCAACACTCACACACACATACCCTGCCAGTCCAGTGGCCTCTCCAGAGGCTGGGGCTGGAAGTCAGATTCAATATCAAGTTGTCTTTGCTTAGCCCGAGGTTTCAGAGCGATGTAACTGACACACCTGCTCCTTGCGCCAGGAGGAAGCTGTTAACTCATCTTTAATGTAGAGGGAGGAGGCCCAAGATGCAGCTAAAACATGTCAGCCCTGGCGGGGTCGAACTCCACGGGATCATTGGTTCCTAGAAGGTGAAGGGAAGGGACGGGGCTGGGTTTTAGCAGGGGCTGGGAGCACTGGTGCTTAGAGGTGGGAATGGAGCCCCCAGGGATCAAGCCAAGAAAAATAATCCTTTAATCTATTGACTGATCAACTGATCAATATACACATCTCTATCTATCGACTGCAGACCCTTCCCCCCCACCGCCATCTCGCAGCCTCCCACAGCACAGATGAGAGGACAGGAGCCTCCCATGAGCTAGCCCCATTGCAATTAGCTCCAGTCCAGGTGCTGAGTGTAGGGGGCAGCTGGGATCCCAGGCTGGCGCAGCCGTCCCTGGCGACGCATCAGGGAGAAGCTCTGCTGCTAGTTACAGTGTGTTCCTTGCTTGTGAGTGATGGGGTTCACCCTGACGATCGCTCCTAATTAGCCTCAGTAGATAAACAATCGCTGCTCCCCGCCCTGGGTGGGATCTCTGGCAAAGGAGGAGAAGTGAACAGCAGAGGTCGAGGAGGGGGATGGAAGGTCACCACGACCAACCGAGAGGCGCTACCTGTAGCCTGAGAGGAGGGGGAGGGAGTGCTGTGGGGTGGCTAGAGCAGGGGGGGAAGGCTGGGAATCAGGACTCCTGGGTTCTATCCCTTCTTCCCAGAGGGGAATAGGATCTAGTGGTTAGAGCAGGGGTCATTGGGAGGGTCAGGTCTCCTAAGTCCTATTCCTAGCTCTGTGTGCAACTTTGGGCGAAGTCACGTCCCCCCTCTGTGCCTCAGTTTCCCCCTCTGCCCAGTGAGGATTGTTGCTCTTGGGCAAAGTGTACATGTGGGGCTGGGAGCAGTTAGTTAAGGAGCATAAGGGAAACATCCCATCGCTGAATAGTATACATGGCCCAGCAGCCACCTGCCAGTCGGACGAGGGTGTTGGCATGGGAGGAGCCAGGTCTGGGAGCCAAACAGGGCACTGCTCACATGGGAAAGGAATAAGCGCATGGGCAGAGGGAGAGCATCTGGCTCAGCCAATCCAGCTGGGCCCAGGTTTCCTGCGCCAAGGGACCAGAATGACCCTCAGATATTGGGGTGGGACATAGCCCCCCCCGCAGCTGGCAGGGAAGATGCTGGCAGGGCCGGTGAGGGCTGGAAGCAGCCCAGATGTGCTGTCATCTTGGGGGATTTGCCACGACAGCTGGGAGGGGATTTAATGCATTTCTGGTGGCTTTGGTGAATTGGTGCCGGCCAGGGCTGAGATCCTGCTTATCAGGAGAGCATGGACACGCTGTGCAAGCTCCTTCCGTCCTGCCCCGGAGCACTGGGGACCCCTTGTGAGCTTGGGGAGCCGCTCCGACCTGTGGCCTCCTCAATACTTGGGCTAATGAGTGGCACAGAGGCTGTGTGGTGGGGCTGGACCCTGGGGCATGGTGCTCATGTCCCCCTGTAGCGGTGACAGGTTGCTGAGCCTGCTACCGACAGGCCTAAGGGCATGTGGGTGTTTGGCTCATGCAGGAGATGCTCATGCTTGGAGCTCCAGAGGTTCCCCCCTTGATCCCTGCTTGCTATGACCTACCCATGAGACAAATCCAGGGTGTTTGCCCTGCTGCGGCTTGGGCAGGCGGGCTGCTCCCTGCAGCAGCTGTTCCTTTGTGTTGCTGCCATCCTGGGCTGGAGCAGAGCTGTTACCTGGTGACCGGTGCTTCAGCCAGACAGTGATGAGAGCGGCCCCAGCTGGGGGCGCGGGGGTGGGCGGGTGGGTAATTCTCTATTATTCCTAATGTGTGTGTGGGGGGTCTCCATTGCCCTCACGGGGAGGGAGTTGCTATGAGCTCAACGCTTCTGAACAGCTGGCCTAAACGTTCCAGGTCCACGCACGGGGGGCGTGTGCCCAGCTTCATGTGTGTAGGACCTACAGTAAGAGATGTTTTTGTTTTCGTTTCCCATTAGCCAGAATCAGAGAGAGGTTTGGGGCCTGGGGCGGGGGGGGGGGGGGGGGGGGAAGAAGGATATGGGGAGAGGGGGTGGGGGGAGATTGGTCAGGCCAGGCTGAGACTTGTGGAGGCAACAGACACTTGGTTAGGGCCCTATCCTGTGAGGCGTTGAGCACCTGCCGCTCCCGTCGGCGTCACTGGGAGTTGAGGGCACTTGGTGCCTGGCCGAATCAGGCTCCTGCTGCTGCTCAAAGTGGTGGGGCGAGCAGAGGGGAGATGATGGAGTTGCCTGGAGCTTTCCCACAGCTCTGTTGATACCCCACAATCCTGACCCTGAGCAGACCAGGGGACAATTGTCCCAGGGCCCTGTGATGGAGGGGGGGCAGCTGTAACAGCTGTGTAAATAAAGTGAAATGGGGGGGCAGTGAATGTGATGTACGGGGGGGAGAGGGCAGATTTCTCTTGACGGGCCTGGCAGCAGGGCAACAGAGGTGGAAATGTGGTGGAGCTTGGGGGGTGTTTATGGGCGGGTGTGGGGAGCGGTGCAGGGTGGGCCCTAGGTGTACAGAAGCCTGTCACCACGGCGACCTGGTCCATGTGGGATGCGGGGACCCCGTCTCCATGCTGCATTAGTGTATCACCACCCCCAGCCCAGCCCCAGCTATTGGCTTAGACCCCTAAGTTTGGGGGCCCCCCGCTGTCAGGCTGGACGTGGGGGGCGCGCTGGGATTCCTGACTGGTGATCGCCATTCCCAGCCGGTGCTGTGCCACCAAGGACCTGTTCCCTGAGGCCTTGGCATTTCCCTGGGCCCGTATTCCTGGGCCTCCTCCAACGGCCATTGGCTGCGCCGGGGAGGCTGGGAATTGGGGACTGGGGCGGGGGGGGGGGGGGAGCAAAGCCATAAATCCAGCCAGGGCCTAATCGCTGCCATAAATAACCACCTGAAATAGCCATTAAGGGGGTCGGAGGTCGGGTTGGCATGACAACCGCTGGCTGACGAGTCCGGCGCGGAGGAAAGTGGGGCGGAACCGCCAGGGCTTGTTAAAAGATAGGATGGGGGCGGCAGTGGGTGGGGGGGTCGGGGGGTGGTGTCTGATGAATTTCCCGGCTGCTGGCGGGGGGATGATGCAGTCGGAGCTGTGCGCTCAGCACCTTCACCCGGCAGAAATACGAGCTGCCCAGGCTCCCGGCCTTTCTTCTCTGCCCCTGGACCGGCGCTGCCTAATGGAGCTGTCAGGCCCAGAGCATGGGTGACACACAGCTCCCCTGGCAGGGCCGGCTCCCGAACAAGCTGGATTAGTGTCTACTCAGTGCTAAGCTCTGAAGTTAGGGCCCCCCCGGCTGCCGGGCTTTGCCAGGCTCTGGGATGAAAGGGATGTGTGGGGGCGGCATGCACGTGTGTGTGGGCCTAGAGGGTTCGCCACGCAGTGTGTGTGCTTGCACAAGTGTATGACCCTATTGTGTCTGCACGGCTTGTGTACAATGCATGTGTGCGTGCATTGTGCGGGCACGCTCAGTGTGTGTATGCGCGTGTGGAAGCGTGAACGTACACAGTGTGTGCAGTGCACGTTTGCGAGTGTGTAATGTGTGCACACGTGTATATATTGCGAGCGTGCACAGTGTGTGCCATGCACATGCGTGCAACGTGTGTGTGTGCAGTGGCAGGGTTTGTGCACACAGGGCAAGCTACAGCGGCTCTCAGGGCTGCTCCAAATTGTACCTTGCTGCAGTGACCCCTGCAGAGCCATGCAGGGGCTCAGAATAGCCAGAGCGCAGCCCCCCCCCCCAGCCCTCCGATCACTCTGATCAGAAAAGGGCTGAGAGAGGGTCTCTTGGCTGAAGAAGCACCTGGCCTGATTCCTTCCACCGCTGACTTCAGCTGAGTGGAGCCACCAGTGCTCAGCCAGGGCCCAACCACACCCTGGGTGCCAGGGAATGCAGGCTGGGCACGAGGAAATGCTCCAGCTGCATCCAGAAATATTTCCAGCTTGAAACCAGAGTGAAGGGAGATTTTAGTAAAGAAACAACTGCGGGTCGGGGCGGGGGAGGAGGGGAACGGGATCTGGGGCAGGGGGAGGGGAATGGAATCTGGATCGCGGGAGGGGAACGGGATCTGGGTTGGGAATGGGATTTGGTATCAATTATTCTAAAGGTTCCCCTGTCTTGGATCACAGCCCTTCCCCAGCACAGAGCCGCCCATCCCATCCCTCCCGAATGGTGGCCACTCAGGATCTGCTGGGACACGGGTAGCACAGTGGAGGAGACTGAGCGCCTGCCGGGCATTTGGGGCGGGGGTTAGTGTGTGCGTGTGTGTGAGCGCCTTAGAAGGGCCCCCCGATAAACAGAGGAGTGAGTGACACCTTGTAAAGGGCGGGGGGAAGAGGGGCTTGGAGCAGGACAGGCTGAGGGGGAGAGAGGGGGGTCCTGGCAGAGCTGAGGGTTGTCTGGTGGGAGCCGGGTCGTGCAAGCCTCACGTCCAGACAGCCTAGTATGGCAATGCACCCTCACACAGCGAGGGCAGGGAAGGGCTGGGTCCAGCCACATGTTCCCTCCCCTGCCCCATAAGCAAAGGGGAAAGACTCCTCCCCCAGCAAAGCTGGCAGGTGCTTGGCTGGATACAACAGGCCCTGCCCAGGAAACCTCCTTTTGTGCTTTCCTGCCACTTCCCTTTACCCTATCCGGGGATCAGCTGCCCATCCCTCCGCCCTGAATGAGCCCGCAGGTGATCCTGGAGCTAAGGACTCTGCTGTGATCTATGGGCCCAAGGGGGGCTGGGCTCAACTGACCTCCATTCCGGCCTCCCCAGCTCCCGAGTGCTTGTCTTTGCCACCTTCGTGTTCTTTTAAGCATCAATCTGTGTAACTATAATTTCCTAGACATTTGTGAAAGAGAAAAGTGAAAACATTGGCCTGCGTGGAGCCATACTGACCCCCCGGCTGGAGCCCCAAACCATCCGGTCTGCTTGAGCTGAAGGAGCGTAACTGATAGAGGTAGTAGGTTGTTATCCTCCATGCACCTTGCTGCCAGGCGGCAGAGGCACGCCGGGAATCAGGAAGGGTGGCTCTGAAATAGAGCAGGCTGTATGGACGGTGCGGCCAGGCACATAGCTTTGCCACAGCCGCTCTGAAAATCAGCGTGGGTACGTAGATGAAGGCTAGGGCTGGTAGATCTATGACCTGGCTTCTGTTCCAAGCTCTGACCCCGGGCTTCCTCTCCTTTACCCCATCTCTGAGATGTAGGCAATTATACTTGCCTGCCTCCTGGGAAGTGACGGGGGAGGTTTGGTGCAATCATAAGTGCTGTTTGCCGTGACCCGGTCTTGTGGGGAGCCTGGGAACATGCTCAGTGCAGCTGGCCTGTTCAGAGAATTTAGCAGCAGGCTTTTAATGAGCGTGTACAAATGGTGACGTTCAAAGGCTCATAGCCTGGGCAAACCTGGATGGATTTTCACAGGGACAACAAAAGGCACTTGACCCCAGAGCTAGCCCTGGCCAGATTTCCACTCTCTGCTCCAACATTGGCCAAACTGCCTATTTCCCCATAATCTCGTTCTCAACAACAGCTGAAGCGTTTTGGCCGAAACTTTCCCCAAACGTTCAGTCTGAGGCTGCGTGGGACATTTCCGCTGGAATGGCTAACATCCTGACAAGGTTATAATAAGCAGTGGAAGACAGGGGCTTAGAGTGGAAAGTGTCAGGCGACCTTCTGTTGCTTATACCTTTGCCAGGCGTTAACCAAGCATGTTCTCAGCGTCAGGCGCCACTTCCCAGGCTGCTGACAATATAGGGAATGACTTATTGTGGATCAGCAGCAGTAACTTCTGATTTCTGGATCTGGGGCAAAGGAGCTGCTCAAGCTGCATCCGCCAGAGCGCAGGAATACAGTATGTTTCCTCCTTTGGTTTAATTACAGCACTTCCCTGCACTGTGCAAAACCCAGGGCTCTATTTTATGAATTGAATCCAAGTATGCATGAAAAGTGTAATTGAATGAAGCCGGTAGGGGGTCCGGCTAAGTGCCTGGTATCTGCACTTGCTACAATGGCCCTCTGTGCCCAAGGATAGCGCTGGGGTTTGCCCGCTGCTGGGCTGAGAAGCAGCAGCTGTTTAAAGATTCCATCGAGATACGGCCCCATCTATACTAGAGGCAAAGGGATCGTGATGCAACGGATGAATGCCAGAGCCTGCAGCCCTTGCTGGGAACACACTGCACTCCGGGGCCCTTGGCGAGCATGGGCTGGAGCGCCTGCCCCCAGGGATCTGGCTGAATCGCTGCTGCTAGCAGGGGGTTTTGACACTTCCATGGTTGGCTGGGCTCCTGACTCTGTCCCACAATGCACTGCTTTGCATTTGGAAACTACCCAAACGCCCCTGCTTGTGGGGCACTGTGGGACAGGTGCCCCAGGAGTCCCAGAATGCCCTGCAGGGTGAGTGTGATGATGGCAAAGTGGGTCTGGTGGAACCAGCATGACTGCATGGGACCCATCAGTCTCATGGCAGTAATGCCCAGGCACTAGACTTCCCCAACTGGGTATGCCAGTGTGCCAGCGC
The DNA here is from genome assembly GCF_002925995.2 of Terrapene triunguis. Classification (NCBI taxonomy): domain Eukaryota; kingdom Metazoa; phylum Chordata; order Testudines; family Emydidae; genus Terrapene; species Terrapene triunguis. Next base: position 1,449,808 of record NW_020665187.1, on the reverse strand, counting down.
CACCCACTGTGTGCCCACCCCATGGAAGAAGTAGATGGCTTGGCAGCTGCTTTTGTGCCTGTTAAACCTACAAGCCAATGGCTTTGTCAGGCACCTGGTGCACTGTGCGTGTGGGGCATTGAGAGGCAGAACTGCTTTTCATGCCTGTGTGGATTCATCGCCTCCTGCTCCCATCCGCCAGTCTCGCCAGCTGGTAGAGATGGGACCAAATTGCAAAGCCCAGATCCAGGAAGAAAAAACCTAAATCAAACCGAAGGGATCTGGGTCTGGGCTGGGCAGGTCGGGAACAACCCCAAAGTTCTGACCTGGGTCCAAACTGCTCCAGGAGCTGGGAGCTGGGCCTATTTTCCCACCCAGCCACCTGCAGCCCAGGAAAGACAGGACGCAGGTGTGATCAAAATTGAGCTGTCTGTTGGAGGCTGCTAGACAGGGCCAAACCCTGCGCTCCCCCTGTCTAGCCCCCAGACTGATTCACACAGCCGCCACTTGAGACCTCCCTAAATCCTGGCTTGGATCCTGCAGCCAGGGAAGGGACCGCCCCCCGTCCCCCGCCCCCTCTCTATTTATCTGTCTCCCATAATCTCTTGACATCTTTTCAAATCCAATTACTAGATTAATTGACTCGCAAAGAGAAGCGCGGGATGCAAAGGAGCCACCCAGATTTATTCCCTAGTAGCCCGTCGAGAGCCAGCGCCGAAACATGCCTTTTGCCAGAGAGATTTACTGTTTCCCTAATACAGCGACGGTTCAAATCTGTGATTAATAATGTTTTTCTCCAATGCTCATAATTTAATTCCTTCTTCCCCCCCCACCCCTTATCAGTGGAAACAGAAACTAGCCCCTCATCATCTTCCGTTACAAATATTAAAGCCGGAGCCGAGGGGTGACTGATTGGTGCCTCCTTGGGAAATGTTTCCTTTAAATCATCAGGAAATTAACATAACAATAAGCAGCTCGCTTGCATTAAAATTTAAATGCCTGCATATTGTTTTGAAACGCTCCAGCGCGGCACGTGAACGGCGCCCGCAACCGACATACGGTCCGGCTCTCTCCGAGCCCATAACTCAGCCTTCGCAGGCTGTGCGGAGCCTGGCGGTCTGTCAGCCAGCTGTGGCATGGATGGCGGGTGGAGGGCCTCGAGGTGCTCTCGGGAGGTTGGTTGGCCCTCCGGCTTGGAGGCTGCCACGGTGTTAGTGGGGATAGGATGAGGGGAGACGGTTGCCATGTTGGAGTTCAGTTGGTCTGTGCGGTGACTGTGTTGGCAGAGTGCTTCTGGGGGGAGGGCGTGGGACTGGGACTCAGGAGACGTGGGTTCCACTCCTGGCTCTGCCTATGTCATCTTCCCCTTCTCTGCGCCTCTCCCAGTGACTGGCTATTTAGAAGGTGAGCTCTTTGGGGCTGGGTTTGCCTCTCGCCCTGTGTCTGTGCCGTACCTGCCTGTAACGGGGCCCCGACGGTAGCTGGGGTCTCTGGGGCATGGCAGCTCTGCAAAGAAAACCTGCGGCACTTTGTCTCAGAGCCTGGGTCAACTGACTGGGGCTCAGGGTGGCGCCCGGCCTTTGAAACCCTCCTCCCTTTCTGTGTTTCCGAGCTTGAACATCGACACTGCTATTTACAGCCCCTCGAGCCTGAGTCAACTGGGCCGGGCTCTGAGACTTGGGGCTGTGGGTCTTTTCTTCCTGTACCCTAGATCGTGCTAATACATAATGTCCAGTTGCACCTTTCTCCCAAGGCTCTCTGTGTGCTCATTGAGCTCCCCTGTGCGGGAAGGGAAGTTCCTGACCACCGAAATGCAGCTGCCTCTGGGGTGGATCAGCGTCACCCAGCCCTTTCGGAAAGGAGGTGAATAACCATTCGAATAAGATTCATGGGCTGGCACCATGTACGTGCACGTGAAAAAACCCACGACAATATCCGACTTGATTACTCAAGGCACCTAGGGCTGGGATAGCAGGAGGTGCTGTGGCTAGGGAATGAGAGGCGTTGGCAGAGCTGTGGTGGGAGGAGCCCGCAGCCGATGGGATGCAGCTGCCCAGGATCCAGGGGGAGGGGGGCACAAAGAAGGGAATTTGACCCCAGTTGACATATTCCTACAAGCCCCTGAGAGAAGCAGCCCAGATGCAGGGTGAGGGCCATACCCCAGCATAGGGGCGCCAGACTGGGTCAGACCAGGAGTCCCTCTATCTAGCACGGGCATGTATCTGGGCCTCATTACCGTAGTATCCTCACCCTGTTTACCCTCACAAGCCCCCTGAAAGGCTTATCCCCATTGCACAGATTGGGCAACTGAGGCCCAGCGAGACCACGTGACTTGCCCACGGTCACACAGGAAGCCTGCGGCAGAGCAGCAAATTGAACTGAGGTGTCCTGAGACCTAGGCCAGAGTCTTGCCTATGGGGCCACCCGTCCTCTGTCTCTGGCGGGCACCAGCAGCATCACAGGGTGATGGAAGGCTCACCCCAGTGGACTTCCTCAGGGGAAGTTCCTCCCAACCCCCATCCGCTAGAGGTTGGCTCCTGCCCTCCTCCTGGAGAGTTTCAATCCCTTCAAAGCTCACAGATGTGACCCTGGGTGCTCTTATTTCCCATAGACGTCTCTGATCCTCCTCTGACCCTGGCAGGCTCTTGGCCCCAGTGAGAGCTTGTGGCTGTGAGTTCCACAGGTTGACTTTGCAGTGTGTAAACGTCAATGGTGCGCTTGGCGTGACAGCAAGTTATTAATAGTGCTGCGTAGGTGGGCTGGGCAGACTTCAATTTGTATTTTGTTCTAGTTTCGCCGTATACTATCAATGTTTCTTTTTAAGCATTTTTCATTTTTTATCCATTTAAATTTTCACAGTTGCAGGAAATTAGGGGGGGGGGTAGACAATGGGGAGGGAGGCAGACAATAATTATTGAATGACAGTAGACGCTGAGATTCAAAAGGCTAAAGCTTTATAACCATTAAAACGCAAATTGTTAACATCACCCGTCAAAATATCCCGAGTAAATACCCTTAAATCAAACTCGGCGGTGTTCTCAGGCAGCATTTGTCTTACTTTGCCTAGCTGTACAGTTTGATTATTACTGATGGAAATGGGTTTTGTCGGTTTGTGTGTGTCTGGCAAAATCAATGCTGACCGACATTTACCGATAAGAATCTAAACTGTCCAAGCTTGTTCTGAGGGGACCGAAGACTCTAGTTTCCACTGAGGGGGTGCCAGACCGGAGCAGTGCCATGGGGCAAGGTGGGTGTGTGGGCGGCGGTGTCAGAAACTGGAGAGGGGACCCTGAAAGAAGAGAAAGAGAACCTCTGCACTAGGATTGCTTCTGGGCTGCAGGCCGGACATCCTACACTCGACAAAGCCAAATCACTCCCAGGTATCCACCCCAAAGGTGGGATCAGTGGGGCTAGAAACCCAGGAGCTTCTGCATCAGCTCACCAGGTTCTGTGAGCTGGTAGCAGCAGTAGACTATTACCCTCATATGTGGCTGCTAGAGAGAGCCAGGACACACTTAGGATGAATCAAGCCCACGTACCCCTGGGCTGGCAGGTTCCCCCTGGATGATTTCCTGGGATAGATTCACTGGTCTTTCAAGGTTCTCACTGAATCCTGTCTGGAAATGAAGAACCCTCTTGCATCTCGATTTGTTCAATGCTGACCCCAGAGCTGGTGGCACCGAGACCCCAGTGTCCCTGACCCGTCGCAGATTCATGTGTCGGTGACTCAGCTGCCTCATCATTGCTGGGGGAAGCTGGAAAATTGGGCAGCTAGGGAGAGGTAGCTGGGATTAGCTGGGAGCTGTCTTCTTACTATGTGTCAGAAGGCATGGTCCAGTAGATCGGGTGCTGTACTAATACCCACGAGATGCAAATTCAAGTCCCTGCTTAGCCACTGACCTTGGGGGAAGTCACTTAATCTGCCCTTTGCCTCAGTTTCCCCATCAGTAAAATGGGACTGATCCTTTCCTACCTGCTAGTGGTGTTTGGAGGCAAAAATCCAGCGTGACAGTAAGGTGGTGAGAGAGCAGGGCCACACCGATGGGTTTGTCGCCCCCAAGTGTTAAGAAAATCACAAGATCCAGGTAGAAAATCATGAGATTGTTGGAAGGGTTCTGTTTTATTTGCCTTCTCCTTTTTTACCCTTTGGGGTCACATCTCCAGGCTTTTCTCTGCAACCACCCAGGCTAGAAATGTGCCTCTTCTTTAAAAATGAAAGCTGAGATTCTCACATGACTCCAGGAGCTAGGAATTTAAGAAAAACACCAAATACTGGGAGACTTTCAATAAATTCATGTGAGTTGGCAACACTGTTTAAGTACCTAGGTCATAGTAATACCTGGCTCTTATTAGTGCCTTTTAGCTGTAGATGTCAAAACACTTTAGAAAGGCGCTCAAGATCATTATCCCCATTTTACAGCTGGGGAAACCGAGGCATAGAGCTTGGGAAATGACTTGCCCAAGTGTCTGAGCCGGGAACAGCATCCAGGTTTCTGAGTCCCAGCCCAGGGTTCTAGCCACTGGACCACGCTGCCTGTTGGTCAGGCTTTGGGGAAAACGAGAGGGTTTTTTTTTAATGGACAATTTCAGCTTCTCCTTGGAAAATTGTTTCCTGATCAGAAAACAACAACAAACCACCAAAAATATCTGCGGAGAAAGCAGACGCTCTCTGTGAACATTTTTGTTTAATTGAAAAGCCCTGATTTTCCTTAGAAAAAGTGTTTTGACGGAACATTTTTGACTAGCCCCTGTAATAGACGGATCTTGGTATAGCAGGAATGTCTCTGCTAAGGGGCGGGGGAAGGGTAGCCCAGGGGTTACCGCGCTAGCCTGGGACTTGGGAGAGCTGGGTTTGATTTCCTTCTCTGCCACAGGCTACCTGGGTGAATTGCTTAGTCAGTCTGCACCCCAACCCCCCCAGCTGTACAACTGGGACCGTACCAGGGGAGCTCTGGGACCAGCAGCCTCAATAAAGCAACCCCTTTAGAGTCCCCCAGCCCCAGGCTGCGCGGGGGAGCCAGGCGCATTTAGGAGTCGTGGACCGGGGCTGGATGCGCAGGGGGGCAGCCGGCTGCATAGGGCAGACTTGGCATTGCCGGCTTCACAGCCTCTCCATTCTGTTCCAGCCAAACCCGCCCTTCCCCTGAGAGCAGCAGTGGCCTCAGCCACGCTTCTCCCCGGCAGCCTGCATGTGCCCTCTGGGAGAAGGATTCTCCAGGAGCCTTTGTCATTGCCCCTACCCCGGCCCTTGGCACCTCTGTAAGGCCTGGTCTACACTAGGACTTTAATTCGGATTTAGCTGCCTTAATCCGAATTAACCCTTCACCCGTCCACACTACAGAGCCAGTTAATTCGAATTAAAGAGCCCTTTAAATCGATTTCTGTACTCCACCTCGACGAACGGAGTAGAGCCTAAATCGATTTTGTTAATTCGAATTAGGGTTAGTGTGGACGCACACCACCGAATTACTGTGTTTAAGTTAATGGGGTAGTGTGGCCGCACACCACCGAATTAATGTGGTTTAAAACCGAATTAAGGTGCTTAGTGTGGCCGCGCACAATCGAATTTATACAACCTGTTTCCCAAATTCGAATTATCTAAATTCGGATTAATCCTGTAGTGTAGACATACCCTTTGGTACTAGCTAAGCCCCCCCTGTGATTCAGCAAGGTGTGTGTCTCCTGTGCTGAACTGGGCTGGGCCTAGGGGAGCGTGTGCTGCCCTCTGCTGGAGGAAGCGCCAGGCTGACGTGGGTGAGTGTGTGTGTGGTCATGTCGCCCTCTAGTGGTGGCAGCCTGCAGGGCATTAAAAACCCTACTGATGGCGAATCATAGGGCATGGAGGTTGGTGCATCTGGAACAGAAGGTCCGTGGTGATGACTGGGGCCGAATATGGCAAGTGGATGCTTATGGGGTCCTGTGGACTCCCCTGTGGCTGCTTTACTTTCTGCTGCAATGGGTGCATCCCAGGACCTGGCTTGTCTGAGATGCCTTCTACCTGTCAGAACTGCCCCATTTAAGCAGGTGTTACCCAGCTCGATGCTACAGCAGGACTCCGGCGTACGGCCCTCCCTGCAGGTCCCCAGTTCCTGCAGGCTGTGCCTTCTGCACGGCTGCTTTAAACCGCAAGCCCAAGACATGTGACTTGCTACCCCCGCCCTGCAGCCCCTGGCGAGATCAGACAGTCAGAGAGCGCGTTGCCAGAGCAACCGGCCTCCTACATTTCCATCCTGCGGGTTGCAATTGTAGGGGCTAAGGAAAGGGTCAGGACTCCTGGGTTCTCTCCCCTGCTCTTCCACCGATTCGCTGTACAACCTTGGGCGGGCTGCTTAGGGGCATTGTGTTTTGTGCCCCAAAATAAGAGACTGTGGTGAAGAGGCGGTGGGTGGGTGTGTTTGTGTGTCATGCTGTGCCTCAGTTTCCCTGCTCATAGGCTACATCACAGGCAAGCCAAATTCATTAACGCCCACAAAGCATCTGGCGCGCCAGCGACCGAGTCGGCCCAGCGGACGGCAAATAGAACCCTCCATCACCAGCCACCCCGCCGTCCTCATCCAACAGCAATCCTCCCGCCTCGCCCACCCCCCAGCCCCGCACTCCTCCTCCCCACCCCCGCCGGCCTTATTCCGCAGCCCCAACTCGACTGCGCAAACTATCCAGACTTAAAGCCAATCAATTTCCAACGAGTAGCAGAGTTTGACGGGAAATTCATTCCAACCGGGGGCCTTGATTTATCTTTCAAATATACGGACAAGCGAGAGCATGATGGAGCCCATTAAAATGTTGGAAGATTGTTTTTATGATTGAAGTCTGTATTCCACCCGCCATAAAGAAAGGGAGCGCGGAGTCATTAGCATTTCCATGATGTTATATTTCTGCCTGTCTCGGGCCAATAACTCATCTTTACGGCCTGTCCCATTGCTAGCTCTTTGATACAATGAGTATAGAGTTAAGCAAAACTACAACGGAAAGGAGATTCCAGAGACTCACTGCCCTTCACGCAGGGTTCTCCTCCTCTCCCGGAGACATTTTTCAGGACGCTGAAGGAGCACATATGCGAGGAGTCATTCTTTCTCCCTTCCTATTTTTCATTTCTTTCCCTGCCCCCCTCCCGCTTCCCTGCCCTCCTCTCTGCTCACCCACCCGGCTAAATGGAACTTAGCTCGCCGGTTCACCCCCCCCTATCAAATCGCCCGCCCTTTGCTGTTGCTTTTCAGGGTCTCTGGATTATTACTGCCACTGCACAGAGAAAAGTTTTTGTGTGTGTGTGTTTTTTTTTAATGCAATGACCTTCTTTTCTGCCCTTCCTCCGAGCCAGGGGGGAAATACACAGCAGGGAAAGCAACACTGCAGGCAGCGCCGGCTCGAAGTCCTGTGGCTGGTGGAGGGAAAGTCCAACCCTTCCCATCCCCCTGGTGGGAGGCTGTGGGGCACTCCAGGGTTAATAGTTTTGGGTGGATTTGTCACAGAGGGAGTGTCGCCCGCTGCTGAGGACGGGGGTGGGGGGGCAGAGAGGCAGGACGCCTGGGTTCTGCTCCTGGTTCTACCCCTGATTCACTATGTGACCTTGGGCCAGATACGTGCTGCGCCTCAGTTTCACCTCCTGCAGGATGCTCTTAATGGTGTCGACCTCACAGTTTGAGAGTCTCAGGCATGAGGGCTCAGTACTCGAGTGAGCAAATGGGTCCCGGCAGCAATTTAAAGGCGACCCCCTTGACGCCATCCCATGAAACGCTTGCACTCCGTGTGTGTGTGTGTGTCTAGGGGTGTGTAATGTCCTGTGAGTGGGTGAGGTGTGTGTGTGCACCTGTGGGGTGTGCATGTGTGTGTTGGGGTGTGTATAGGGGGTGGGGAGAGTGTGTGTGTTTTTGTCTGTGTGTGTGTGTGAGTGGAGTTGTGGGGTGTGTGTGATATACGTGTGTGTGGTTTATGTGACGTATGTATATTGGTAGCTGTGTGGTGTCTATACCAGTAAGGAAGGGGGATGTATACCAGTATGTGTGTGTGGCATGTGTACTGCTATACATGTGTGTGTAGCAGTGGGAGTGTAGTGTGTATACCAGTATGTATATATAGGTATGAGTGTGTGTTGTGTGTGTGCACGTTGTGTGGTGTGTTGTGTGTGGGGAGTGTATGTTGTGTGCAGTGTGCGTGCTGTGTGCAGTGTGTGTGTGTTGTATACTGTGTGTGTGTGTTGTGTGGTGTGTGTGTGTGTGTGTGCAGTGTGTGTGTGTGTGTTGTATGCAGTGTGTGTGTTGTGTGCTGTGTGCAGTGTGTGTGTGTTGTATGCAGTGTGTGTGTGTGTTCTGTGCTGTGCGGTGGGTGGGTGGGTGTGTTGTGTGAAGTGTGTGTTGTGTGCAATGTATGTGTGCTGTGTGTGTTGTGTGCAATGTGTGTTGTGCGGTGGGTGTGTCGTGTGCAGTGTCTTTGCTGTGTGAAGAGTGTGTGTGTTGTGAGCAATGTATGGATGCCGTGTGCAGTGTGTATGTTGTGTGAAATGTGTCTGTGTGTTGTGTGGTGGGTGTGTTGTGTGCAGTGTATGTTGTGTTGTGTGCAGTGTGTGCGTTCCATCCCTGCCTCGTTCCAGCCTTTCCAGGGCCTTAAAACCAGCGAGCAGCTCAGGGACGCGAAGAGCAAGTGGAAAGCGCCCGGACTTTTCTGGCTGGCGCTCGCATGCTGAATGTTAAACAGCTCCCCGGAGCCGGCTCTGCTGCCTGGCATCTTCGCCTGCGGCCACGGCCATTTCGGTACTGGCAGCATGTTGTCTGGCTCTTTGGCACTTGACCATGCCCCTGCGTGTGTGTGTGCGTGTGCGTGCGCCTGTGTGTGTTTGGGTGCTAGGCCTTTGTGTGTGTGTGTGTGTGTGTGTGTGTGTGTGTGTGATGCTTACCATACCCCTGTGTGTGTGTGTGCTATGCCCATACCGGTGTGTGTGTGTGTGTGTGTTTGGGTGCCAGGCCTTTGTGTGTGTGTGTGT